>NW_027508833.1:30402500-30950000 GCF_051911475.1 Siphateles boraxobius | reverse complement strand
CGTTTGTATTATGCAGAAGCACCATGCCCGTTAAAACTGAGAGGGGCACGTGCCCCCTAGTGTCTCTCTAAAATTATGTGGAACAATTCATGAATTTGCTATCTAGCATCTAAGTCACATCTTCAACAAATGATTCATTTTAAAATAAAAATTAGCATCTTTACCCTAAAAACAACCCTCATTTTGCTTGACACTTCTAAGACTTTTCGTATGAAACAAAATATCAAAGCAGCTCTTTCTATAGAATGAAACTCAAGTTGCAAATTTGGTAACACTTTACAAAAATTCAATGGTTACAAAGATAATACGAAACAATGAATAGTCATTTTAATGCATTTTCATATACTTTTTACAGTTCAATTAATATTAACTAACATTAGATATTGTATTGTATTATGAACAAAAATTAATAAACATTAGTAAATACTTTCTAACATAATAAACATCATCAGGTTTAACAAACTTATATAATATACTCATATTATATAATATCATTTGGATTGATGGGAGGAAGGAAGGAAGGAAAGAAAGAAGGAAGGAGGGAACAATGAACAATCGCATATTTATAAATTAAAATTGTAATTTATAATTAGTAAATAATAATATAATATAATTAATATAATAACATCTTTCTTTTTTATTACAAAATAGTATAGAATTGTTTCTGATATTGGCCATTCATCATTATCATCAGTCAGATTATGACAAATATTATCTTATTGTATTAAGGCGGGCGTACACGGTGCGAGTTCGGACACTCGGGAGGTCGTGAGATATTGCACACGTAACGAGTCAGTTAACTTGATAATCGCGTCAAAGCAGCTGGTACACAGCAACTATAGCTTCTGATAGAAAAATGACACAAATGTGTGTGCAAACGATTTGTTGAAAAGCAGAGAACAGTAGCCATTCCTTTCAACGTAAACAAAAGAGAGAGAGTATGAGTGTGTGTGTGTGTGTGAGTGTGAGTGTGTGAGTGTGTGTGTGTCGGGAGGTCGGGAGGTGCTCGTAACGTGCTCAGCTCGGCTCGTAATTCCTCACACACGCTGCGAGCCGCGGCCATGCGAGCATCACCGATGTCCACGCGATCATCTGCGAGCTCGTAAAACAGCAAAAATCGCACCGTGTACGCCCGCCTTTAGCCAGAATTTAATATTCCTACATTTTACATTTAATATCCTTTGCATCCCTAAATGATACCAAATCTTCTTAGCAAACTAAACTCAGCAAATGTAACCTTACTGTAAAGTTTTATCAGAAAAACTATATATGAACCTGTTCGTCGCACCTAAAATGATGTATCATTTTTGATTTTTCTTGTTAGTCACCACGCATGCCTTATACTCATGCCTCATGACACAAATCTCTGTGAAAAAAATCATAAAAAGGCCTTAATTAGACACAATTATGTGTGTGTGGGAGTTTGAGGGGGCCATGTGTTTGTGTGACCAGGTGTCCACATCTATGGATGTTTTTAGCACTCTTCTCCAAAGACGTCAAACCCACAGATACCTTATTGCTTGCCACTGCCATATGACAGTTCCCTGTGAGCCGGGCGGCCGTTATGCCATATCTCCAAATACACACACGCACTCAGCGAGGTGCCATGCTTGCTGTGGGCAGAGCAACATTTGTGACACCAGAGGGGGTATGCTTGGGATCCCGAGAGAAGAAAAGCATGGTGAATAGGTGAAAGCTACTTGAGTTAATTATGTATGTTCAGGAGGGGTGCTAATGAAATTCAAGTTTGTATGTTTTCTTCACAAGGACACAGTCTAGATTAACTCAAGATCTTCAGCTGTCTTAAGCAAGAGCTCTCCAAATGGATCAATAGTTGTTATGGAAATACTGGTTAATGCAGACATAATTAAGATAACAGCAATATCAAAAAGGCTTCAAGCTGTTCTCCATCCGCCGTGTGTGTGATTTTGCTTGTGGTACTTCCAGCGCTCTTCATTTTCACTTTAATGCATTTTCTGGGTTCCAGACATGGATTAAAATTAGTTCTACATGAAACAGCCTTTTTCCAAATGAATCTACTGTGGAAAATCCTTTTGAGGGTAGAACTAGGCTGAATTCACCAAAGAATCAATCACTGTTTTTGTTCTTTCGCTCTTCTATTTTGTTCTTTCTCCTCGTCTATTTCCTTGTAAAGTATTCTTTCTGTAAGATGCCTTTAGTATTTACTTTGTTTTTGTGCACCTAAATAAATCGAAACAGTTAGTAAACTCAGAGCAGCCCTTATAAAAAAGTCCTGTGGTGGTACCACAGCGCAACATATGGCACTTTAAAAAGTAAAAATCAACTGCCATGCCATTTATATTGTACTCCAGGGTACTTCCAAGAATACCCTGGTACTGCCATGGTACATATCCATGATTTTTTGTGGGCTGAGTCTGTCCTCCAGATATACAGAGGTAAGAATGCAGTAACTCTACTAATCTCAATTAACATGAACATAAAACTGAATGTGAAATAGGTTTTTATCCTCCTCCCTCTCTGAGATATAGTGGTGACAATTCCTGGTCGAAAGCACCATATGCCGACCGTATAAATCTCTCAGACACTGAGAGCTGTAAAGGTAATGACCATAACGTGGCCCCCTCATAATGAATTACCCAGGAGGGAATAGTTAGTGTGTTTAACAGTGTCATGTCCCTGAGGCAGCACTGACAAAAAAAACACAGTCAGTCGCAGAAGGTCGAATATCAATTCCTTCGCAGTGATTCTTTATTCTTTCAAGGAGGAGCTTTGCAGTTGAACTCCCCAAAATAGGACATTTTAAAAAGACAACACAATATTGTACAATTACTAAGAACTAGTAAAGAAAAAAGTAAGAGAGAGAGAGAGAGAGAGAGAGAGAGAGAGAGAGAGAGAGAGAGAGAGAGAGAGAGAGAGAGAGAGAGAGAGAAAAGAGCTATCTAGTTAGTGGTGTTTTACTAACCCCTGCCTTTAAAAAATGTAAAGCAAAACTAAACTTCAACTTGCTGCAAAATATTTGTTTGAATAACTATATCTTTCTAAAAAAATATATATATTATGCCAGAGCCATAGACTTTGGCATGTCTCGAAGCACTGGACGATTTCCAATCCTGTTCCTATCTATCTTCACCTGTCACTTCTCTTCCGCTATTTGTGTCCTGCCATATAAAAGAAAATAGTTATAATCATTTAAGTATTTAATTATCTACAGAACACACTGTAGAATCATGAGGCAAAAGGAGAAACAAACCACAGTGCTTAATAATAACAGATAGAATAGAATAGAATAGAATAGAATAGAATAGAATAGAATAGAATAGAATAGAATAGAATAGAATAGAATAGAATAGAATAGAATAGAATAGAATAGAATATGGCTCGATTAACATTGAAGGAGGAACCCCATGTTATATCTACAGACTAGCAGTGGTGGACATAAGTATTTTTAATTCGTTACAGTATACTTTTTACAAGATATTTTTACGTCACTACATTCTAAAGCATAATATCACACTTTTTACTCAACTACAATTCCTAAAAAAACATCTCATTCCTTGTTACATTGAACTGAAGAAATAAACACATGCAACACAACACAACAGCAGTGTCCGATTTGTGAAAGAGCTGATTCTTTTCAATGAGCCTTTTAAATCGGTTCGCAAATCCCACCAAACAATTAATTTGCGAATTGGACAGATCTGATTGCAGCTGTTCTCGAGTCAACAACTCACCGAATGATCAGTTCAGAGCAAGTCTCCAGTAAACTGAATTCATAAGACAGACTGAAAATTAGCCAAGAACTGGGAGATCCTCAGAACTTGAGTTCAAGCGCGACAGATGGCACGAAAAGTAAGTTACAAATGCGGCATTTTAGAGTTGGTTATTATAAATGAAAATCATATTTAGGTCACGACTTTTAGTTGTTTGTGAACAAAATCTGCTGTAAAAGGGTGAGCTGTTTAAGGCTGCCCACCGTAATTTAAAAAAAAGATACAGAAAAACGAAACATAACATTAAAATAACGCAAATTAATGCCCATGCCTTTTCCCCGCTGCCGTAGCAGATCAAATTATATAAAACTAGTATGATTGCATAATGTGTTCTTATTAAAATCTTATGCATTTCACTCTGTGACATCTCTTTTGATATTCTTTGTCAACACCCATTTTGTTTTTTCTTATTTATGCCATATAATCTGGCCCTTAATGTTTTGATAATGAATGACAAAAAAATAACGTTAATCTTCTTACTTGCAAATCAGCACATATGTATCTGCATCCACTAATCTTCCTTACTGACTAGTGCTGGCTACTTGACAATTTATAATGATGTCAGACCCAGAAATCCCCTCCCCCAGGTATTTTGAGCAGAATGATAACATAAAATATGTAATATAAAATGAATATAAAGGATACAAGTATATAAAATTACAAAATAAACATTCATCTATCTGTACTTTTTACACTTAATACTAAAGTATATTAAAAAATAAGTCTTTTGTACTTTTACTCGAGTAAAATTGAAAAGGAGTACTTAATAATTTTAGTGGAGTAATATTTTAATAGAGTATCTGTACTTTTACTAAGTACTTGATTTGTGTACTTCTAGAACCCTGAGGAACAACATACTAAACACTAGGAACAACAAAAAGGACCTTAGCAACCGCATAGCAACACCCTGGCAACCTCCCACATACAGCAACGACTTCTGCACAGGCAAGGCACTCACATTTTTCTCATAAAAAGCATGAAATCTGGTCTTTCGTTTATAGATGCAACTGAATACCACATACATCTGCATATCTTCACATTTGTGCGTGTGGAGGCGTGATGGCTTCTGTGGGTGTGTGAGCATTTAAACCACTTAAGATTCATTTTCAAAAGTAATCAATTCATTCACCAGCTCAAATGTGCAGCTCTGTTTTTGGTTTGAAATATTCATGGAGCCTTTCTGTTATCTGCATTTCGCCGCAGGCATCGAGCCCGTCATCATCAGCGGTTGTGGCACTTTTCCGGCTCAGACAAATACATGTGAAGGGTCACTGCAGTTCAGTCATGTTTCACCCCCCAAATAGCCCTATCATCACAATGAAAACAGTCCATTCTTCTGTGTTTCCAGACCTACACATTATGGATAAACATATACTGTATAGGCCTACCACCCAAAATGATGTGCGTTGATAATAGTAATACATTTTCAATTATATTTAAAATGTCAAACATATTTTTTTTCTTACCGAAAAAGGTAACATGGTATATTCGACATAAAAGAAACCAGAAGCACATGCACATGATAATTAGACAGAGGCGAGTGTCAAAAATACTTCTTTCTTTTTTTTGCCCTTTGAGCGTAATGGTCTGGATCTGGTGCAAAAGGTCACAAATGAGATCTGACTAAAGAGTTCCCGCACCTGCCATGCTCCCAAAAGCTCGACGGAGACATTCAGCCCGAACCGAACATGTTGCACGCTTCCGCAAATGCCATTTACCAATTGATGCCGAATATATGTGGCTTCGTGTATGATTTATTCCTCTTTTTCTGACTGCGCCCATGATATCCCAACATTATGGAGTATGACTTTCCTCATCTAAATGCAGAAGGACGTCTTCTCAGCGTGAAGGCTGGGTGCTCGCTCTCAGAGCAGGAGAGGCTGAGATTAAAGATGCATGAAGCTCTACACATCCCCCTGAAGATGATCAGCACGGTTCCATATTCTCTCTCAAACTCTGAGCATATGTAGATGTTCTCCACGCACCCTACAGAATCATACATGCAAGCGGCAAAAGAAAGCATCGCCGCAGTGCATTAGCAAGACAGAATACCCATCAGGCAACTGGGCCTCTGTTTTCCACAACAGCTTTGAGGAGTGCACACCTGTTTGTTTTTTAATGCTAAATGATTATTGCATGTTTGGTACTACAAAGACTATCTCCCTTAAGTCTACAGACATAAAAAAAATAACAAATATGATCATAATGCATTAAAAGACTAGAAAAAGCCCAGTGTCTTCTAACTGAATTCAGGCTCTTGAAGAATTCAGCTGAATCGGAGAATGAAGGACGATTCAAAGGTTTTAGTCTTTTACTTGAACAACAGTTGATGTGGCTCAGAAGAATATGTTTGCCTTAAGTTAGAAAGGTTGTGAGTTTGAATCTCATTCAAACTAAACTAAATAAATAATGGACTATAATGTATTTCATACTTTTGTGTTTTAATGTATTATTTATTTAACAGTCTAAAAATGCAAAGCGCTCAAACCTGACAACAAAAGATCAAGATCTAAAATATATCTGCATGCGTTCAGCAGCCTAAGACACAAAAGGATTAAAACTGAAATGTGTAGTGATGGGACTACACCCTGTTGGTTATAGGGTAAAGGAAGTGCCTTATGATGTGAATCCAATTTGGAGGTATCCTATATCATGGCAAAGCAGCAGATTGGAATGGAAATCCATAATCACAATTGACAGCAGACAAATTCAGTGGCCTAAACAAAATAACAAAAGGATTAGTGCTACTGGAAAGAAGAAATGACTAAGTAATGAAGTACCAATGCACAAAAACACAAAGAGAGACCCACACAGACCCACACTCTCACATACAGAGTCCATCACTATTGCAATCAATGACACAAATGTACACGTTGTACATATTGTGACACAATGTACAAATGTAAATGTACAAGTTGTTAGCACTCCTTTTCAGTAACAAACAAACGCAATCTAAAAAAAACACACTTTTCACACTTACAATATTATTACAATATTAATAGGTTCAATAACACAATGTTTTTTTTATCATGTTCATTGAGTAAAATAATTAGTTTCATCTTTCTAAAGATTAAAGGCACAGTATGTAAGTTTCCCTGCTAGAGGTCGAGGTTTGCATCCATATTGACCAGTAGCCTATGTCCAGCCAATCAACATTTTTATTATTTTAAAATTCCACTTTGCCATCACAGGAATAAATATAAAAAAATTGAATATATTTTATTACAAAACAGTTATTTTAAATAGTAAAAACATTGTACAATATTACTGTTTTTACTGTATTTTTGATTAAATAAATGCAGACTTTGTAAACATGAGAGACTTCTTTCAAAAGCATTGAAAAATATCACCGACCCCCAAACGTTTTATGGTAAAACTTGTAAAACATTGATTATTGATGTCTGAAAGCAACATATGTTCTTTATAATATCAAGTTTTTTTCTCATACAGTATCATAATATTTGGGGGTCTGTGGTATTAAAAAGTTTTAAAAAGCCCCTGATATAAATTGCATAAGCAAGTAATAATGCTTGTTTTTGATAATCCAGGGAATTAAATACTGAAAGGCACTTAATCTCGTATCTGATTATTGTTGTATTGGAAACTTGATAGATCTAAACCAAAAGCTAAGATCATTCAAAATAAATTAATGAAAACACCTAAGTTAAAAACAAGACAATACAAATATGATTAAATAATCCACGAAGCAGATAATCGCAACACATGACCGCACGTTAGTTGAGTTCTATATAATCAACAGCACTCATCACAGTAGATTATATAGTTTCTTGTGAGGTGTTGAATTTTTTGCAAATAGCAGCATGATTATACTGCAGTATACAGAACCTTAACATCATCATAAGTAACGGATAGTGTGGTTTCAAACAAGTTTCATGGTCATTATCGCAGAGGCGGAGAACCAAGAACAAAACAGGAAGGCTAGCAAGAACATCTTGTCTAGCAACTAAGAGTTAGCTAGCAGATACCTTTGATATCACCAATTAACTGCTGCTCAACAGAAAGAGCTTCAGCCAGATTTCATGCAGATTTTAATCTATTCAGATCATGTTTCAAAGTCCAGATATCAAGGACTGTATCTTATCAAATCACTTGAAAAAGTGGTCAAGAGTAATTCTGCAAGGAGTGTGAGACTCACTTCACACTTCCCTGAGTGTTCATGATAAATCTTGTTAACCTCTTCCCCGCACACCTTCTCTCTCTTTGTATGTCAAGTATAGGGGCCGACGGGTCTCAGGAGTCCCTGTTCGGTTTTACAGATGATGAAAGAGCTTTGTGCATCTGGACAAATTGAAAAACATCTGGGTCTGTGTGTTTGTATTTCGTTACAGAAGTATTCTAATCCCCCTACATGGGGACATCTGGGCACTTCTGTTCGTAATGAGCACTGGTGTTGTTGGCAGACTCTGTTTGTCGCAGTTTCATATGTTAACACGTTCAAATGAGCCAAATCTAAGTCGAATTGCTTTTGCTGGTGACAGTCCATCTGCTGAATTAGCTTCTGTGTGGACTGAATTACCGCAAAATTAACTAGTTTGTCGGATGGCCTCTACAAGTAATGCATTTATGCTGTTAAATTGAGTCTGTATATTTTTTACTCTTTATTTATTCAGCGTGGATTTGGTGTCAAGGACGGGTCAACAAATTGCATAAATATGCCTCTCAGAGATAAATTAACGCTTTCCATTAGAGCTCCACGATATATCGCAATTATCAAAATATTGCAAATGTACGTATATCATGCATATCGCAACAGGTTGAGATAACTGCAGGATTTTAATACTCCAAAAGATTACAAAAAGTCCAAGTTTTAGGTCAACATAGACAGCAAAGACTGTTAAAAACATGTGACATGCTTAATGTCATTAAATGCAATAAGTGAATTACTCACACACAGAGAAAGCCGCCTCTCGGAAAGCGTGTGATTCCGAATTCAGTTCTGTCCCGCAGCTTATATGGCCAAATACACACAAAATGATGCCAAAATACCCATCTTAGTGAGTATTCATGTAAACGCAGCCAATTATGTCTTAAGTGGACTAAACAGTTGAGAAAGAAAGCACTCATGTAAAAAAATATTGGATCTGTGAAGCTCTTAAAGTGACAGCAGCCTAATAAACCTGCTTCCGTCTGTGTGCAAAAGACAAAAGACAAAGAGAAAATCACTCACTGCTCTTGACTAAACAACTTTTGTAGATTTAATAAGAATCTGTATTTAATTCATACAGTAAGACTAAGCAGTGTTTTATTTTTACATTTGATAATCCAATTTCTATTGTTAAATAACCCTAACGTAGGCCTATTTGAAAACCTACACCCCCTGGTTTACACTGACATTAAAAGCTCACTTACAACACTGCTTCACTTTCAGAAGTTGTAGGGATGCTTTCTTCATGCAAAAAGAATGTGAAATGTATGTTGGTTATTTCAGTTTCAGTTTTTAAATATATTTAAAAATAATTTTTAATCATTTCACAAACTTAAGTAATGTGATATTCAATATGTGATACGATAATGCTTTAACAAGTTATCGCATATCGCATTTTTCTTCAATATTGTGCAGCCCTACTTTCCATGTTGATATTCAAGATTTCAGACTTTCAATTTCAGCAGCATTTTTTCATAAGAGGTCCATTCATATTGAAGAGAGAGAATGGTCACTGCGTATTCAGTGATGACAGTCCACATCCTGCCGTCAGAATCTGATATATGTATATATTCTGTGCCGATGAGCACATTCAGGCACAGCTCCGTTTTTTGACATCTATATAAACATGATGTGAGATTTTTTTGCTGCTCAGAAGGGAAAAAAAGGGACATTGAGACAGCCGATGCTCGGTAACAGTAAAAGCGATTTGACATCAAGCATGTCTTTACCACAAGCGTTGCGACTGCACACTCACATTCAGCCATTGAGCAGCATTTTAATGTTTGCCATTTTAAAACTGAGCCTCAGAAGAACAGATGACATCACAGGCATTTGAAAACAGCTGATGGGGGCTGAGATAGAGGTTTAATTTCCTATTAGAGTGGCATTTACACATGAGCCCACTGGGAGACTGAGGTCGTCTAATAACCCGGCCACATCACACAGCGGGGCTCCACAAAGAGAGATCAGCCCTCAACTACCTCGACAAAACCCGCTGTGGCCCACATAACTTCTGCAAAGAATACGGGTCTCAAGCACAAACTCTCTGCAAACGTTTCCTTGTGATTTATAAAGATTTACAGACAATCTTTGAGTAAAGCCAAGTGTGGCATTCTCAAAACCAGTTTAAAACACAATAAATGCCTTTTTATATAGTTCTAGACCACATTTACATAGCATTTTTGCATATTGTCCATTGTCCAAAAGACCTGAGAGGGAACATTTTCACACAGAAATAATGAATCAGTTCACACTTACATTTAGAATATAATAGAGAACTAGCAAAAATTATATGCATGCATAAATATCTCTTGGTGGCCATAAACATATGGAATGAGTTGCACAGAAATCTTTTTTTTATATTTAAATACAGTTAGAAAGAATTGAAATAAATAAAAGTTTAAAATTTTGATTAAAATGTAAAATATATTAAAATATATTTAAAATGTAATAAAATAACAATAGAGTCGAACATTTAATTGAATAAATGCATTTTATAACAATAAGATATATTATTAATTATAATAATAATAATAAAAATACATTAGGAATTGAATAAATAACCATAATAATGAATCAGTCTGGGATAGGTTCTGAATAAAAAAAGGCAGATCAAAATTTGGTCTACGTGTATATAATGAACAGTTGAACATATAAATATAACATTATTATTATCTACATTATTATTAAATATAAAAATATATACATTTTTAAAAACTAAAATATTTTCAAAATATAAAAAAAAAATGTAATTGAATAATACTTCAATTTCTAATAAAACAACAATATTAGGGACTCGATCATTTAAAAACAAAGCCCTACATGAAGTATTATTACAGAGTACGAAAATTGTGCCTTATAATTAGATCTGAATTTAGTCTAGGTGTATATAAAAGGGATTTTTTTTTAACTAACAATGGAATGTGAATAATTTACTCGAAGATTGTGCTACATGTCTTGATGCCTGCAGTTAATAATAAGCATGATACACATTCAAATTTAAAACAGTCCGGATTTACCAACATTACAATGAGGATAAGAATAAATGTATGCCTGTACGCAGTTGAGGGTCATTTTCTGCACACAGGTTGGCAATTACATATGAAAGACAAGTCACTGAGGTAACTGTCTAGGCTAAGAAAGCAACTTGTGAGGATTATCTGTACCACCATGCCTAGTTTTAGAATTGTTCATCTTGGTTCTCCTCCTGCTATTGGATGTCAGCACACATTGTTCTCGTACACAGGCATGTCAGATCACATGTGTGAGAGGGGCACAGCACTTGTCAGAGATAATGTTCTACAGATTCAGAGACAAGATATATCTTCCACAAAGTCCATCTCTCTCCTGCCTTCTGTGTTCCTGAGTAAATGCTGCATTCTGCCAGGGGGAATGAGGGATTCCCAGTCAAGTGCTGACGCTAAGCACTAGAATCCTGAGGATTTGGCCTGTGATTTATGCCTTTCATGCCAATCCTGGTCATGGTGTTGCGGACTTTTGAGCTCCTCCAGGTGATGGAACCCAGCAGAGAGTAATTAAGCCACAAATCCTGCTTATATGAGATCCACTGGACTCTGAGTCACATCTGGTAATGAGTGAGACTAATGGAGCACTTTCATCTAGACCTTTTCAAAAGAGAGGGAGCAGAAATAGAAAGGGGTGATATATGAAAAGAAATCCATGTCAGCACAAGAATGGTACTCCTAATATAACGTTACCATTTGTCTCTTACTCAAAAACATAAGAACAGATTTAGCATCTATAATATAAGGCCATAGCAAATGACTTTCTGTGTTCTAGATGTCCAGAGACACAATTTAAAGGGACGGCTCCGACGTTCTTCCGATCAGCTTCGGACACTCTTAACACACCTCACACCACAGGAAAATATGATAAAATAATCTGTAGAACCATCAAGATAATCAGGACATAGCTAGGATTGTCGGAAGGGGGCAAATCAGCCCAAAATCAGCCCGATTATCTTTTGGTGTGTACCCAGCATTAGAATGATTCATTATGATTCACAATGCATTAGAATGATCATGTGAGACTGAAGACTTGAGTAATGGCTGCTGAAAATTTAGCTTTGCCATCACATGAATAATAGAAAAAGTTATTATCATATAATTTCACAATATTATTGTTTTTACTGTTTCTGTTAAAAATCAATGCAGTCTTTAGCATAAGATACTTTTTTCAAAAATAATTGTATAGTATAATTTGTTTTTTAAATGACCTATTTGGCTGCACATTAATCACATTTTTATAAACCAGCCAGGAAACGGTTGAGCATTTAGAATATTTGAATGCAGAAAAATAATTTAAATTTTTTTTTTAATTATATTTGCTGCGTTTAAAGAAAAATCTCTACTCTCGCCTATCAGAGAATTGTGCTGGAAATCTTTTCAAATTAGTTGGAATTGAGGAGCTCACTCATTCCCAGTTTTAGATGGATTGAGAACGCTTTCCAAGACAGAGGAAATGTAAGATCAAGCAATTTAAGATAAAGAAAAATCAAAGAAGATATGTTTTCCAAAGGTTTAAAGGTGCACCTCATTAAAACACAATTCTTTTGCACAAAGAAATAAACAATGCTTGTAGATGAACTGTTTTAATAAAAGCTGGGGGGAAAAACAACATGGTGCAACTGACTCATGAAAGCAAACATAAGATCATATGGCCATATGACTAAATACCACTCACTTCAATCTCTGTAATACTTGTTACTGGACACGTTCACTGATGAAATCAATTGATCTTGGCTGACTGCAAATAGAGCGTTCCTACGATGATGTCAACAACTCAAGACTTGTACATAACGGTACATGCACTAGGGGTGGGCGGATCGATCCTGAAGTATCGATCCTCACATAAAAATATCGATCCAAATGTGTGTTTTTTTACCAATCATTTTTATTAATTTAGAACGCAATTCAGTGCGTAAAATAAGCTTCTAAGTTGAAAAATATGCGGATGTAGCAAATAATTGTGTAGAGTAGAACTATTTCTCATCTGGATACTGTCACGATACCACACACAGGAAACAGGGGTAGATCCAATAGCAGTTTATTCGGGTAATCCAAAATCATAAAACCAGTCCAGGCAGGGGTCAAAACCAAAAGGCAATCCATAAACAAGAATCAAAACATAACAGGCAAGAACACAGACCTCCAAAGTGGTGTGACGAATAACAACGACTCCGTGACATGGACTGACACAGACAGGGTATTTATACACAGAACTTAACAATGTAATGAGAAACAGCTGCGTGCAATGATGAGTGATGAGAACAGACAAAGGATCATGGGAAATGCAGTTCCAGAATGAATGGTGACAGTAAGGGAAAGAGACCTCTAGTGGACACCCGGGGAAACACAACCCAACACTGTGACAGATACAAGATGAAACCAGTCAATCACAGAGAGTGTTCGATGCTGGTGCTTCTGTCACAGTGCGTTTGGGAAACAAAGCCTTGCTTAGATGACAGAGAAACATTCGGGAGTTATTTCGCAATAAACAAGTTAAAAGTTTACATAACGGTTCAAAATGTTGACGTCAGTTAGATTTGTTAAATGAAATTAATATTTTTATTCAACAAGGATCGATGCATTAAATTGATCTAAAGTGACAGTCAAGGGTTTTACACTGTTAAAAAAATATATATTTCATATAAATGCTTTTCTTTCAACTTTGTGCATAAAATGTATCATGGTTTCCACAAACACATGAAACTGTTTTCAACATTGATAATAATAAGAAATGTTTCTTGAGCAGCAAATCAGCATATTAAAATGAATTCTCTTCAGGAAGGATCATGAAGACTGGTAATGATGCTGAAAATGCAGCTTTGATCACATGAATAAATTACAGAATAGCCTATGTTAAATTGTAACAATATTACATTTCTACTGTATTTTTGATCAAATAAATGCAGAAGAGAATTAAAAATCTTACAGACCTCAAACCTTTAAACAGTAGGCTAGTGTACAATAGTGCATTACTATAATTAGGGTAGTTTGTTAAAAGTCACTGACTAATTACCGGCGAGTTGAGAGCACAAATCACAAAATATTTAGTGGTCATCATGAAAACATATTCAGATTTAGCATATTAATGATGCATTCACCCAATAAAAAATGACACACTGTTCTAGCACAGGAAAGTGCATGCTTTTAAAATGAAAAAGTATTGGTATCGGTATCGGTATCGATATCGGTGATACTGGCCCTGTATTTACTTGGTATCGGATCGATACTGAATTTTGCAGTATCGCCCACCCCTAACATGCACACATCAGTCTGAACCTAAGATATCCAGCCAGCACAATATAAACAAACAAAAAATGACTGAGTGCACCTATAAAATAAGAGCTCAGCAACTTTCTCAATTTCTTCTAGAGAAGTACTGCAGAATAGCAAAAGGAATAACAATCTCCACCAGACTAGGGAGAAAAAGAAATATACAGCCCAAGTGAGATTTTCATTTTTGAATGGCATCGATTACCTGCACAAACACAAAGCTACAGAGGCTGCTGAATAAAATGGTATCCATATTGGAAAATACCAGCATCTGTGGGAGGACCAACTCTATTTCCAAACTAATGCTGGAGATGATTACTGTGGGGATGCTGTTGAGTTTCAACACAGACTTACTGGGCCGGACTGAATAAAATGATTGCAAACCAACAGATTGAATTTTCTGCCCCTTCTTAGACTCACTATGCTGTCACCTTTTTTTTCTACAATTGTGATTCTCCACTGAATGAGTTGTGAAGTCTGTAGATGAGGTTCAGTGTGGTTTTGGCAAAGCACCTCTCCATTTTAATTGGATTCTGTAAGGACATATATTGGGTGTAAAATTAGTGCGGACTATTTTCCCTCAGCTACAGGAAGTTCAGTGTGATGAGGGCCGGTTCAGTGGCGTGAAACAGAGCTGTTCCATGGATGGCGTATATTGCGTGGGTAAGCCATGCACGCTCAATCGCGTTCAGCCCCCACACACTCAAAGCACATCATTATGTTGGCCTATCTGGCGACCCCTTGCATCAGGGGATGGGCGAGAAGGTGATTTTGAATCCGATCAGCCGTTTATCACATGGGAAGCAGGACAAATGTTGGCTAAACCAGAATGAAACTCAATCTGTACTATGAACACAAAACCGAAAAAATGAATCCATGTTATACTCCCTAAAAATGATCAAAGCTAATGCATCACGTTCAAAGCTCATCGTGGCTAAAAGCGGCTTTGTATGATATGGGATTACAGTAGTATTTAGGCGCATTGTCGGCAGTAAATTAATCCAGGCTCTAGTGGATTTCTGTATTTTTTAGGAGACCCACACTGTTGCATACACAATTATGTAATATCCTGCAGCAGCTAGAACTGGAACAAAGGCAGAAAACCTCTTGATATAATGATTCAGGTTATGGTGGATCGGACATGAAAACAGCAGGACGTCTTGGAAAGCTGAGTTGAGAGCTGGGCTTATCACATATTTATATATATATATATATATGTCTAACTCAAGAAAGATGTTAGACAATCATTAGTCTACCATAGCCAGATATTTCACAATGATACTTGTTAAGTTGCAACCAATTCTGGACAAGAGCTGCCCACATTGACAGGAAAAAAATCTGACCCACATGTAAATCCAGCCATGATTCATTTTTATTTTTATGTGACATTTATGGGTGGTCATTAGATTTCAATAAATAAATAAAAAAATAAAATAAAATAAATAAAAATAAAAAAATAAATTAAATTAGTTAAATTATTATTATTATTATTATTATTATTATTATTATTATTATTATAACAATGTCGTTTAAGGAATTACACAAAATAATAACAACTTTGTAATACTTTTATTAATATTAATAATAAAATATTGGTGTTGATGATAATTTGTATATATTATTTAATCATAATAGTATAAATGTGTGCAATGTTCATACTAGGACTGCACAATTAATTGCAAAGAAACCGCATGCGATTTGGAAAAGGCTGCGATTATTGTATGTGCATCGGTAGTAAACGCTGCTCCATCTGAACACCAGAGGGCGCTCTCACGCAGACACGCCAAATATGCCCCGCTGCAGAAGTACAATAAGGCACATCATTCCAGGAAATCCCTATCAGGCATCATCACTGTTGCTGAATAATCAGAAGATTGAAATGCTTTATTTGATTAAACATGACTAATAACACACGACTGCCTTATTCTGTGTAAGAAGCCACATCATCTCACAGAAGGATGCTCAACTGTCGTTATGAAGGGAGTTCCGAGTAAAAGCATGTTATTAGATGTTTTCTTTTGTTGAACAAGAGGTTCATAAATTCTTCTCATGTTTGGAAAGATGATTGACGCGTGTTGCTTTTTCAAATGCACGTTATAAGTGACTCAAACTCACAGTGCTTTTAGATGAACATCAATGACAAGCTGCGCATAAAAAATAAAATCGCAGTCTTTGCGATTTCAAAACCTCGATAAGCCAAATCGGTTTAAGTGCGATTACATAGCAATTGCGATGAATCGTGCAGTCCTAACACATACTCACAGAAGCTGTGTAAAGTCAGCACAATAATAAAAATAAAAAAACCACTGTAAACTGAAAAGTTACCCATAATCACTATGTTGCTAGTGTGTGGCAAAAAATCCATACAGCATTTACAGACAAAATGACATCCACGGCCGCATTAACAATAAGGCTAGGCGGGGCTAAAGCCCCGGGGCCCGAGCAAGGAGGGGGCCCTTGATTGGCTGTGGAGCAGATTGACTACTACTAGCCATCTGATTGCCAAAGCCTTACCACGACCCCCACAACTTATCCATGTTATTTAGTGTTGTTTTGCCGTATATTCCATGCATTATCATGGAATCATTATCATTAATATTATAGTGACCGTTCGCAAAGACCCGCCTTTTTTAGCTACTGTGTGACAAGCCGGCTCTCACGAGTCACGCACATCATGTTCTCACTCACGTAGTGAAAAATAGATTGCGGGGCAAAGACTAACGTTACACTGAGTGACTACGCGCCGACATACAAGAGAGAGCTCAGAGGAGCTTACTGTTGATATGAAACAAAGTCTCAACTTTCAAATATTGTCATTTAAGTAATTTAAACAATACCGTTTTTCAAGTTCAAGTCCACCGACGTTAATCTACTGACAGCTTTATTGTCGGAAAAAATTGCGTATTCGGCGTTATGATTGGTCAGGTCGCCTGTCAATCAAACCCCCGTGGGCAGCAGGCCATAATGAATTGAAACGTCACGTTTTAATTTGATTTACCACTCAAATACATTTGTTCTATATTTAACTTGTGAACGACCGACCTGCTGCTGCACGTAGGCCTATCAGATGATGGCTGCCTGCGCCTTATTAGAATATACTTCGATAGCATAGCTTAAAATGTCATCTTTAAAAAACATGTTTGAGTGGGGCTCAAAAAAGGATTTAAAAAAAAAAAATGCTAAACAGCAGAGGAAACATGAGTTGCTCAGTAAAATCCCCAAGCTATCTGGTTATTTTACTAATATAAAAAAATATAAAGCTGATGATCACGGAGAAGTTGTGGAACAGCAAGTGGGCCGGTGTTCTGACCATGGTTCAGACGATTCATGCTACCCATCGAGATGTGCTACTTACTGGTTAAATGTGCATGTTCAGACTCATTTTTCTTCTGCTTACCACGCCCATAAATCTATGCATCCTTGCTGTGGAGACTTGTAGGAAACTTTGACAGGTCAAAGATGAATATTTGATGATAATTGTTACTTTTCACACCGTTTTAAAAATAAAAACAGTACAGTATACAGTACTCATAATTTCGAATTTTATTATAATTGTATTTCATATAATAATGTCATTTTTACTTGTTATATCAAATGTGATCATTGCTAGTTCATTTAAAATATCAAAATATGCTCCCGATACACTTACCCTGATTTAAATGAAATAACGATGTCATAATATTGTGAGATCTACACCATTATGGAAACAATAGAGAATGAATTGACATTCTCTGTGATCGATTCACGCTTGGGTAGCATTTTTTGAGAAGGCAGCACAAATAGTCAGAACACCGGGCACATGTTGGAGCAGATAAAGACACAGCGTCATCATCGAGCCCACCAATTTTCGGTAAGTTTGATTATTAACTTGATGGATGTATGATATTGCTTTTTGTGTTTGATCAAACTCTATATTCGCCTAAAGGGCTGGCGATAATATATCTGGTAGAAATATGTCAATTTTGCTGCGCCATCATGATGTAAGTTTATAATTTAAACGCGTTTTTAACCATTGTGGTTTAGAAACAAATTATTTTAAACTGCTCAGGCACAGTAAGCAGTGGGAGAGAATTCATTTTGTAAGTGCCAGGTTTGAGACCATGGTGAACTTGAGACGGTTTTTGCCCAGCGCACTTCAGTTCAGACCCTGAGGTCTTAAAGTGACAGAAGCTGCTAATAAAGCTGCTGTCGCCATTTGTGTCAATAATGTTAATCAAACATCAGAAGGAAAGTAATTTACTACCCTTGACTGAATCACTTTTGTAAAATAAATAAGAATGATTGTTGAATTTATAGTGAAAACTATGTATTGTATATTTGATTACTTTATACAATATATGTGGGTTTTTTTTTCTCTCTCTCTGTAGTTGGTGACCTAAAGTGGTGGGGGGGCCCTGCAGTAACTCATAGCCCCGGGGCCCAGTGAGCTCTTAATGCGGCCCTGATGACATCCACACCACAACAATGAAAGGTCATGATCAATACGTTAGAAAAGCACAGCATACTTACTGACAATCAAAGCGTGACTGCAATTTGCTTTCTCAGCATGTATTTATGAACAGATAAAGCAGATAGTCCAAGGTCATTTTTGATTGTGTTATTAGTGCAAACATTTGATTCTGGTATTAGTCCAACACTCCACCATCGTAGAATAAAAATAGATAGATCCACACAAATTCATTTTCCACAGCCTTTGAACTTCAGAAAGATGAAGAAGAAAGTGAAAAATGTGAGAAAAGAGTGGGAGGTACAGAGGCAAGAACAAGAAAGTCGATTTTCTGTCATGATCATGTGAGTTCTTAAAGTCACCAGACAGAGAGAAGACCAGCATATCAGAGTCCCGCAAAAGAAGTTCACGAATAGACCAGTGTTTATTGACTCTCTCCACAATAGTACAAAAGGTATAATAGGCATATGGGTCAACAGTCAAACACCATTATGATCCCTGCCTTTCCTGTCATTCCTGTCCCAAGGGGCGTCTATAGGGACAATTCACCTAAAAATGAACCTTATGCATTTCAAACATGTATAATGTAAATTTTTCTACCCACATTTTCAAATTCAATTCACAAGCTCTTGAATTAATTTGATTCAGATTTGAATTTCTTTCAACAGAAATACGATTTAGGAATTTAAGAAATTATCTCTCTGCTAATGCTATAAAATATCTATAGCAGATTGATCCAAATCATTAACTTATCTTTTTAAACTATTCAATTAAAAGAATCAGCTCATGAGAGTCATTTGGTCACCATGAACTGCTGTTGTATGGAATATGGTGAGCATGACTGTTATGCTTTTGCTTTTATGATGAAGTATTCAAGGAGGCTCTGGGTGCACGCTGAATGAGTTTTACCATGAAGGTTTATTAACTCTAATCAAACACAAAAACTTGAGTGCTCTCTCTTTACTGGTGAGTTACATACTGAACATTCTAGAGCTAATTTGCATAATTCTACTGACAAGTGCTATAGCCAATAAGAACACAGGATACAATGTCTATGGCATGTGATTGGTTCTTAGCAGAATGTAAGAACACTACAACGACCGTTTTCATTTAGGGTGAACTATTCCTTTAATAACCTCAGCTGTTTTAAAATCTTAAGATTCCTGATATCATCTCTGAGATATGTTATGCCATTCATTCATTCATTGCAGTATAAAACTCTATGCAGGGCTGGACTGGCCATCGGGCATACCGGGCAAATGCCAGATGGGCCGACGTGCTTTTTGGGCCGATACAGATCATTCTTAAAAAAAATATAACAATTTTTTTGTCTAAACATTCGTTTAGTTTTGCTTAATTGGCAGCGCTGGGATCTTTGTGCCGGTGTAATGCATTGGACAAAAAAAGTCAGTGTAGGTTTTTTTTTTTTTAACAGACCGACCCATGAAACACGTAGATCAGCGGCCCATTGGTTCTTTTCTTGATTGGCACTGGGCTGGTTCAATCACATCTTTAAACTTCTCCCTCTTTGGGCTCTGAGCGAGCGAGCAGTGTCAGTGTGTATCTGTCAAAATAGTCAGAGATGGAGAAGAAACGCAATAAATGTGCAGAGAAATACTGTGAAAAAAAGAAACGGGCCCTTCAAGTGTCTGATGAGGATATTGTGTAGGATAAGGAGAGAATGAGTGAGTGTAGAGAACTGTGGTAAGCAGAACTAGGCTACTTTCAGAAAACTGAGGCGATGAGTGAGGAACCCATTACCCAGATACGCATTATTTACACATCTGCATAGTTGACGATTACGCATTTTACTAGAATTGTAATGAGACGTTGTTTTCCGCCAAAATAAAAGATCATGTGTTTATCTCTTTCAAGCATAGAAATTTGTAGGCTACAAAACTAATTCTGAAAGTTGCTTTTATTTTTCAGTGCATTTGTTTTACAATATATGGCTATTACTGTCATGGGATTAATATTATAACTAGTATTATGTAGTAGTGTAATGCAGACAGACACTATATCACAGCTAAAAGAGTTTTGAGTTTTTCTTTGTTCAATTTGCACACTGATTATGGGTTGGAGCTCTTAATTTTTAACTCTCAAAGTGCACCAGATTGATGAGTTTAACATTAAAAAGGGTAAATGTTAACATTTAACATTTTTCTCAGGGCGGGCTCCCCCGAACCCCCCTAAAGGGACAGAGGTCCACCCACCACAGATTTACCGAAAATCCTGGGTCAAACACTAGTATTGCTATTCCAATGCAGCTTATTGCTTGTTTTAGTATTCATCATTGTAGAGTAGTTCGATTGTATTTTACAATTAGTAGTTATTTCATCTATTAACTCTTACTGATTCCTACTCACTCATTACATGGCATTAGTGGTTTTAATAGGAGTTAGTATACATATTCAGGGGCGTGAAAAGATCGGTTGTGTTTATGATTATATGTAGTGGGCCATTCTGGGCCAAAATGCCCGGGCCCATTTTTAGTCCCAGTCCAGCCCTGCCTCTATGTATCACATTTGTGTTTACTGCCTCTATTACAGCTGGGTTTATCTGACTACTTATGCATGTGATGTTTCCAGTTATGTATTAACATTGCTATCGCAGTAATGACCATATTCGTTTCAAACTATTTCAATTACTGACCCGTCAAGCCATTTTTTCTCTCTCTCTTTTTCTTTCTCTGCCTCTCTGAGCAGTGTATGTTCTGCGATCCTCGAAAAATCATTAATGAAGTGTCACTTTTTCTTAGATCCACTGATAATTAGGGTTGCTCTCTGACGGTAGTGATTAAAACAATTGTTCTGCAGAATAGGCCAAGGTGTTTCAGCATGGGTGGTTATCTTAATTTAGTGTTTGTGTGTGTCTGAGTGTGTGTGTGTGTGTGTGTGTGTCTGAGTGTGTGTGTGTGTGTGTGTGTGTGTGTGTGTGTGTGTGTGTGTGTGTGTGTGTGTGTGTGTGTGTGTGTGTGTGTGTGTGTGTGTGTGTGTGTGTGTGTGTGTGTGGTGGTAGTCGGTAGGCCAGGAAATCCCTGACATTAAATAAATATCCTGGGTTCAATACAAGTTCAACTCAATCGACAGCACTTGCGACAATGTTGACTACCATAAAAATTAGCTGCTGAAAATTCAGCTTTGCCATCACAGGAATTGATTACATTCTAAAATATATTCAAATAGAAAATAGTTACTTTAAATTGCAATAATATATGATAATAATCCTGTTTTTACCATATTTGTTGTGATCAAATAACAGCAGCCATGCGAAGCATAAGATATAGTATGATATACCTTCCAAAAATCTTACCAAACCCAAGCTGTAGAACAGTACTGTAAAACAAAAGCATACAACTATCAAAAATCATCTGATGATGCAAGAAAAATGTGTGAAACCTTTAGAAGTATCCTACCATTATCTGCATGTATTTAACAGAATGTGTGCATAAACCAGCAGTCTGGTGAGGGTTGGGTTAAGGAGCTCATTGTTTTGTGATGCAGTATATCATTCTACACCTTATTAAGTTAAGATGCATCAGCGTCCCACAGAGACTGGGAACGGCTCCAACTACGTCTAATCAATGTCACACCATCCCGAGACTTAAAGCACACCGTCAATATGCTTTCATAATGACCAGCCGAGCCGCTACTGCATCCATAACTGTGGTGATAATATTGCCCACTGTGCCACTTATATAGATTCACCCTGAATCCAATTAATACAGACCTTCGAAATAGAGTAAAGTGTTCGAAATCTGAAAACATGCAGTCAATAGATTATTTATGCATTAACAGGATAAGATTTGTTTCTTAAGACCCTGCATGGCAATGCTTGGAAAACATTACAAGGGCTGGTAAATTTAAAATCTCTTTAAAAGTGAAGGATTATTCACATTAGCTAAAAAAAAGTTTTCCATTAAAGCTAAAACATTAATCATTAAAATCATTTTTATGAGTTTATACTAGGGATGTACTGATATTAAAAGTCTTGTCAATACTGATAAACCAATGGTTATTTTCATGATGGCAGATTACCAAATGGTAGATATTTAAATTGTTTTCAATTTTGTATAAATGCATATTCATTTGGATAATCAAATTTGCTTAAAGCTCCAGTCCATAACTTTTTTGGGTTAAAAATTATCCAAAATAAATTTGAGCAAGTACATAACAAGCCAGTGTTCAAAACTATCTGCTTGCCTTAGTTCGATTCAAAACGGTAAGCTTGTAATAATCTTTTTAATTCCAGTGGCACTGGTGGATTTCAGCGGGAAATTCGAGCATGTCTTTGCGTTATTACGTCACATCTGTACACATAAAGAAGGTGTCTCGGCTAGTAGGCTATGAGGATGTTAGAGGTGGAGATTTATAGCCTTTTCTCACAGCACTTGATATAATTAAACTTATTAATTTGATGGCAGATCCAGAAAGGTTCAAACAACAATCCCCAGTGACAACTGGAGATTCAACCGTTGTAAAATGCAAAATACTTTGGACTTCGGAGTGGCTACAGAAAAAAAGAGACTGCAACTGGGCACATGCGAAAACAAGGATACATATCTGAAGGGCATTAGTTGAAAAGAGAAATGAACATGAACAATTATACACAAAATATCGCTTACACAATCAAAGATACTTTGGTATAGCCCCCCTGATTGCATACACTTGAATTTAACGTTACGTTTACTTCAGGAGAGGTATGGCCACTGATAGAAGTCAACCAACTTTACTTCTCTTATAATAGCTTTTGGATTGGCCATGCAGTGGTTTCCCATGTACACTTATCTAAAGTAACATTAAATTAAAACAGAGGTAAGACACACCCAGATTTATTTTTGGTCGAGCAGCACTTTTGCTGACCTAAACGGAAATTCACTTCTTGTCTTTGCAAAACCATGTACACTTGAATAAGTGCGACGCAAAACTTGCGGTAACATACAAATCTGTTTAATCTACTTGGGAAAACAATTTCAGAGTCAGTCGGAATAAAATCAAATGTAACAATTTATTATGTCATGTAAATGTATCATGCCAATTTCATAATCAGTTCAAAGATAATAAATACAAAACATTAAATGCTCTGGAATAAAGAGAGAAGATGCGAACCTGACATAAAAATACATGATACAGACTGTTTTGCATACACTCCACATCACAGTCTAATTTGAGTTACAAATCGCCATGAGCCTTCTTTTGCATCTCCTTAAACCTCTTTTCAAATGTAAACATGAGTTCACAGTGGGAATTTGCATTAATCACCGTCCCAGACTTACTGGGGACAGAAGTTGATTTATATGGGGGCACACCCACAGCAGTTAACAAGATCTCTAAACTCTCCACACCGTATTACCTTTTTGGTTTACTTCTGTGGGAATGAGACATTTGTACCAGTCGCACTGAGACATTTCAAATGATACCAAACATGTATAATACTGTATGATAATTGTTCATATTAAACCATATAGATTTTTGGGTGAATTTATATGGGTGAATTTATACTTTGACAAATTTCTACTGGTCAATTCTGTCTACAGGTATATTGCCCACCCCTAATTGCCGGATAAACACTGCTTGTCTAACTACTGCCAACCCATTGCACCAAATCAGGTGCATGAATGTAAAGCTCCCAGATGACAGAGTGTACAGTGAACCTCTCAAAGCAGTCAGGCGCAAACTCAAAAAATAAAAACTACTGTTCTCCAGCAGCATTCAGATCAGAGGAATCCTCAAAATATGTCAATTTAATATGAGCTGTGATCTGGTTTAACAGCTTTGAGAAAGAAAGTCAAAACAGAGGACGTTTCGCAAATCACTGAGCAATCAGATGTAAGAAGATAGAAAAGTTTTCTCAGTTGTTTTTCTAGACAGCAATGAGATTAAATGGAAAACAAAAAGAGTCTCCTGATTCTTAGATTTTTGGGCGGAGAAAAAAACCACCAGTGATGTGTATCCACTAGATATCTCAAAACCATCTCAAACTCAAACTCTGCTTAGATTTGTCAGGATTACGCAATCTGGAAATTAGAAATCAAAGATTTCAATATGAATACAGATGTTTAACATCAAATTCTTCAGAGATCAAATTATCTCTATTAATTTTAGTGGTCCAGGATTGGGTCTTTATTATTCTCTTCTTTGACACAAAAGTTAATGACTAAATAAATAAACAAACTGTAAATGGAACAATAATATTAGAAAATAAATATAAAATAAATAAACTAAATTTAACTAAACAAATTATAGTCAACAAAATGCTGAAGGGTTAGTTACCCCGAAAATTAAAATCAAGTCATCATTTACTCACCCTGGAGTTGTTCTAATGGTGTTCTAATGGGTTTGTTTTTAACCAAACCCTACCGTATAAAAATCAGAAGATGAACAAGTATACAACTAATGATGGAGCTGTGAAATGCATTACAGGTTTCACACGACAAAAATTCAATGTGGCGGCCAATTTTCAAGATGGCCGCCATTGCCAAAGGCAAAGCCCCAACTTTTGTCCCCAACCCGCATCTCCTCCCGCAGCTTTTGTCACAGACCAACGAATGAGGCATCAAATCGTTCGGATTATTCGGAAATGGTGTGCTATGACTTTTATAAGTGATCGGGGGTACGATGTTCGCCCCAGGGGCGAAAAAGCGGGCGAAAAAAATCCCATAGACTTAACATTGCGACAAACTTTGACGATTCATAGCTCAGAGCGAGGATTTCGCAGAAACGTGTGGTTTACCACATTTGAAGAGGCTGGGAGGCTCTGTAAGAACATACCTCACAACGGGGTAAAAGTTGCACACCTGGGGGGCAGGAGCTGCCCAAAGTTGCCCCATTGACTTAATATGGTGTAGGACGGCCCATGAAATTGTCACGTGATGAAGAAAATAAGGAAGACGAGGATTCAAGTGCAGGAAGGTAAGTTTAATTAAATGACTACAAAACAACATGAAAACTGAAAACCAAAACTGAGACACAGGAAACACAAGGGAAACAGATAATAACGAACCAACACAGGACTGAAATCACAAGGAGACTAAATAGGGAACAAATGACAGAAGGTAACAAGCAAGACAGGTGAGGGAGATAATACAATTAACAGGTAACGAGATGGGAGGGGCTGACAATAGACAGGAGAGCACATTGCACAAAGGAAGCACATGACAAGCCATGTGCTCACAATAAACAGAACTAGAACACAAGAACATGACAAACCAGGAATGTCAGACCTCTGTCACCAACTAAGAAAAGACCAGACAGAAGTGACAGAACCCTGACAGAAATGGGTAGTCATACACGTTGCATAGGGATTTTGTATTGAACATAGCTCTGGATCACAGTGTCATAGAGACAAGGGGACGGGCTCATTTTAATCAGACGACCAATCAATCTCTCAGGATCATTGTGAAGCTATTAAGCCACGCCCTAGCAACCATTTACAGCACCTTAGCAACAAGTTCCATTCCATTGAAAGAGATAAAAGGGATAGAAGTAACATAGAAACATGAGTGTGGTCTCGTTTTACCCGGGGCAGCAAACATTCAATCATGAATTACCTGAACACTTCTAGCCCCTCCCTAGCAACCATTGTTGAGCACCTTAGCAACCAAAATCCAAAGAGGTATATCTTCTATTCTGAATGTCATAGAGACATGGGAGTTAGTTTATATCATTCATAGTGACACGCAGCCTTTAGAGTTTCATGATTGGCAGCTGCCAAGCCACTCCCTAGCAACCAAAGAGAGTACCTTAGCTAACATTTTGCAAGACGTATACTGCCCTACAAAGGCAAAAGACCTTAACTCGCTAGAGTGTGGAACTATGAAAAATGACTTTAAAGATTTTTAGTTGTCCCGCCAATTTAATTATAGGTAGGACACTGGAAATTTGGCAAATAGATGTTTAAGTAATAAACATTATCTACATAAAAAAATCTTGAGCTCAAACTTGACTTTTGACCACTATTTTAAAGTTACTGTACTCTGCCTTTGTATTGTCAGCAAAAAGTGAGAAGTCATGCCAAGGCAAAAGACATTGACTTCCACATTATCAATATTTGGTTGCTGATCACCATTAACAAAATCATTATAGTAACACCTGTGTAAAATCTAATGATCATGGCATTTATTTTGAATGATTTACAATTACTTATAGCCATCTACTTATTGTGCTTTGGTTGCATTCTGGTGGCCCTATTAATTCATTAGACATGACAAAATACTTCCGTAGCGGTTAAGAGTATAGGCTATCTTCAAGTGGTACTGAGTGGCATAAGACTTTCTAAAAACGCGTTCAATATGATCACGATAAAACAGATCCTCGCGCACATTCGACCCGGAGACTGGATTATAGCGATGGATCTGAAAGACGCATACTTTCACAGACGCTTACCGAGATTCGTGTTCAAGGTGTCACGCTCCTCGTCCGTTCACGAAAAGTAGCCTATGCAGTGCTTTCCCCCTTGAGACTCAGTAGGGAGCGCGTTCTGGACTACCTAGACAACTAATGCATTTATAGCACAACCTTCTGTGTTCTGCGTCTTTTCAGTATGCGGTGGTTTCAGCTGCCTGTCTGCCCTATTATTGTGCTTGTGCACTTCGCTTGTCCCGCGGATTTATTCCGGACGCTGTGATTGTATAACCTGCTTGTAACAGCTGAGCTGGTCTGATGTTGTATGCACCAGCACTTGCTTCATTATGTTGTATGCACCAATATACCCTTGTTACTTCATTATTATCACTCCCTGTGATGTATTTGTACTGCGTCGGCTCGACCGTGTTCAGGGCGGTGCTGAAAGCGCCGGCAAAGTTTTGGCTCTCTGCCAGCTAGATGCATTAATGTTTCAACCAGATCCGGTAACCGAACTGGGTGAGGCGGGGCTTTAGTTCTTTGTTGTATTCACCTGCTACGGCATGTGTAACACTTTTCTGTCAACTCTGCATATATCCTTCACGATCGATATCACACGTTTGTCAATGGAGCGGGTTAAGAGCATACTATCTGACCGCATTAGTGCAGGACAAGGCTCTGAGGACATCAGAAGTTACAGGGACTGATGGCAGCTGTAAGTACACAGGCCAAAAATGTGCCAAAAATATCAATAACTCATTTTCAACCAAAAACGAAGTTACGGTCTTTTGCGTTTGCACGGCAGCATATCTCTGCATCAGAACATCGTATGGAGATGGGGGTTGGCTCTTTTGACTCATGCTAGCAAACAGGAGTTCCAACATGCTACACATGCTAGCTGTGAACAGCTACATGCTAATAACGATTAAGTAATCCTTGTAGAATATTTGTATCAAATTTCATGATAGCATCACCATTTGAAAAAAAATATGTAAGTATTCAAGAAAAATGGCGGCCATCTCGAAAAATGGTTGCCATCTTGAATTTTTGAGGGACAAGCACTGTTTTCCAAAACAACATTCTGAAGAGAGTATTTTCACAAAATGTTATGCCTACATGATATCACTGTTTGAACAATTGACGATGAGCATTTGACAGAAATAGCGGCCATCTTGAAAAAATGGCCGCCATATTGAATTTTTGGGTGGCCAACGCCTTTTTCCCAAAAAATGACCCTTGGAGAGTAACTGTGCCAAATTTCATGCTTCTATACCAATTTGAACGATTCTCTTGAAATATGCCATTAATCTGCTGCACTATATACCCAGAAAAACACTATATAAATGTAACAAATTATTATTATTTGTATTAATTAACTAGCACAACTGTTCAACATTGATAATATAAAAAGATTTTCTTAACAACAAAATAAGCATATTATAATGATTTCTGAAAGACCATGTGACACAGAAGACTGGAGTAATGAGGCTGAAATTTCAGCTTTGTCATCTCATGAATAAATTACCTTATAAAATATATTAAAATAGAAAACAGCTGTTTTGATATTTAAATTGTAATTATAAACAAAAAGCAGCTTTGGTAGGAATAAGATACTTTTTTCAAAATCTTTTTTTTTTTTAAATGACCAACCACAAACTTTTAAAAAGCAGTGAATATACAGTAATCGGCATGCTACCTAATCTGTTTTCATACGATATATCAAGATTGTGTTGTAACTAAAACTTCTAAATTGACTTAAAGCTATGAGAAAACGAGCTTTTAAGAATGTGCACATTGTCTTAATGCAGCATTTCCAAAGCTGGTTGTAGGTTGCAGCAGCAGGATCAGAGGTTTGCTTGGAGATTAATCTCTGAGGGTTCAGCCAACAGCTCAGGTACGAGTGAATGATTACGCTTCGATGTGCCTAAAGCATAATTATGAGTTTCTACCATATTCCTAAAGGGGTGCTCGATTAAACCTCTGAACAAAACAGGCCAGAGGAGTAAATCAATAGACAGACAACGTCTTCATGGCATACTCGTGCAGATTTTAAGCCATTAGAACTCTTAACACACCTGGGATGACTGGTAATAATCCCTGTGGGGAAAGGTTAGTATGTTTTTCATGCATGTATAAACACCCACAGGTCAAGCTGCTCCCTAACTGTGTGAGCACTGCTGGCTAATTACAAGGAAAAGGTCATACAACAAGCTAATGGGCCTCACATGGTGCTAATGGGGCAGTGGACACATGTGAACACACATACTTTACACACATATGCACACAAAAACACCTACACACACATGCTACAAGATTAATTCTGCATGATTCTGAATAATTCTCATTAATAAATGTAAGAAATGTACATGTACAAACACCAGATCCCCCAGGCTGTGTGCAAAATACACAGTGGGCTGTCAATAAGCCTGCCTAGAAACACACACACAGACCTCCTGTGTGTCAATAACTCTGCATAGTTTATGGAGCTCTGCTTGTGCTGCTTGTCTGCGTGTCAATTTTTAGGAACCAATCGGCCCTGCCATACACAGCGTGTGGGGGAGCTGAAATAGACGTCAGGCCTGATTAGGAATCATACAAAATTAATCACCGCTCGTAATGTGTGCAAACACTCATTTCTTTATCATACAGTTTCTGAATTACAGGAATTTTTAAGGTCTATTGTAGGATGAATTGACCTGGGCCTTTGAAATGAATTGTTGTGGAATATGTGAAAACATTTACGCGATCACGCACACTGGTCTGATTTCTGGTATAAAGAGTAATCAGCAAATTATGTGGATAACAAAGAGATTAATTATGAAAGAACCCTTCCGACTTCCAAAAGTGTGTGTGTGTGTGTCTGTGTGTGTGTCTGTGTGTGTGTGTGTGTGTGTGTGTGTGTGTGTGTGTGTGTGTGTGTGTGTGTGTGTGTGTGTGTGTGTGTGTGTGTGTGTGTGTGTGTGTGTGTGTGTGTGTGTGTGTGTGTGTGTGTGTGTGTGTTATTCCCTAGTGCTCCATCACTAGCATAAAAACTGTTAGTATGTTAATCATTCTTAGTCAAATTTGTCCTTCTGAACTGTTTGTCATTTTAATGACAAAAGAAAATTAAACAAGATTTAATTAAACAGCTTAAACAGCTCCCTCACAGAATATAATGGGAATAAACTGCAAGAAGACATACATTGACAACATCTGCTGAAAAATTGTCAATATTAAATGGGAAAAATATCAAATAAATTGCTAAACTTGCCACGAAATAAACAGTTTGCTAACCATATTAAATAAAGTATAAAAATGGAAAAAGTTTTCTGTTACAGGGTTTAAGGAAAATTATTTAAATACTGAAAAAATTAGTAAAGACATCGGGAAACGATTTTAAGCAAAATCATTCAAAGCCTCTGAATACAATAACTTGTAATGTGACATAATTGCATATTACTTTTGACCAATAGGTCACCAAATTGATCTGGCGTGGTCAGTGTTCAGTGACAATTACACACATAAATTTTGGTGTCAATATGTCAAATCTTTTCCAGAGATACAGCCTTAGATACAAATTGGCATTATGTCATTCATTGATGAAATATACGAAAAACGTTTTGTCTAAATCCATAACTTTTTTGCCGACCTAGGTTGAAGATTCAAAAAAAGTACGTTTTTAAATAGAATCAATGGATGTTCGGCATCTGTGTTCTAACCATGACCCAAGGAATCTATTAAGACCAGTTTCATTACAATAGGCAAAAGTGTAATCAAAAGTGTCATTCCGTATCAAATTAACCAAATTTCAAAAAACTTCCCTGACTCAAATTTTTGATTTTTTTGAAGAGCACATAAAAAGCACCACAGCTCAATATGCCAGAACATGTCCAGCTAAATTATGAAGCTTCACATAAAAAACCCAGACAAACACTGAGAGAGAAAGAGAGCAACCAAAGTACTATACTTTGTAAAAGGTTGTATAAGATAATAACAAGCGTCTCTGATAAACAAGTATGAAATGCATTAGTGGCCAGAGAGAAACAGGAGAAAGAGGCATCTACTCACTGAGATCCCGTCACCTCAAATAAAGAAGAATTCAAACCCAAACCACAAAAAAAGGGGGGAAAAACAGACCGCTACAGCAAAACCACAACAGCACCACAGCGTGGGAGACTGGGGAGAGAGCCAGCAGAATAGAAAAGAAAACAGAGGAGCCAGAGTGCAAAAGAGGACGAGAGAGAAAAACAAACACACCTACATTTCCTTAAGGGTGAATGTCTGAAAATATCACTAGAAACTGTTCTGCTTCTGTTCTGAAGTGTACAAAAGTATTGCGTCTCAAGAGATTTCATAGCGGATATAACCGTCAAAAAAAGATTTCTTTTGATAATTAAGATGCACAATTATTGTAGGCGTAAAAACAAAAAAAAGAAACATCTGCCACAAATAATCTGCTTTCAAATGACAATTCTGTCATCACCTACTCCCCATTTTATTTGAAACTTGTGACTTTTCTACAGAAAAACTAAAGGAGTAATTATCGAAGGTTGCTCCTTTTTTATGCTGCAAAAAATAATGCAAAATGGCTGTCAAGTTGATTTGCAGTTTTGCTTTATATTAAAAAAATAAGTGAAATCAAGTCCCTTTGTACTTTGAATGAAACTGGTCTACTTACTTAACCAGGGGCTGTATTCACAAAACATTTTATCTTACCACGAGGAGTTTTCCAAAATAGCAGTAAAAGGTCTTAGGTAAGAGTTTCCTCTTAAAAACCTATTCACAAAACTGCTTAGACCAACTTTTGCTAAGGAATAGAGAGAGGTCTTAAGCTAAGAGAAAGGTTGACCTCATTGCTATGGATGATGTGATCAGTGATTGGCTGATAGGGGAGGAGTCTCTGACAGTGATTTAATCATAGAAATATTGCAAAAATAGGTATCAAGTTGCCATATTCAAATACAGATTTTAAAACGTAGGCTAAGTATCACTAATTAAAGTAGTATATGCCTCTTACATGTCTGCATCTCGAGAGATTGCAGAATTGAAGTGAAAAATTATGTTTTATAAACAAAGTTGGGGAGGAGCACGTTCTAAACAGCTCGAGAGGAGGCATATATATACACAGTCGACTCACCTAGTTACCTCGACAGTTTTCTGCATCCCTCTGCCACCCCAACTCCTCACTCTCGGCTGGTTCTTATTCCCAGCCAGGGATACGGGGGAGTACTCCGTGTTTGGGCTAAATTCCGAGCTTGAAGCCTCTCCTCGGACAGCACGCCAAACAGGCTTATTTTAATTTTTAATCTATTGGATCATTTGTAAGTGTTATTATTTTCTTAGCATTATTTTCTTTTTTTATTTATTTATTATCAAAGATGTATTTTTGCTGTTTTTGCCTTTTTATAATGAAAGTACAGTAAGTAGACAGGAAGCGAAATGGAAGAGAGAAAGAGGGACAGGATCGGGAAAGGTCCACGAGTCGAAAATTAACTCAGGTCACCCAAGCTGCCCACAAGGCTATCAGTGCAGAAGATGAGACATTACAGGTCCTTCTCAAAAAATTTGCATATTGTGATAAAGTTCATTATTTTCCATAATGTGATGATAAAAAAATTAACTTTCATATATTTTAGATTCATTGCACACCAACTGAAATATTTCAGGTCTTTTATTGTTTTAATACGGATGATTTTGGCATACAGCTCATGAAAACCCAAAATTCCTATCTCAAAAAATTAGCATATCATGAAAAGTCAACCTTCAAATAATTATGTTCAGTTATGCACTCAATACTTGGTCGGGAATCCTTTTGCAGAAATGATTGCTTCAATGCGGCAAAGCTCATCCAGAGTGTTGGATCTTGCGTCTCTCAACTTTCTCTTCACAATATCCCACAGATTCTCTATTGGGTTCAGGTCAGGAGAGTTGGCAGGCCAATTGAGCACAGTAATACCATGGTCAGTAAACCATTTACTAGTGGTTTTGGCACTGTGAGCAGGTGCCAGGTCATGCTGAAAAATGAAATCTTCATCTCCATAAAGCTTTTCAGCAGATGGAAGCATGAAGTGCTCCAAAATCTCCTGATAGCTAGCTGCATTGACCCTGCCCTTGATAAAACACAGTGGACCAACACCAGCAGCTGACATGGCACCCCAGACCTTCACTGACTGTGGGTACTTGACACTGGACTTCAGGCATTTTGGCATTTCCTTCTCCCCAGTCTTCCTCCAGACTCTGGCACCTTGATATCCGGATGACATGCAAAATTTGCTTTCATCCGAAAAAAGTACTTTGGACCACTGAGCAACAGTCCAGTGCTGCTTCTCTGTAGCCCAGGTCAGGCGCTTCTGCCGCTGTTTCTGGTTCAAAAGTGGCTTGACCTGGGGAATGCGGCACCTGTAGCCCATTTCCTGCACACGCCTGTGCACGGTGGCTCTGGATGTTTCTACTCCAGACTCAGTCCACTGCTTCCGCAGGTCCCCCAAGGTCTGGAATCGGTCCATCTCCACAATCTTCCTCAGGGTCCGGTCACCTCTTCTCGTTGTACAGCGTTTTTTGCCACACTTTTACCTTCCCACAGACTTCCCACTGAGGTGCCTTGATACAGCACTCTGGGAACAGCCTATTTGTTCAGAAATTTCTTTCTGTGTCTTACCCTCTTGCTTGAGGGTGTCAATGATGGCCTTCTGGACAGCAGTCAGGTCGGCAGTCTTACCCATGATTGCGGTTTTGAGTAATGAAACAGGCTGGGAGTTTTTAAAAGCCTCTTTTGCAGGCGTTTAGAGTTAATTAGTTGATTCAGATGATTAGGTTAATAGCTCATTTAGAGACCCTTTTCATGATATGCTAATTTTTTGAGATAGGAATTTGGGTTTTCATGAGCTGTATGCCAAAATCATCAGTATTAAAACAATAAAAGACCTGAAATATTTCAGTTGGTGTGCAATGATTCTAAAATTTATGAAAGTTTAATTTGTATTATTACATTATGGAAAATAACGAACTTTATCACAATATGCAAATTTTTTGAGAAGGACCTGTATTATCAACGTGACTGCAATGCTTTACTCTCTTTGATTCAATGCATTTTGCATGTACATAAATGAACCTTTATGTTATGTCATTGCAGATTAAAATCTATAAATCAAAATATTTATTGCATTTATGAAGGCTCAGCACCCAAGGCTCTATTGCTTCAATGGTGTACAGTGTTTTTGGGCAGATTATTGAGGTGCATTGCCAGCAACAACCATTATAGGATTGTTTTTGATTTGGTCTTAGTGACTTAGGAGTCCACTTGACTACCCCTAACTTTTCACAGATTTAGGGGCTGGTTTTAGCATTAAAATGCTTTGTGAAACACTCTTTTTTCAAACATATATGAGTCCTTAAATTAGGACTGACACGGCCATTATTTTTGAGATTCTCCTAAATCGGCAAGTTAGTAGCTACTTTTAGCCTTAAGATGTTTCGTGAATACGGCCCCAGGGATTTTAGTTAAATTCTGATTTAATTTTAAAATTCTCCTCATAATAAATTTGGTTCTAAAGCAGTGTTAAACGTATTGGTAACACTTTACAATAAGGTTCAATTTGTTAATAAACTGTACAACTAACAATAAAAAAACACTTCTAAATCTTAGTTTACTAATACATTATTAAAATTAAAAGTTGCATCTGATAATATTTAAAGGACCTGAGCTAACATGAACTAATAATAAGCAGTTGTATTTTTTATTAACTAACGTTAACAAAGATTAATAAATGCTGTGACAAATGTATTGCTTGTTGTTAGTTAACTAATGGGACCTTACTGTAAAAAGTTACCAACTTGATTAATAAATATTTTAAAGTTCAAACCAACTTTGAAAGCCCTAAAAATGTATTTTGTGATTTTTTTCTTCTAAATTATTAGTTTTCCCTCAAAATTTCCAAAGGCCCCCAAACCTCCCTCAGGGTTCCTGGGACCCCAGTTTGAAAACCTCTGCACTAAACTAACATGTCTAGTACACTAAAGAACTACTGAGTTACTAAAAAGTGAATATCTCATCTCACCTAGGGCACCAACTAAGACATGACTACCACTGGTACTACATCAAAAAAGAACAGGTGCAAGATGCCTCTGGTCTTCCAGCATATTAAATCACAATATGCACAAATCTTGGTTAATTTAGATAAGAAATAAGGTTAATGCTCATGCAGCATGATCTACTGAAATTCATGAAAGTTGAGGTTTGTGCGTGGCATTATGAGAATTCTGGCAGGAACTAACCAAACAGCTTTATTCTAATTCAGCCCACCAGGGTCTTTCACAAAGAAAAAAAAACAAAGTGTTCCATAACTTAAGCAACATAGTTTGAAATGTCATGCAAAAGCAACAAGTGCATGCGGTGGCCTGCAAAGTAACCCCTTACCAGCACAAGCACTTAGAGTTTAATCAGGAGCAGCGCTCGACTCTGGCTGATCACTTTAAACCGTAGGACAGTGGAATATCGCCATCCCTCAAGCAGCCATTTCAGAGCGCATTTAATGCAGTTAGCATCGACCCGCTCCAATGCTGTGCAAGTCACTTCAGAGCCTGTTTTATAAAAGTGGTTTTGTCTGGTACTGCTCCCATAAACACGACGTTTTGAAACAGACAAAGAGTACTTCAGTTTATACAGACGATTTCTCGTGGTATTTTTGAACTCACTTTCTATAGTGCATTCTGTAATTTCATGTCATGATTTCCTTAAAAGTACCACATCAAATGGGGAGATAGGTGATGAAAAGAAAGATAAGAGGACAGCAGAAAATTGAATACTGTAGATTTATTGCGTTGGTTTGTAATATTTTGTCAGTTCAATAGCAATCAATAGCAACATTTCACCCAGTGGCATCACCTCAAACATCTACTTCAGGATGATGTCAATTTTTCACAGGTTTATGAATGTTTGAATGGACACTAAGAGATGCACTATCAACACAGTGACAGCATCTGAAATGTAAACACTTTTATGTACACTACTGCTCAATCATTTGAGGTCATTACAATTTTGTAATGTTTATTGTAATCTCTTATGCTCACTAAGACTGCATTTATTTGATCAAACATGCAGCAAAAACAGAAATATTTTGTGTGTGTGTGTGTGTGTATATATATTAGGGGTGTAACGATACATGTATTCGTATTGAACCGTTCGGAAAGAGGCTTTCAGTTCGGTAATCGGTACGCATTACAAACTGAACAATACGTTGGACAATTTTTCCTGCCGAGCAAAATCCGCGACCACCACAACGTTGCGAAACATTAAATGGCAAACGTAACGAAAGCGGAACGAAACTGCGCTACTCATTATTTTGTGCTTTACGGACCGTTTATCAGTTTGGACCAATGTCAGTGCAGCGCGAGCCGATCTTGATCAAGCGACATTGTTACTACAGCGCTAAGAGATCCAGTAAACAAAGCATTTGAATTCCCCACTGAATTAATAACATTGCTGCGAGATCTAGTGAGAAGCATTAAAATTTCTCCGTTATTAACGGATCAAACAACGCTGACGTGGAAACCAGGAGAACCATCGTTCCATGAATGAACTAGTTAGGTTTTAAGTCCACAGATCAGCAACATTCACCATGGATTTAATGTAGTAACACTAACTTGTAACCAAGGTTGTTATAGTTTAGCTTTTTTAAATTAGTTTTTATTTTAATATCGTTTTCAAATTTGCTTTAAATTTCAGTTTAGTTTTAGTTAGTTTTATTAATGGTTTTGTTAGTTTTAGTTTAGTTTTTATTTTGCAAACACATTTCTATTTAGTTTTTATTTTATTTAGTTTCAGTTTTAGTTCTAGTAATTATAGTTTAGCGGAGAAAACAGAACACTTCCAATGTAGACCAAAGCGAGATGCTTAATTTCAGCAAAGTTGAATGTTTTCCCAGATTACAGTTAACTCTTGTGCAGACATCTTAATAATAAAATAAAATAATGGTTTGAGATTGAACAAAGCACCAAATAAATGGAACTTAAAAGTATACAAGAAAAAAATATGAAAAATTCAGACAAACTAATTCATATTAAAGATGAAATCTTGTTAAACATGCCTAGTTTACTTTATTTCAGCTGTAAATGTAGCAGAGTGACCACTGGTAAATTAAAAACAAAACAACAACAAAAAAGCTCAATTCATCTGACTACAGCCAACACAACCTGCTGTGTAGCCAGTTTGATTAAATAATGAAACATCTATGCAATGTTTGAGTGTGTACATGTTTTTATACCCTTGTGGAGACTTAAACCTGAATGCACACAGACTCATGGGGACTTGTGTCACTGTGGAGACCTAAATTGAGGTACACAGGGTTATAAATCATACATAATTAGTTTTTTTGTAAATGTAAAAATGCAGAAAGTTGTGTGATGGGTAGGTTTAGGGGTCGGGGTAGTGTAAGAAGACAGAATATTTGTACAGTATAAAAACCATTTCGTCTATGAAGAGTCCCCACAAAGATAGTGCACCAGAGAGAGTGTGTGTGTGTGTGTGTGTGTGTGTGTGTGTGTGTGTGTGTGTGTGTGTGTGTGTGTGTGTGTGTGTGTGTGTGTGTGTGTGTGTGTGTTTTTGTATGCGCGCGCGCGCGTGTGTGCGTGTCGTGTCCTGGTATTCCATACATTGCGGGGAAATGTCTCCACGTGGATATTATTAGCAGTAAATGTTTTACAAAAACAATGATAATAACAGCACCTTTCAGCCTGTCAATCTTCATGAAAACATGACATCTCAAACATAGTAGCCTAGTGGACTACATTAATGTTTTTTTGTGCTTGACGAACTTGTTTTCCTGTCGCACCCGCGTCTCGCAAATGAAACGACATTCTAAAAATGCTGCGCTCAAGTTAAAAGAAGTCCAACTTGCATTACCTTGTGTTATTTCCCATTCCACTGCGATGCATCCTTTATGAACAGCCGCTGAGCACTAGCCATGTATTCTACGTTATGGTCCTTCATTGAGCACGTCACAGGACAGCGGTTAATCTCCTCAGCAACTTCACGCGTATGAAGTGCCATATCAGGCATTTCCTTAAACAGCCACAGTTCAGATTTTCCGCCAAAGTAAAGAGCTTAATAACGAAAACTATAATTTATTTTTGCTAATTATTATTTTATTTCAGTTAGTTTTTCAGTAACTGTTGTTAGTTTCGTTTAGTTTTAGTTTTTCATTTATTATGAATTTTTAATTTTATTTCAGTTTACGAAAATGTTTTTTGACCCATAGTTTTAGTCTTAGTTTCAGTTTTCGTTTACGAAAATAACCTTGCTTGTAACCATGGAAGTTTGGCAGAAATAGTAAAATGCTTTCAAGTGCATCACACATCTTTTTCCAACACTTCAAAACTCAAATATTATCATATTTAAATGTTATTTTTAATGTGATGACCAAAACATTATTTGTTCATCCTTCAAAGATTACCCCCATTTATAAAACGTCTCAGGTTACGACTGTAACCTATGTTCCCTGAGAACAGGGAACGAGACAATACGTCATCGACGTTATGGGGAACGCCTCAGGCGTGACAGGTGTCTGAAATCAAGTATCAACTCACAGCAATCATATTGACCGGCGACAGCCCGTGTTTCACCAGCTCGAATGATGAGCACGCAACCTGGATGTATAAAAAGGGCGCCTTGAGACCGTGACAACATCCTATCGTCGGAAGGGACTGTTGCAGGCAGGCCCTGAGGTATGGCAGGGAGACGTACTGTTACGTTCCCTGTTCTCAGGGAACATAGGTTACAGTCGTAACCTGAGACGTTCCCTTTCGAAGGGAACTCAACAATACGTCATCGACGTTATGGGGAACGAAATACCTTCGAAAATCTTTGAAAGATGTTCCATCGTGTGACTTATCATAAGTATGGTTTTAACATGATCAGGAAGGCCAGATGAGGCCTGTAACCTGATAGTCAAAATGTGTTGGAGCTCACATTCAGGAAGGCCTAATGAGGCCTACAACCTGGCATGTGAAAGCTCACAACCACACCCTAGCGACCACAGTGAGTGGGAGTTCACATTCAGGAAGGCCTGGTGAGGCCTGAAACCTGACATGTGACAACTCATAACCAGGAAGGCCAAGGAGGCCTGAAGCCTGGTGACCACTGAATGTGAGAGCTCATAACCAGGAAGGCCGGTGAGGCCTGTAACCTGACGACCACAGTAGGTGGGAGCTCATATCAGGAAGGCTGGTAAGGCCTGTAACCTGATACCCAGTATATGGGAGCTCATATCAGGAAGGCCGGTAAGGCCTGTAACCTGGCGTCCATAGCATGTGGGAGCTCATAACCAGGAAGGCCTGGAGAGGCCTGTAACCTGGCGACCACAATATGTGGGAGCTCATAACCAGGAAGGCCGTGTGAGGCCTGTAACCTGGTGACCACAGTATGTGGGAGCTCATATTCAGAAAGGCCGGGTGAGGCCTGCAACCTGGCGACCACAGTATGTGGGAGCTCATATTCAGGAAGGCTGGGTGAGGCCTGTAACCTGGCGACCACAGTATGTGGGAGCTCATAACCAGGAAGGCCGGGTGAGGCCTGTAACCTGGCGACCACAGTATGTGGGAGCTCATATTCAGGAAGGCCGGGTGAGGCCTGTAACCTGGTGACCACAGTATGTGGGAGCTCGTATTCAGGAAAGCCGGGTGAGGCCTGTAACCTGGCGACCACAGTAGGTGGGAGCTCATACTCAGGAAGGCCGGTGAGGCCCGAAACCTTGCAACCACAACCTGTGGGAGCTTACACACCATGTGGTGCTACTTCCAGAAAGGGGGGGTGATGGCGCAGTGGATAAGACACATGCCTTTGGTGTGAGAGACCCGGGTTCGAATCCACTGTGAGACACCAATGTGTCCCTGAGCAAGACACTTAACCCTAGTTGCTCCAGAGGCATGCGACCTCTGACATACATAGCAATTGTTAGTCGCTTTGGATAAAAGCGTCAGCTAAATGAATAAATGTAAATGTAAATGTACATGAAACAAAAGTGGATGAACTTAGCCATTCTGAGTCCAGGAAGGCCTGGATCAAAAGTTGAAGTTAGCTAGAGAAAGCCGTCTGTCGTAGCATGCTCTGACGACAGGACGCAACTAGAGTGGGACCCAAGGTGAAAGACCGGGGTCTAGCCACATAGGAAGGGACTGAAGCGTACAGCGCACGACCCTTACCATAAAAAATGGATTTTAGAAAGAACACAAGACGTTTCATCGTGTGACGAAGCGTACAAAGAAAATAGATGAAGTAAATGTGCATGTACTTCATCACTCTAAATTCAGGAGGCCGGTTTTGAGGCCTGAATTTACCCACGATCAGGGCTCTGCGACCGCGACCCCCTGATCGAGGTCCCGCAGCAGGGTGGCCTGGTAGGCCTGAAGGACCGCGAGGGTGTGCAGAACCGCTCCTGCCTGACCTGCTGCTGTGTACGCTCTGCCATTCAAGCGTGATGTAGTCTTAAGCGGCTTGGATGGCAGGGACGGAGCTCCTAGTGAAGAAGACCGACCAGAGGCGAGAGAGTTGGCCAACGTCTCGTCCACTGGCGGCATCGACACATACCCGTGCTCCGCGGCCCCATCCACAGCAGCGAAATTATTCCGCTGATGCAGATGAAGACGCGCAGAGAACGGGTTCTTCCATGCCTTCTCGATCTCAGAGTGGAGATCAGGAAGGAATGGAAGGCTCGTCCGGGCTGGTGGCTTATGGGAAGGGAGGAACCGATCGTCCAAAATACCACGAGCAGGTTCCTCCCGGAAGCACCTCCACTGTAGCTGCAATCTGTTGGTGGCACGCCCCATAACATCCACCAACTCAGCGCACACTGGGCAGGAGGGCTGAGATGATTCAGTCTCAACCAGACTGACATCATCAGCAGCCAACTCCTGCCCGGCCCAAAGAGAACTAGTTACAGATCCATCAGAAAGAGAAAGAACCTCTTCAACATCGACCTGTAACTCACCCTCGTCAGCTGACAGATCATCCGGAGAGATCATCCCCTCTCCAGACGACCTGCCAGCTCCATCTGAGAGCCCCACGAGCTCACGCGCCGCTGAGCCTCAGCCCGAGCGGGACCAACACCGCGGGGTTCAGATGGCGCGCCCACTTCCCTCGAGAAGTGGGACAGACGAGAACGGAGCGTTTTCAGAGAAAAAAGCTCACAGTTTGCGCAGGAAGCTCCCTCGAGAACTTCCCGCGCGTGCTCTTCTCCCAGGCAGAAAACGCACAGTTTGTGTGAATCCTGGGAAACGGGTCGGCACACTTGCGGAAAGTATTTCTCCCCTTCTCTGCACGCTTCATTTTTGTTGACTACTCAAAAACAAACAAACAGTCCCTGTAGACGAAAAGGATGTTGTCACGGTCTCAAGGCGCCCTTTTTATACATCCAGGTTGCGTGCTCATCATTAGAGCTGATGAAACACGGGCTGTCGCCGGTCAACATGATTGCTGTGAGTTGATACTTGATTTCAGACACCTGTCAAGCCTGATGCGTTCCCCATAACGTCGATGACGTATTGTTGAGTTCCCTTCGAAAGGGAACTAAAAGTTTCAAGATGTAGGAAAATTTACACTTATTTAAAAATAATTTTTCTTTTAATAAATTGGAAATTTCTCTGACATTTCTTCCTTTTTGCTGTATCGAAAATGTACCGAACCGTGACACCACTGTATCGTATCAATTTTGTGAACGTTACACCCCTAATATATACATATATATTCAATTTTAAAACGTAATTTATTACTATAATGGCAAAGCTGAATTTTCAGTATCACTACACTCTTCATTGTCCTTTGATCCTTCAAAAATCATTCTAACATGCTGATTTGCTGTTCAATAAACAAAGTGGAAAACAGTTGTGCTGCTTAATATTTTTGTGGAAACGGTGATGCATATTATTTTGAGGATTCTTTGAAGGATAGCATTATTTGGAAATAGAAATCTTTTGTACCATTATAAATGTCACTTTTGATCAATTTAATGTGTTCTTGCTGAATAAAAGTAATATTTTTTTTAAAATCTTACTGAGCCCAGAGTTTTGAGCGGTAATGTATGCACAACTTTAGAGATTTAAAAATGTTGATGAAAATTTAAAGATTAATAAGATACTGAATTCATGGAATTTAATGAAGAAAAAAAATCCATCTGCTAGTGTCACAGTGTTGTGCAGGCAGAAGGAGATGTGGAGTCCAAAGTTTTAATGCAAACGTTTACTTACAATAATATTCAAACAGGTGCAAACAGGTGCAAACAGGTACAGACACAGACAGGCAGAAGGTTCACACTCACACACTTAAGTATAACGGAGAACAGACAAAGTCTGACTGAACAGAAAAGAACTAAATACAAACACAGATTAACATTGATTGTCAGAACACAGGTGAAACAGATGATGATGATGATGATGATGATAATGATGATTAACTAAACACAGGTGATACAGATGAACTGATAATGAGACGAAGACGTGTTATGAAGACAGGCAGACAAGTCCAATGAAACCAAACTAACAGAATACAACTGTGACAGCTAGAGCCACACTATAAGTTTGAATACTAATGAGATCCTGTTGTCCAATGACATCACCCCAAACATCACCCTAAACAACTCATTCAATCGCCTCCTGCAACTATCTCGTCCAATCAGTTTCTTCAATCAATGAAACCAGCCAGACGGAGAAAAATAGAAGCAGCAGTAGAAAAGAGTGAGAGCGAGAGAGGAATAATGGAGTTTTCCAAAGGACAGCGAGAGATCTAGCCTGGATGATGAGTGCTTGATTGACACATTCTTGAGCGTCTCTGTCAGTGTATAGGAAATGAAAGCAGCGACATCGGGCAGCATCGACAAAGCTCTGATCAATACTGCTCAGCCCCATCTAGAGATGATGGCATTAATGATAATGGGGAGAGAGGGAGAGAGCGAAAGAGAAATCCATGCACACAAAGCCCATTTCCTAAGATTTTGTAAGAGAAAATAAAAGAAAAATACAGTCTTTGGTCACATGTAATTGCTGAGGTTGTATCTGGGTCTATATGGGTTCAAGTTTACTTTGAAAATTTGGTCCTTTGAAGGTCCAAAGGACTAGAGAAATAACGTTTCAGGGGTTTGAAAATATTATACCAAGGCAAAATTATGACGTAAAATGAAACATTTATTAAATGTTTCACTCACATTGTTATTCTGGTAATATAATTAAATAGCCATACATTACAAAAATAAAAAGATTTTCACAAGTGAATTTTACAGTATAGCTTTAAAAGAACATCTAAGATAACCTATGTATTGCTTTTATGTCAGCAGAATGATAATTCTGTATGTGCATATGTAATCTACACTACTGTTCAAAAGTTTGGGGTCTGTAAGATTTTTTAAATGTTTTTTTTAAGTGTATTATGCTCACCTGCTTAAAAACAGCAATATACTTGTAAAATAATAATAATAATAATAATAAAATAATAAAAAAATAATATATATATATATATATATATACACTGAACAACTGTTTTCAACATTGATTTTATATATATATATATATATATATATATATATATATATATATATATATATATACACACATATAATCAATGTTGAAAACAGTTGTTCTGCTAAATATTTTTGTGGAAATCATGATACATTTTTTTTCAGGATTCTTTGATGAACAGAAAGTTTAATAGAACTTAAATGTCTTTACTGTGACTTTTTTATCATTTTAATGCATCCTGCTGAATAAAAGTTTTTTTTTTTTTTATCATCTTGCTTACCCAAAACTTTTTAACAGTAGTGTAGTCATCACACTGCTTATTAAAGCTACTGAGGTTATAGTCCCTGTGCCGAAAACCGTAAAGCAACAAATGCACATCCATTGTGTTTGAAACCTTCAGCACCTGTGGTCCTTCTGATGCAGCTCAGCTGTTGCTGAAAAGAAATGTCTTACAAAAGATGATACTACCTGCAGTTTTTGGCCTAATTTTTCATTGTCCTGAAATGAGACGGCCTTTATCATGGATTACATTTTATGCCATCATAGGCTCGAGTCTTGCGGAGTCACAAAAAAATTGCGGAGTTCATTTATTTTATTACATTATGTTAATTGAAGAAAAGACTACAAAAGAACATAATTGTGTTAATGGCAAATGTCTGGTATCCGTGGGAGACAGGAGGAGGAAGGGAACATTTTCACACATTTGTATATGCCAATGTCATAGATACTGAAGCCAGAAAATACAGTCACAGAGAAAGAAAGAAAAAAAGAAAGAACAGACTATTTTATGATTTTCTTTGGCCAATTAAACACTGCCAACAAGCACTGACATTAGCGAAGCACAGATACTATAAACGGCCTGTGAACCATTAATGAGTCGTGTCATATGCTTATGAAAACTGTACTACTTTCTGATTGGATGACATGTGTGGCCATATGTGTAACATGTGCATCCTGGACAGATGGAGAACACAAATCATATACTAAAAATCAATACAAGACAACTCTGTAGCCTAAATCAGCAGAATACACAATCTGCCAGGGAAAAAAAACATCACAGACCACATAAATTATAATGTGGTAATGCATACTTAGTAAGCAGAAGCAGAAAAAGCTGAACATGTAGCTTATTTCACTTGGATTACTGCCTTAGAAACAAAATAGTTGAACAGCACATCTGTATCTTTGGTTATACTTTCTGAGACATAAAGTCATTAATAACCAACAATATTGCATTATTTAATGATTAACCAATTATTTTTAAACAATCAGGGTTATTTTCATAAACATTCATGTTTGAGTATACTGTACATTAACTACCGACATATAAATCATTGTATAATGTTTGTTAAAAGACTTAAAGTCAATGTAAGGTGTAGCACTATCTTTTTACAGAAACATGAATCAGCGTTTTGGGACTATACGATTGTGAGTGATTCAATGACTCCCTCATAAAGAGTCACTTGTTTCATTCTAAAATTAATCAGTGTTCTTAAACAAATCAGCTGAGTGAAGAATTCAATGACTCACTTAAACACTGATTCATTCAGGAACAAAATAAACAACTCTTCTTTGTGAATGAATCATTGAATTGTTTATTCAGTGACGCACACATAAGGAAAGTCTTTTTTCGCACCTACTGGCATAATGTAACTTGTAGAAAGAATCACTGAAAGACACTGACTGTGTGAAAGAAAGACAGAAAAGCTGAGTGATACAAATCAAAACCATTGTATAATGAGGTTTTGATAATGTTCTTGAATTCATAAAATCACAAACCAGAATTCTAAACCTGCAGAGCTGACCATACCACAGCGGAGATTCAACCTGCTTATTACACACACACACACACACACACACACACACACACACACACACACACACACACACACAAAAAAAATATGAATTACGTTCACCTAATAATTGCTTGACTGATCGGAATCCCGTTCTCTGGGTCAGAGGAAAAATCCCCCGGTGAAATAGACTTTGAAATAGATTTTCATTAATCTGATATTGGATAATCATTCCAGCTTCATCCTCCACTACACAACAAGCTTCAGCTCCACATGGTCAGTCAGCTGTCTGTTCACAAATCAGCAAAAGAGAACACATTTGCCTATTATCTCCTTAAGTACAAATCCAGTGTTTTGTTTATCAGACAAAAGTCAGGCTTTTTTATCCAGTTATTTAGAGAGCTTACCGATCTTAAACTAATCAGCTTACAATCCGACAAACCAGGATCAAGTCTTCCAAATCACACCATCCGTAACATTAATCTTAAAAACCATTCCGACCCCGAGATGCCCTATGTCACAGTTTTGAGGAGGACTTCCTTACCGTCAACTAGATTCACCGCTGCACTAATGAGATTACAAAGCCTATTTTAGAATCTCTTTATTGCTGGAGAGAAGTGAGGAGAGCAGGAGAGGGCAGTCACAAAGTGTGCTATAACAGGGCTTTGTGGGTAGACATTTACGGCTAAAGGCCAAAGAATGCAACACTTACATGGCATTAAACACATCTAGCTACAGAGGCCTCAAATTTACAGAGAAACGGAGTGAATGAGGATGAACATATCTACAAGGGAGGGATCAGAGGAAAAGTGACATAATATGCCAATATGAACAGCTGAACGGTGTTGAACTCGGCAGAGGGAGGATGAGGAGGGCTTGATGAACTGACAAAGGCTCCCAGGGGAAGCAAAAAGAGCCTGTGTGTCTATAAAGATGTGAAAACCTGATCTATGGATCTATAAAAGTGATACGCACATGCACAAAACCCACAAATGCACTTGCCATAGTGATTGGGAGTCCTGAAACTCAAAATTACTCTAATCCAATTCCATTGTTATCACCGCATCCAATCAAATATACAATTATGTAGGAAACGACCTCATATTCAACATAAACTTGGCTAGGAGGACATTGGATATCACACAGGTGAGCCTGGATTGATGTGCAACTTACGGCAAAAATGAAAACATCAGATTGCTCCTCTGCACGCTCCGATTTGGTTTGGGCAAATCAAGCATGAAAACCCATTACACTAAATGTCAAAACAAACACAATGAGTTCAGTGAAATCATTACAACTGTTTTAAGCGAGGGAAGGATTTAAAAGGAACAGAGAAACCAAGAAGCAGGGATGTTACAATTCCGTTTGCGGTTGACCCTCGTGTGATCCGCTATCCTATTAAAAAGGACTCAGGTGATGTAATATCCCATCTCTGGAGGTACAGTATAGTACTTGAGGTGCTACACTGACAATCTAAATCAATAGATTACTAAAGTAATTCTAATCAACAGACAACTCTCAGGTTCTTTAATTTATGTCTATGGGAATTATGTGTGTACATCTAATTGGTAAAGTAAATAGGAAAAAAAATGAAGTTTTTTTTTTGTTTAGTTTTTATTGGAAATAAATAATTTCAGCAAGGCTGCATGAAATTTATCAAAAGTGACAGTAATAAAATATATTTATTTGAAATAAATTATGTTCTGGTGTATAAATGTATATCATGATTTCTATAAAAAAATATTTTACATATTTAAATTTTCTTGTTCACTAAATCGTTTTTTTTTCCTTTACAAAAAGACAATTTGCAACAAACTATACATTCAACAGCTGTAAAGTAAATCCAATAATTTATGTTTGCAAGGCATAACAATCGATGTACAAGATCAATAAATCTTCATTTTTAGTGGCAGCGTAACAGTGGTTAGTGGTTCTAAAGGGCTAGTGACAATTCTGTCAATTTGTCAAAAACTCTCACATTTAACTTGGACAAATTGTTCAGCCCTGCTAACAAAAACACATGACTATGTTGCTATATGTTATTAAACATATTATCAACCCCAGCCAAATAAATAAATTAAAAAAAATTCTACTGCATCCTTGGAATGGCATCTTCAGGAAAACAGGATCATACAGCTCACACTTTGACATTTAGCTAATCATTATGGGGTTTGTTTAGTTTTTTCCCCGATTTTTTTAGATACTCATACTGACAGACACATCTTCTTTCTTCTTTTACTGTTTTAATCACAAAGGAAAATTGATTCATGGCTAGATCTAATGATAGCGGAAATTGAAATGATCAAGCACTAAATCTCCTCGTCTTTTGTGGTCATTGAAGACCTTCTGTAATAATCTCTTGTATCTGCCTCAAATCTTTCAGACCAAAGCCACCTCTTCCATAGGAGAAAAAAAGGCCATCGATTCATCTGACAAACGATGAATAAAGCATTCTGCGATTCTGTCAAGATGCTGCTCCTCATTATTGATTTACAAATTCAGAAATGACAAGGACCTCATGCATACGAATGTGAAGATTACATTAATATTAAATATATTCTTCAACACAGTTTTAGCCATTTAACGTTTTTATAAGCTAGAGTCCATTTTTAATGAAAAATATGTAGTGTTAAAAAAATACATCTTGTTTCTATAAATGTTTCAAAGTGCTGTGGTTGATTTTAAATATAATACATCTTTCTCTGATGGCAGGTAGAAGTTCTTTCAAATGTATTGATTGAGCGATTGTAGCCATAACAACCACCCATAGGTTAGTGGCAGCAGAGCACAATTGTTGAAGTACTGTTTTACGCAAAACTAAGGGACCAAACACTCAAGCTCTGACACTCAAAGAAGAGAAGAAAGGAGACAAGATAAGACGAGGCAGGACAAGATCCCATTCTATGTTCCAATACTCAATAAAATGGTAGCGCAAAGCGATTTAATTCTCCTTTTCACAAATTCACACAGAGAAACGCACTTTTTACAAAGCCTATTCATAAAAAGACACGTTCCAATGTCTAAGAAATAGCACAGTCAAGTCTAATCCTCTTCTATGTATTCTTTCTTTGTCTCTTTCTTACACAGTAGATTGTCTCGTCTTCTCTCTCATTGAGACAGTTAGGAAGTGTTTGAGTTCGTCCTTGATATTTATAAGATTGTGTGTACATTAGCCGTCTTTAAAAAAAGGTTCAGATGTTGTATTTATCCTCTGAAGATCCTTTTTTGAGACTTGAGAGCAATTTTAACATGATAACCAGCAGGGCCTAAAACTAAAGCCTAAAGTATACTTCAAAAAGTATACTTTTTGCGTACGTAAATATATGCGTACGCTAGCGATAAACCATTAAACTATTGTTTATCTACAGTTTCCTCCAGAATTCCATATGGGCAAACCATGTGACATAAACCCTCACATTATGTTATAAATATGATCAAGAAAATCATGATGGATTTTACGTCTTAGTGACAGGTGCAGTCTTAACCATCACAAATCACTGGTTAGGAATTTAGCTATAATTGCAAAAACACTGTAGATAAAGTAACTTGCAGACAGCTTTTTACAGGAAGATGAGTCATTGTTGTTCCACTCAATGTTAATGGCTTCAAACTGTTCATGAGTAGTTGAAAAATGTTTCCCAGTTTGTTTAAGTTTAATGTGAGACCAAATATTCACTATATGGTTCAAATCTGGACTCTGACCAGTCCAAAACATGAGTCTGATGGACTTATCAAGCCACGTCTTGGTTGTCTTTGCGGGTTTGGCAGGAGCATTGTCTTGTTGAAAAATAACATTTGATCATTTCTCTTTAGATAACTTCTCATTTGTGGGAAGCAAGTCATTCTGCAATATTCTCCTGTACTCCAAAGCATTAAATGATTTTTCACAGTGAAGTAGCTCGCCAATACCAGCAGCACATTGACACCTCTTCCTCCATGCTTCACTGTGCTAGAGATGCATTTATTGATATATTTCTCTGCAGATTTTCGAAGACACCGCTCTGGAGCAACACCATGCAACTCGTGTTTCATTGTGATTCATCACTCCACACACAACTTTCCATATTCTGCCAAAAACTTCATTTTGTTCTTGTCTCTACATACAGCAGAATGGCAATAAAACTCACTTGACATTGCTTGAAATAATGAATTCTGTAACTTAACATTTCGGACAAATTAAAGAAAATCTAAAAATGTAAAAAGGTTTCTGTGAGGGTTAGATTTCAGTCAATAGTAAGTCCCACCAAAATAGAAGAACAAACACAAGAGTGCGTGCATTGAATTTAAAGTATGATTTGCAAATTCAATTACAAAGGTTTTTTACATATAATTTTACCCGTAAAAGCATTTGCATACACTTACTCGCATGAGTATTATTAAACACTATGATCAACACACACAAACCTTGTGGTAAGAGGATCTAATTCAATCTTCGGGACACACTTTTGGACAGAATCTCTGAGAGACAGCTTAAACTTAAACACATTATGGTAGCAATATGCTACCGTACTGCTTTCCTTCCTCAACCATAGCTGTTTTATTCATGAGTAACATATCCATTAGATACTACAGCTCAGTATTATTTAAGGTGCAGATATGTTCAAATACATTCTGCAGCTAATGAGGTAATAAGCAAGTCTTGAGGGTAGGCCGGTACTGCGTTTAATCCTATTGTGTGTCTGTTTTACTCAGGCATGAAGGAGTCCAGTTACACTATTGTTAAAAGAGTAAAAAGTCACTAAGATATAATTTGTTAATGGTGCAGAGACAAATACGTATCTTCTGCCAAGACGTTCCAGAACATGCCAACATGGTGGAACGCCAACAGATATAACTGTATTCCATTAAAAGTTGGAAGAGGGTTGTTCATAAAGTCGAAAGGTTTCAGTGATTCTGCCCCTGCTGCTGAATCTATGCTGTCGCTGCAGCTCAATGGAAAAAGAAAAATCATATTTTGAGTTGTGAAAACTGAACCCCGCAGTCAGTTTTGAATACAATCCAATAAAATGCTGCATGGCAAAAACAACACACAAAAACTAGTGTAGTCTGATTTACAAACAAATTACTTATGAATACATTCTTTTTAGAGAATCAAAAACATAGAGAGCGCACATACAGAGCGACTAGTGCAGCTGATCAAACACACACAAAGCGTGTGTGTGTGTGTGTGTGTGTGTGTGTGTGTGTGTGTGTGTGTGTGTGTGTGTGTGTGTGTGTGTGTGTGTGTGTGTGTGTGTGTGTGTGTGTGTTTGTGTGTGTTTGTGTGTGTGTGTGTGTGTGTGTGTGTGTGTGTGTGTGAGTGTGTGTGTGTGTGTGTGTGTTAATTAAAACATACATCACAACCAGTGTAGCCTGATTCCAAACAAATGACTTGTGAGTTGGTTCTTTTAATGAATAGTTAAAAAGACAGTTTCCTGATTTGAATCAGTCTGAAACCCTTTATAATTATTGGTCTCAATAGCAGAGAGAGAATCTCTTTAATATGCAAGCAAAATTGTAACTAAAAAATACCCAAATAAATCAGTCCACATCAAATTGAGAGCTTATGAATCGAAATTGCATTGAATTTGGAAATCTGTATCAATATCTAATTGTAGGTCATTTTGAGACAGTACCAGGCTGTCGCTTCACACTTGGGGTGTTTGTTTGTCTTTTCTTGTTTTTCTCTTTATGGACTGTATTCCAAATTGTATCCTACAAATCAACAGAAACTGACATTTTCAGGCAGGATCCAATTGAAGCTTCCTTTTGTTATGTGCCTCCAGTTGAGGAAGATGATGTCTATGTTCCACTGGCCTGCCATGGGCTCTCCTCCAGCTTCCTCTGAAGATTTTGCTGAGTGACTTCTGCGGACAGGCCCATCGTGTCTCGTATAGAGGGCTTCTGTTGCATGGTAACTGTTCCCAATGGGTGTTCACACTTACCACTTGAGAGCTGTGGGTCGTCTCGGGTTGCTTGCCGCCCCCGCTGCACTTGTCGCTCCGGCAGAGAAACTTCATCTATTCCGCTCTCATTCATTCTGTTCGGACTGGTGAATTGGACAGAGTCAGATCCACCCCATCAAGTTAGAAACCCGACATCATGCGGCGGCCTATTGCACTGAAAATCCAGACTTGCAATGGTTCACAGTGTAATCTCCATCTCCTATTTGTGTTTGCCTATTTTCGCACATTACAACTTCAAACAGGACTTAAACAGGTAACTGAAACAGACTTTTGAATTTGCCTCACACAGGTCACTTCTGTGCATTTGTTTATTCGACAAATAGCTCCACGTCATCTCACATAATAGTGTGAGATTGCAATGGAGAAGTAGACTGCACTCGCTAATAGCGCAAAAAAACTGCTATGATCTTGGAGAGAATAATTATGAATTATTTACATAGACCCGGAGTTCTTAAAGAGACGCAACAATGTCTTTTCTCTCCCACACATATATTACTGCGAATACGATGTTCCTCAGCCAGTAGCACTTCTATAAATCATTCATGTTGCTACAGAAAATCTTTGTCACCTCCTGTATGCATTCCCTATGGGTTTCTAAAGAGCGTGGGGTTGTTAGGGGAAAAACACGCTTAACAAAACTACAAAGCATCAATCTTTTATCCTAACGTGCTCTCAAACAGTGCATATGCAAACTGCTTGTGACAGCCAAGAGGTGTACACAGCACATTGCACATTGTTTTAATGAGCACGTCTGGCGTCCGGTAAAGGAGGCATGGCCCTTAGCAAATATGCAAACATGCACATTTAAGAGGTGAGATGCACCTGACAGGGTCAAGGGTTCTGGTGGGGTTCTGTCACCCAGAGACATATTTTTGAAGAATCAAAGAATCTATTTTCACCTGGCTAATTACTAATCTTGAGTTAGAGGACGCTTTTATTCAAAGTGACGTTCAGGGACCCTTAGTACAGGGACGTTCCCCTGGAGCAACCTAAGGTTAAGTTTCTTGCACAGTGACAGAATGGTGGGTTGACTTCTGTCCGACTTCATCTACTGCAAGTCATGGATGACCCTTTTGGGGTTTACTACTACAACAACCTTTTGGTTAGCAGTACAGATTTTGACTACAAGCTACAACAGAAGAATAAAGGGATGGCCTGAATATGAGTAATAATTTCATTATAATAATAGAAAAAATATTTGTTAGCCTGATTATCCAACACGCACAAGGATAAAGCAATATTTTTTGTCACGAGTGAAACGGATTATTGAATGTAGGGCTGGTCTTGGTTCAGTCCATCTATTGTGGATTGGATGGAGGCATATCTGAATGCAAGCTTGTATTTGATAGTAACAAAGCGGCGGGGTTTAAGAGGACTAAATGATTGGAGAGGTCCGGTATATGTCACAAAAGAGCAGTCTATCATTTCACAGAAAGATCGATTTGTCATTTTTAATTAAAATGTCATAAGGTCGAGAAAAAAAATTAAACATGCATGGATGAATCATTCACAATAAGATTTAACATGCCTTTCGACTTTATTGAACATCTAAAATTACAACTCAATGGTGAGTCAGAACCTTTTATTATTTTTTTTATAATCTTTAAATAAAAAAATTATCATTTTAAATAATAAATAATTTTACTTTTATTTTATTATTTGAATAATTTTATAAATTATACAAGGCATATTTGCTATTTGAAAACAATAAATGGAATAGAGTAACAAAAAATGGTCTTTTCAGCATAGAATCAGACACTATGGCCCCGTTCACACCGCAAGTCCTAATGCTCAATTCTGATTTTTTGCTCAGATCCGATTTTTTGATTGGCTGTTCACATTACCTTTTAAAATGTGACCTATATCTGATTGCAGTGTGAACTGTTTGAGGTTTCAAACTAACCGGCATGCGCAAAAGAACAATAACAATGACATCAGACGCAGCACTCGGTTGCACTAAAGTTCGGGAGGTTATGGAGGAAGTAAGCATATTCGCATTTATTTCATAATGTTTGTGTAATGGAAACTTTTGCGGGTTTATAGTTGCAAATTCACTACAGAGATCTGTGTGGATGCGTAGACGAAGCCAGGAGTGGTGGGAATATGACGTGAATAGTTTCACTGAGACGCTGTTCTCCTGTGTCCCCGTTCTTCCATTTCGTGTGCAATTTTTTCAAAAACGGAGCGGTTACGGTAGGTCCTTCTAGCTTGAATTGAAGTATCTCCCCATACTACTTAGATATAACACCTCACTCTCATTGACTCGCTTCATCGCTGTTCTCCATATCTAGACAAGTTTTTAATGTTAGGCTACTGTCTGTGTCTGTTGTGTCTAGGGCTTCGCCGGCGCATAATTGTGACAAATGTCGACGTAGATTGACGTAAAAGTCGCATCAAATCCGCCTTGATTGTTCACACTGCGGGCCGCATTGAAAAAAATCAGATCTGGGTCTGATTCAGGACCACATATGTATGTGGTCTAAATCTGATTTGAAAAAATCAGATCTGGACTAGATTTGAGTGTTCACAATCCCTCTGAAGAAGTCTGACCTGGTCACTTGACCCCAAAAAAATCAGATTTGGGCCAGTTTTGCCTGCAGTGTGAACGGGGCCTATCTTAAGCACTGCCCACATCCTGTTCTATCCTAATACAGATACAGATAATTTAGTCATTACATCAAATACAGAATTAAATACAGATAATGGCTTCGCTGCAAAAACCTATTAAGCAGACAGGTGCTGTGACAGGTGTGTATCATCAGCTTCTCAAGTCTGCACTGAAACACATTCAAATCCTTCATCTTTCAAATTAACTGTCAAGAGATGAAGGTATTAAAAAAAAGAGATTTGGGGACAATGTGGGTGTTTTAATACTGAAATGATAGGAAAAAAAGGTGATTTAGAACACAGGGCTTGAGTCTGATGATATTCATCATGACATTGCAGATCAGACGGCCATGTGAGAGAGCAGATGGCATCTGTGAGAGGTGTCATGCACAGACGTGACACTGCCAAAGATCTGTAGAGTCATGTTGATTGGCAGGTTTTAGCTCCATCAAGCTCCCAAAACTACTCTCATATTGCCTTTTTCTACATTCCATCAGTCAGTTCAGTATGTTGACTGACTGGTGGTAGCTGTGACCAACATAAGCTGCACATATAATTGGCCTCTTTTTCTCTTTTGAAGCTTTATGACGTTTTGTGATACCAATGTATTTTCTACCAAATATACCAAGATTTCTTTTAATAAAACATAAAAATAAGTAAGCTACACCAAAGTCCTTGTGTGGGCCTCTTCGTCTGATGTTGACTTTCTTAATCCTCACCCTCTCAAAAAAAAAATATATATATATATATATTTTGAGGGGGGGGGGGGGGGGGGGGTAAACACTATTACAAGTGTTACATTATGTTCAGCTATACACCAATGATATAACTTGCCCACCACCCCACTGTCGTTTTGCATTTTTATGAAAAATAAAATAGTTCAGCTGGACAACCTTAGCTGCTCAGCTGCTCCATAGAACAAGAGAAGCAGCGCAGAGCCGCAGGAGTCACGTGACGAGAGTGACAAATGTTTTGCCAAAACATACAGGACGATCTCGTTGAGATCTGAGATAATCACCGAAAGTGGGATCTACAGGAACATAGCGAGAAGGATCTTCAAATACTTCTGAAGATAACCCGGCCAATAGATCTGTTTACAAACACAGATTTAATGCAGATATTTTTTTTTTTTTAAATAGACTTTTGACTTTAAATATATACATAATCCTTTAATATCCTGATTCGAGTATTAAAATGTGTCCCCACTGACTGAGTTTGAAGAGATAACATGATCAGAAATTGATATTATTTGAACCTTTGTAACCCCCTTGGTTTCTTCCTACATCCCCTTGGACATTTCCTGGTGCCGACGTCACCTTCAATCTCAGTAAAGCTGCTTTGTAGCAAGTACCATTACATAAAGTGCTGCACAAATGATTCAGAATTGAATTGAATGCAGATTTAGCTGAGGACTGTGACTATAGAGGTTGTTTTACTCATTCACGCAGCAGAGTTTGAGTGCAGAGAGTAGAGCCTCTCACAGCCGCGGTGAATGAGAATGACGTAACCCGCTGTAAGGTTTCTGAAAGCTGCACGGCTTGATTGGCATGAGAGATTTGGGATTATCTGAGAATATTTGTTGTTTTTTTCAACTCCGAATTCCATTAATGTCACTCCTCTCACTTCCTGAGTAGCTAAAACACTCTGTCTCGCTCTCTCTGGGGTCAAGTAAACAAGCCGATAAGAGTGGAAAGAAGATCAATAGGTTAGATGTTGAACCAAATTTTCCTGATGAGTTTGACCTAAGAGTCAAGATTACATCTATTCAGCATTATATTACTCACACACTCATGGCACGAGAGTTCAAGAGGTCAAGCAACCAAGTGCACAATATATCGCATCATAACAAATCAAATTTTGCATGATCTTTTGAGATACTTAAGCTTTATGTACTATGAAAATATACTGTAAATGTCAGACCTCAACCTTAATTCCCAGTCTAAAAAGAGCTTTAATTAAAACCAAGCATTTAGCTTATTCAGAAATCCTTGGAAACCCGAATACGTTAGCACAAGTAAATGTGTGTGCAGATCTGTAAAAACAAATAGACCCATTTTTCCCTTCACATATGAAGGTGTTTCTTAAAGGCATAGCAACAAAACCAGACTAATTCTAAGAGTCCATGAAAAGGTGAAACTATAGAAAAAATTATATAGTATAAAAAAAAATTTGTAGGAAATAAAATGCAAAAAAAAAAGTGGAATTTAAACACTGGTATTGCATTTGCAGGACATAAATGTGTGTCAGGTGAAAAAAAAAGAGGGGAGAGAGAGTGAGAATATGGTTTGGTAATGCAAATGTAGTTGTTTGTCATGCCAATTAAGCACACTAAATAGAAATTGAAAATCGAATTGAATTAAGAGAAGACAGAGAAAGAGCGAGGAACACGCTCATTATGATAAAAAAAAGTCTGTGTTCATATTTGAATCAATCACAGCCAATAACACTGTTCATCATGCAAGACATAGGACTGGCATGTAGTATTTCTCCTCCTGTTGCCAAGCTGAGCCCAGAAGTTCAGCAAGCTTAGGGCTAATGCAGGATAAAGCAATTACTGTAGGAGGTCTAGTTGAAATCCAAGCTGGTTGTGACATTTGGAGAGGAACTCTCACATTGTTCAGGGCTGAAATATATCAGTGATTCCGCTCAACATCTGTAGAAAAGCAGCAAAAGGAACAAATGCATGGCATCCGTGTTTGAACAAAATGTCTCAGGTTACGACTGTAACCTTTGTTCCCTGAGAAGGGAACGAGACACTGAGCACCTACGCACCTGATAGGCCAGGGAAATACCCTGAACCATTCAGTTGCTGATGGTCTGTTTAGAGGCAGGGAGTCCCTTCTTGGGTGACCTGAAACACACCAGCAACTGGTCCGACATCCTCCACTGAGAAGAACTCTGAACGTGGATATTACATGCTCTGACAGGGCAGAGCAAATTAAGTCTCCCTTCTTCCGCCATCACATGAGGTAGGGGATGAAATGCCTGCAGAACCGTCAGTCTCGCCATATTAGACGGCACTTTAGGGACATAGCCTGGTCTGGGGTCTAAGATGGCCTTAATTTTCCCAGGAGCAAACTCCAGGCAGATAGTTGTGGAGATATAGAGAGAGTCTGGAGTTATTCTACCCTCTGAAGAGAGGTAATGGCAAGGAGAAAGACCACCTTAAGTGACAGGTTCTTGGCCTCAGCCGACTCCAGATGTTTGAAGGGGGCCTCAACCAGCCCTTCGAGAACCACTGCCAGGTCCTATGTGGGGACTCTGGTCCGAGTCGCAGGTCTCATCCTCCAGGCCCCATGGAGGAAATGTACGACCAGCTGATGTCTTCACAGAGGCCCATCACTCAAAGGAGTGTTGAAAGCCGCAATGGCAGCCACGTACACCTTGAGTGTGGATGGGTAAGACCAGCAGAGAAGCGGTCTTGGAGGAACTCCAGCACTGAAGCCACCGGGCAGTTAACTGGGTCCATGCCGTGATCTCTACACCAAGTGGTGAAAACATTCCACTTTAGACCGTACAGCTTCCTGGTGGATGGAGCTCTGGAGCTGAGTATGGTCTTGAATACTTCTGCTGACAGACCAGCCTCTAGGTACTGTGCCCCCTCAGGGGCCAGACCCATAGTCAAGTCAAGTCAAGTCACGTCACGTCACCTACATTTATAAAGCGCTTTTAACAGTATGGATTGTTTCAAAGCAGTTTTACTGTGATAATAGAAATTACCGTAACAGATTATTAAGGCTTTACCACAGCTCTAGGATAAAGTTATTGTACAGCTAAAGTTAGTTTTGATTGATGGTGGGTGAAATGTCAAGCCCTTTGCCTGTGACAACAGGTCCCTCCTGAGGGGAATATCCCATGGGGGGCCTGTCAGGAGTGAAATCATGTCTGAGAACCATACTCGGGCCGGCCACAACAAGGATACTACTAGTAGACTGACTCCGTCGTGACGGACCCTCTCCAGAAGTCCAAGGAGCAGAGCGATCACGGAAATGCATACAGACGCAGCCTCGGCCACATCTGCACCATGGCATCCAACCCCAGCGGGGCAGAATGCGTGATGAAGAACCACAGTGGACAGTGTGTCGTCTCTTGAGACGCAAATAGATCCACTTCCACTGGGCCGAACCTCTCACATATTGACTCCACCACGCCTCGACAGGATGTCTGCTCCCCGATTCTGGTCCCCTGGGACATACATTGCCCTGAGAGACAATAGTTTCCCCAGGGACCACAGGAGTATTTGATACGCCAGTCTGGATAGAGGGCGCGACCGGCACGGGACCTTGGGACAGAAAACAAGGTTTCTTCCACATTGATAGGGAGCGAAGGCATCTGCGCGTAACATTTACATTTATATTTACATTTAGTCATTTAGCAGACGCTTTTATCCAAAGCGACTTACATTTGAGGATTAAACCAAGCGAGTCATCATGGAGAGGCAAGAACAACGCAAGAAGTGCTCAGAATACCAAGTTCAAACATTGCTCAGAGTAGCATAAACCAGACAAGCGAAGATTTCAAGAAAAAGGTATTTTTTTATTTTTTATTTTTTTTTCTATGTTAAGTGCTCACGGAAGAGATGAGTTTTCAGTTGTCTTTTGAATGCTGTCAGGGATTCTGCATTCCGGACGAGGGTGGGGCGTAACCCTTATCATGCGGAATGGATTTCCCCTCGGGGAAAACCCCTCAACTGCAGCATGTGCCCCTCATGTGCCAAAAGGTATCACTTTGGACCCTGCTGCCATAAGCCCTAACAATGTCTGAAAGTGTTTCACTGTGATGGCTTGGCCTAACTTTATCCTGGTCCCCGTGGGCAGTATGGACTCTATACGGAGCAGGAGACATACGTGCCTGCACCGTAGTCGAGTCCCACACCACCCCCAGGAACGTAGTCCGCTGGGCGGGTGTCAACACGCTCTTTTTGTGTTGAGTCTCAACCCCAAGCTCTGAATGTGGCCAAGGCCAACATCTTGATGCCAAACCGCTAGTTCCCGAGACTGAGCCAAAATGTGCCAGTCGATGATGTAATTTAGCACACGGATGCCCTGGAGCCTCAGTGGAGCCAGTGGTGGCCCTCAGAGGTCTCACATCAGAATCAGAAAGAGCTTTATTGCCAAGTGTGCTTGCACACACAAGGAATTTGTTTTGGTACTGAGGCTTCCAGTGGACATATACAAATACAAATACAACATGAAACATAATACTACAAATTATATAAGAATAAAAAAAATAAAAATATAAATATATGAGAATAAAACTATCAAAGTTGGGTTTAGTCAGAATAGACATTTCCAGATTTACAGATTATGAACCTATTTACAGTGTTTTGAATATTATAAATAAATCTACATATAAGTATCACCTGAATTGTAGGATATTGCACTAAACAGTGGGAGTATTGCACTTACAGGCATATGCCTTGGGAGGAGTGTTAACTGTTCAGGAGGGAAATGGCCTGTGGGAACAAACTGTTCCTGTGCCGAGATGTTCTAGTGGCCAGTGATCTGAGTCGCCGTCTTGACGGTAACAGTTCAAACAGGAGGTGTCCAGGGTGAGTGGAGTCTGTGATGATTTTACCTGCTCTCTTCCTCACTCTGGAAGAGTACAGGTCCTGGAGGTTTGGCAGGGGGGCACCAATGATCCTCTCCGCAGTCCGGACTGTCTGTTGTAGTCTCCTGATGTCTGATTTGGTAGCTGAACCAAACCAGACAGTGATGGAAGCGCATAAGACAGACTCAATGATGGCTGAGTAGAACTGAATGAGCAGATCCTGTGGCAGGTTGAACTTCCTCAGCTGGCGAGAATTAGGACCTCTTTCCCTTTGCCTTTCTGGCCTGAAGGACGGCCCTCAGATCCGCCTTCTCGGGAGGCTGTGGGTAAGAGCGCCGCCTACAGTCCCAAGCTCTTTGAGGGGGACCCCTAGTAGCGACACTCTCCTTAGACCCTGCCGATATGAGGAGCCCGATGATAGGTGGCCCCCTTGCGGCAGCCTTTCTGGACCTTGAGTGGTGAGGGAGATACTGCCTAAATGCTGCACTTTGTTTTTTCGTTTCCTGGAATCTGTCGACAACCGCACTGGCAGCGTCGTGAACAGACCAGTAGGTGCAACGGGGGCATCAAGGAGAAAGGCCCTGTCCTTCCCCTTGATACCCGACTGATTAAGCCGCAGATGCCTATCCGTGGTTACCAGTGCTGTCATTGAGTGGCCGATGGCACGGGTCGTCTCCTTGGTAACACGGAGAGACAGATCTGTGGCTTTGCGCAGCTCAGCAATATCCTCGACAGTCGGACCCTCGCCTTTATCAAGGTCCCTTAACAGGTCGGCCTGGTAAGCCTGCAAAATGGCCATAGTATGCAGGCTCGCACCAGCCCGACCTAAGCCCACCAAAGCAGATGTAGTACGGCATGGTTTGGTGGGCAGCGCCGGGGCTTTAAGGGATGATGCAACGTCTGCGGAGAGATAACTGGCCAAAGCCTCAACACGCGGCATCATCCCATAACCGTTCTCCTTTACCCCCGTGATGTTGCTATAATCCAACACCGGGGGATTAGAAAGGTGCGTTGAAAATGGCCTGTTCCATGACTTACACAACTCATTGTGTAAGTCTGGAAAGAACGGCAAACCCCGGCGTAAAGGCTGTGAGCGGTGCTGCAAAAAGCACTCATCAAGTTTGCTTTTAACCTGCGCTTCCTGCCTTTCTTGTGGCCAACTGATGTTAAGTTTGGCCACTGTAAGCGTCACAACCTCCACGAGCTCCTCATAAATTGGTGTGGTCTGAAATAGCTGATGTGTTTCATCTAGATCCCCCGCCGCGATGCTGAGCAAGTCTACATCTGAATCAGACAGTTGCACCACCGGGTCCTCAACCCGAGCGGAAGAAGCCGTGGGGCGGGCTTCCGCAGAGGGAGTGAAGGGATCTGAGCTATCAGATGAGGATCGACAAAGTGCTGAAGCAGTCTCAATCCCCTCTGCTAGCTCTCTCTGCGAGCCTCAAGATCTGAGCCGCCGCCCAAACCACGGCTTCATCAGATATAGCCAGGCCCTCAATACAATACACACATCTCGTGTGTGTCCCCACCCGTGATAAAGCGAGGGCAGGGATGCACACACTTTCTGAATTGCTCACTTGCCATTTTCCTATTGATTATATGTGTATATATATATATATATATATATATCACAGACAACACCAAATAGACAGTTCATACAACAGAGAGCGCATGCTGAAGAGAGAAAGCTAACGCTGTTGTGTGCCGGCATCCCTTTGATCCTAACTTCAGACGCGTTACGCTAAAGGGCGTTCCCCATAGTGTCGTATCGACGCACTTCGAGTTCCAGTACAGTAAATTTTGAGGATCTCCATTGATTTTATGAGATGCATACTGCACTTTCCACAGGCAGACTTGAAACAACGTACAATCAGAACATACACTACAGTTCAAAAGTTTCCGTTTTGTAATATTGTTTTTATGTTTTTTCCCTGCATCAATAATATTATATTATTATAATTTAAAATGGCTGCTTTCTCTTTGAATATTTTTTTTAAATGTAATTTATTCCTGTGATGGCAAAGCGGAATTTTCTTCACTGCAAAGTCTTCAGTGTCACATGATCCTTCAGAAATCATTCTAATATGATCAAGAAACCCTTCTTATTATTATTGATGTTGAAAACAGTTGTGCTGCTTAATATTTTTATGGAAACCATGATATTTTTGTCAGGATTCTTTAAAGAATAGACTATAAAGTAAAAAAATAAAAACAGCATTTATTTGAGATCTTTTGTGAAATCAGAAATGTCTTCACAGTCACTTTTGATCATTTTAATAGGTTCTTTCTGCATAAAATAATTATTTTTTTCAAAAACAAAAAAATCGAACAGACTCTAAACTGTTGAACGGCAATGTATAAATGGCAAAAACACTAAGTGTAAAAAGCTAAGTGTTTAATAACCGGCCTATGAATGTGGGCAACATGTTGCTACTGATACTGTTGTATGTCTCTCTGTCCCATCAAATTCCTTTGCGGTCTGAAAAATCCTGAGCAGATTTGCCAATTTAGGCTCTTCCCTGTCCACAAACAGATTTGAAATGCACCAAAACACATGCAAAAGAAAACCCAGAGTGTATTACCTCATAACCACAGCGCGAGGCAAAATGATGAAATATGATGTATTCAATTTAAAAATCACCCAGACAGCCCATTATTCAATGCCTCCTGACAAAATCATCAGAGCATCTCTCAAAACTACTGCACATAACAGACAAAAAGCACAGCTAAATCAGTTTCAAATCCAAAAGTCCTGTAGTTTTTCTCTCTTTAGAGCTGTAAAGAGTGCTGCATTGTGGAAGTTCTCGAACTCAGCACCATTATGCCATTACCCGTGATGGCAACAAGATTTTAGATAAACAATATATACAAAAAAAAAAAAATCCAGGTATATATATACAAAAAAGAGTTTCCATCTACATATTTAATGGCAATTTTGGGATCTTACATAAAAAAAGCTGGATGTAAACAAGAGGATGCAATTTAAAACCCTCTCACTTGAGGTGGATTATATTCAGTAAGAAGAGTGTAAACTATGATAGAAACCAAATCTACCAAATAAATCTTTAGATGCGCTTAAAAAAAAACTTTTAAATTACAATTTGTTTCTTTTGAACCCATAGGATGGAAGCTCTTATTTAAAGTGCGGTCACATTAGTAAATTTCAGAAAAATTTTGTGGACAAAAAGAGGTCCATTATCTATAGTCAATAGTGGAGCAATGTATGAAGTACAGCTCACACAGAAATGAAACCAAGCATCTTTCTGTTGCTCAATGTGGTGAATTTCCATGACCAACTGAACCCAATGCTAAATCTGCATGGTGAAATATTTTATATCTCATGAATTACTATTGAAATGGTTGGATTTCACCCTCAAAAATTCACAGAGCAACAATAAATGTGACAGCACCTTTATTCAACTTTTTTTTTTTTAGTATATACAGAAATTGATTTTGCAACTTGGGTGAAAACATTGCAACTATAATTGCTTTTGTTTACTGGTTAACAGCCCTGATCACACTCTCACATCCACATCTGGATTCCTGCATCGCACGTTTGCACGCTTGTCCATCACTTGCATCACTGCAAGGCCATTTCAAGGACAATTTCCTTCATCTTGCAGAATGGAGCAGCTCAAACTGTCTGACCATTAACTCTCCCAGCTGTTTCAATAGAATGTCTTATAAATCACATGACTCGAATCGCAAGCTTACCCAGACCACACCACAAGAGACAACTATAATCCTTTTAGCTTAATAACCGTGCAATGCAAATCTGATTCATGAAAGCATATCAGGATACTGTACTTGTTAAAGAGAGATAGATAGATAAGATAGCTAAGATAGATAGATATATAGGGGAGGGGGACTGAGGCAGATCTTTTCTCCGGGCAGCTAATTATCTGATGGTTGTTTTTTTATTCATTGTAAGCAAGAGCAGTTCATGGCCAGTAACCTGGTCACTCGACAATGATGGGAGAGGCTCTAGGGCCCTGAGTGAATCTCACCAAGCGTTCTGTCTCCAGAACTCACTCTAATTAAACAAGGTTCTATCTATATTCGTCCTTTAATCAAGCATGCTGTTTACACAGAGCTCATGGTGCCGAACGCCACAAGAGGCATGAGCTCACATTGTCCTCACGTGCACGTGGCCTCTGTGAAAAGCAGGTGATTAATACTCACTCCTTAGTGTGTACTCATGATGATCTCTTTATATTATTCCCAGGGCATTCATAAACATCTAACACAGAGCCCTCAGATGAAAATATTCATAAGCGATGTAAGCTAAGACAATCTCAGTAATGATTGTGAATATTGTTTTCATTTAATATTAGTGTTGCACTGCTGTTGGTTGTAACTATGTGGTCTCTTAGTCCAGTGACCACTAGAGGTACACAAGGGGATGCTTAAAAGGCTGTATATGTGTTATTCAAGGCTGGCAAAGTTAACTTCAAGATATTTGTTAAACAAATTAAGCAAAATGTTAAATTACCATTCATTCTGCTTCCAGAAGTCATGTGATTAATCATGGTATTATTGTACTTGCAGGTACTCAATAGTAGAGTAAGTAGATAATTTTATAATAATTTGCTTTAGTACATAAAAAAGCCAATTATGGTATAACGAAACTCTAAATATAATTAATATCTGTAAAATATTTTATTAAAATGTCATCTGAATATTATCAGGAAAATATTTACTTTAATAAATTAATCAGAAAAAATATATTTGTTTTATTATTATTATTACTGTGAAAAATAATTTAATAAAATCTTTTTACATTTTCTAAAATTTTCTATGGAGACCATTGAGGCCCCCTAGGGGTCTCTTTTTCACAGATTGAAAACCTTAAAACAAGGCACCTTATCTGAGATTTCTCCAGGGGAGATGTCCCAGTAGCACAAAAAATATACTGTAAGTTGCTTTGGTTAAAAAATATGCTGACTAAATCAGATTAGACCATTGAAGGTGGGTGGTTAACATAAGCATTAAACAGAAGACCTCGGTGGCACTTGTGGAATCAAAAGGTCACTACACCGAGAACAGGGTACACTTTAGCAAAGCATTGCTCTCACTTAAGGAGTCTTCAGACTATTATAACAAGCAGCTCTGATTATTGAGACCAATATAACCTTGTCATTGCTGTCATTTAGTGCATTTACATGCACCCTCATTATTTATGTTTTTTTAGGCAATATTGTGATTAAACTTTACCTCCCGTAAACGCAACACTTCGAACAAACTAATGCGATTAAGCTCATAATCGTAGTAACCATATTTGCATTGAACTATATGGCTTATGCTGATTTTAATAGCAATAAACAGGCATGTATACACTACACATTCATCTCACTACTGACCATAGTGCGCATGTGCTCGGTTCTACACTGATGCTGTGTGTTGTTCACACAACTTCACAGATGAACTGTGACAATATTTTCTGATGTTTTCTCTTCTCCAAATCACTAAACTGTCAACACAACTCGCTGTGCAGTCTCAGCATCTTCATCCAGATGGTGCAAAAAATGAGACGGCAACATAGGCAAACTCGGCATTGCAATGCGCCAAATAATATCCAGTACGTCTATAAAAATTTATTTTGAATTTCACGTGAGTAGATTAAAACAATGGACAGTAACATGCATACTGTATGGCTATCTGAATGGGGTATAACCATACTTATTAGCGAATAATCAAAATAATGAAAATAACAGTTCTGCTCGTGTTATGTAAACATCTTACAGCGATTAAGACATTGCTTTGATTATTAGAAATAATTGCATTATTGGTGCACATACAAACATAGTCATTGAGTAAATACTGTTTCCTGTCTGAGGCTACAGATATTTGAGATCTCATATGAATGAGATGTCCAGTAATTTGAGGCTTAAACTACATTAAAATGAAACTGAGTTCCTGACAGTAGCCATTTTGGATCTCATTAATATGAGACACTGGCCGTAGCTGAACTGGGGACCCGGAGTAGACAAGCTGCCATTTTGAAAGGGCACGTCAGAATGTGAATTGCCAACTAAGACCACCTCCTGACTCAGCGTTAGATAAGACACAGTGAAAGCGCAAGAGCGTGAGAGAGATAACTGGAACCCATAGACCGTTCTTGTACAGCCGCCTAGGAAACTTATCTCTAATAGTTCAGTTACCAAAGAATCTTAGGTGTCATTTGAATTTATCTGTATGAATACAAAAGAAAAAATGTGTGTGTGAGGACAGGTTTTCATCAAAGCCTATTTCCTTCTCAATTCTCGAAATTGTGACTTTTCTGTATATCTGACAGTAATGACATTGTCTCTTTATTCCTCACAATTGCCCATATACAGTTCATTAAGAAATTGTGACTTTACTGTATAGCAATTGTGACTATTTTTTTTTATTGGATTTTTATTCCCCATATAAACCCCCAAATAAACACAACAGAACTTGGTCTGAAGTGAGGTTTACGTAAGGTAACATGAAAATAAGAGGGGAAGCCTGAAATCTGCCCCAATGACTCTGAATTAGAGCTTGTGCAGTTCCATTTTTCACCACAGATTTACATTGGAAAATTGTGGGGTGCTGTAGAGCCAGGGAGGGCTCAGGCATCCGCTGCCCTGCTTAATATCATTAATACACACCTGCTGAAGCCATACATTACATTTTAATATATCCTGCACACTTTCCGACTTAATCTGAAAAATATTTGTTGCAGAATGCTAAACATATTTACAATCTATTATTTATTCAGTTTATAAAGAGGTCTACGATTTGGATGAACTGCCCTTACAGACGAGCCACGGCTGCTCACACCCCCGATATGATACAACGGTGTATTACAGGTGGGTTGATAAGCAGCCTAAACCTATCCAGAGGATGAAAAGAGACCTTATTGACTTCCAAAAAAGGAAAGCACCACAGACAAGATGAAAGAGGAGGAGACAGAGCAAAGAATTAAAGAGAAATCTATGATCTTTACAAGGGAGTGTCAAACCTTTGGAGAAAAGAAAGATCTGACAGCATCCAGGATGACCATTTCTATTTCCTGTGGCCTAGAAATAGTTCAAATCAGGGCTTTAGAAAGGCTTTAGAGGAGAGAAAAAGCAGAAGGGGTGAGAAATTGAAAGGGACAGGATAAAGAGAAGAGAAGAAATAAAAGCAGCCGTTCAGAGGACTCCAATATGACGCTAAAAGTTGTTTCCACGCAGGACGTGACCTTTTTCAAGCGATTTCCCCTTCAGGTGAGTCTATTTCTCCATGTCAGCACTTTTTCCCCAAAAAGCACAGCAGGACATAAGGACACTTTTGCCTCTTGAATTTTAGCTTGACTCGTCACAACAGGAATCTGCTATCTTGCATTATTGTCTCTCTTACAAAAAAAACAAAACTGCACTGGTTCATTGTTATGCAGTAGCACAGTCTCTCCTGCACACACCGGGGGGGAAAAAACCCTTCCTCTTCTACTACACACACACACACCTCTGCACCCACACACACTGACCTACTGTGTGAGATGTCTGTGTGGGTGAATGATTTAGTCACACAGCTGTAATGAATAATTAGACGTAATGCCCATAGCGGCACAAATGCAAGTGAGATAAACACACAGCTGTGTCCTCGCAATACACACTCTCACCTGAGCCACAAGCTCAAGCTGTGTGTCATCTCTCAATATACAGGATCTTAAGTCATTTTATTGACTAGTGGGTAAAAGCCTGGAACTATGCTATGCCAAAAGTCTATGTGTGTTGCTGATAGAGAAGATTAAGTGGCTGTATGTGACTGTGGGTGTGCACTTGTGTAATTTTGACAGGTGAGTTTCTTCTCAGCAGGGTGAACGTGAGCTAAAGAGCAAAGTGAAAGGTCATCACCACTCAAATGTCACTCAAAACCAGGGAGGCTAATCGATCCCAGAGCCCCTGAAACAAAACAGAAGAGCAATACTCAGTGTCCTCAGGATGGCCAATCATTCCCATTGTCATCACTAGTTATTTTCTCCCAAAAGAAAGAACCGAACTTCCTGAAACAAGTTGTCAGTAATTCCAGTCTTAATTCCTGAATGAACCTACGTAGGTTTGTAACACATTTGCATAATGCCAGTTTATGGTCTTCATTGACTGCCCGCGAACAACGTCTACTTTGACCCATCCTCAAACACTTCAGTTGTAACTGAGGCCTAGAAGAGTTTGGTTCGTGTCGTCGACATGTCGAGAAGACACTGTCTTCTGCACTGCGAGAGCGAATCCACTTTGCATTCACTTCCAATGGATGAGGACTCAAGCTCAAATAGATGTGGTAAAATGCTCAGGAAGCCTCTGGAGCAGAAAGTCAGATAGTGAACGTTTCGTTTCCAACATGTGCTGTAAGCAGTAGACTAATCACAACAGACTGGGCCATCTGGCCAATGAGGAGAGTAGGCTCTCGGAAAGTGGTTTAGAGACCAAATCCATGATCGAACTGTTTCAGACAGTTTCAAAGTAGGTGATGCTGCAATGTATATCATAAGAAAATGTAAGTGTTTTTTTTACCTTGGATGCATGTAAACCTATTGTAGGAGAAAGTAGCGAACCATGACTTTTGTACCTTGACCCTCTCAGCCCTTCCCTCGTCTGGAAAAAGTAAACTCAACCTAAAATCAGCCTAGCTTACTGTGTCCTCTTCTATAGTGCTGCATACATTACCTTTGACAAACAATGCAACAAGCAAACAGCACAGTGAGTATGAGAGTATTCACCAAAATAAAACAAAATTAATAAAATGCAAACCCTCATTGCAAATAATTGCATCATCTCACAATTGTTAAGTGCATTTCAGCGGAATATGGTGACAACTGGCTGGGTTGCAAAATGTATGACACACAAAATCAATGAAATATTATGTAAGCTGAAACATCATGACAGCGATCAGAACAAAGCAAATTAGTGACAGACACTTCTGCATCATAGACAGTGAACAGCAATCGTGGCATTTTGGAACCCACCAAAACAAACAAGCAATGTTGAAAATAAATAATATCATAAGACTGGCACAGCAGCTGATTAAATGTATGTAACAGACGGTAATAAACTTATGCTTTATTTGGGGGGAAAAATTTACTATTATGCAGATTTAAAACAGAAGGTTGTTGAGTTAATAAATTTACAGATTGACCAGTAATTCCACAAAATCACTGTTTTCTCAAATAAAGCATAACATATATAAAACAGTGGCAGTGTTATACCATACCATACAGATGGTAACAGATACCATAATAAAATAAGTTGGAATATGACCTATTAGATTTTAAATAACTTACCCAAACAGCAAACAATTGCAAACAAAAAGCTTTAGCTTCTTGGCTAATGGGGTCTCGCTTGTTATTGCTGGGGTTGAAACAAGTGTCCTGCATACGTCCTGAGATGTGAAGCCAAAACATGTTGGTCGCCCCCTGGTGGCTGGCTACAGTATAGGTCTTAAACCCCGCCCTCTCAATGTAATCAAATGGGGCACGAGCCAAACTAAAGAATCCAATTACACTTCAAATCCCTTTTTACCAAAGATGGCTCCAGTCATTTTAGGTACTTCTTATCATGCAGACGTATTTTTCCAATTAGTTTGGTTTTAGTTAGTTATTTGATGCTATAAAAACAGGGAATAACATCATTTTTGACAGCTATGCTTGCGACTAGGTCTATGGGTGCGGGAGTGTGGGCGAGACCAACTCATGCTACTCCAACTCAGGTTCACTACTGTGCAGACTCGGGCTCCGAACAACGTAATCGGCAGGGACCGTTTTTCTACAGTGGAGAGAAAGCTGAGATCCGCAGTCCATATTTTTACTGTCTATGGGTTGAAAGGCTTTCAGAAGCTTTGGCTTTCTGCTCCAAATTAAGCTCTGGTGTATATCTCCCTTTGCCGATTAACTCAAAATTTACATTAAAAGTTAATCTTGATGGATACATCAAGATTGGATAATAAAAACACAAAATAGAAATGGATAATAAATTAGCAACAATGTCCTTCTCACTAATGTTATGCGTTTTCTATAGTGAACAGTGCTAGCTATATTATCAGAGTCCCACCCATTTATAGGGAAAATTCGATTGGTCAATTAATGACTAGCTATTGCTTGGCCCTCTGTATGTTCATAGCTGGACCACCAATCCCTGAGCTGAAAGCTTTAGGCGAAACGGGCATCTTTCATTTAACCCTTCACATTCCAACACAAACTGAAAAGGCAGATTTGAAAGGTTTATTTCCTCAAGAAGATTTAGATGTTTAGATGTCAAATAATGAATTCCTAAAATAACATTAGAACTGTTGACTTTTTATGTTGACAATGTTCTTATCTTTGTTTTTAACATAGTTCTAAAGACAAAATTAAAACAAATTTGAATTCCTGAAAAGAATGATCTTGAAATCATTGTAAATAATTAAAAGTTATTTAAAGGTATTAAAGTTTAAAAAATTGCTTGGGTTGTTTCAAATATTAAGCATTACAACATAACAGCTACTTATAATAAATGTATTCAATACTTTTAAATGACAATGCAAACAATGATCATCAAGATTATGCGTGACATAAGTTACTCAATAGCAACCTTGTTTTAAATTTTATAATTACCACATCATTGACTCATATACTCTAGTAGACAGTCACTCTAGAAATGCAACGCAACTGAAAGAGAGAAATGGAACGCAACTGTAAGCAACAGACCACTCCAATTTGAGGCTCTTTAAAAAAGCGGCAGTTAAAATACATGCCGCATTTAAAAAAATGAACCGTCAATGTCAGAACTCCCACCAAGCCAACTGCTCCAAAAGTAGTGTGCGTGATTATAATGATTACTACGATAATCTCCGGAAAGTGCATAAAATGGCCTTTGAGGTGTTTTTTCATTGAGTTCGATAGCAATTCTGCCATACAATCAATACAAGCAATCTATATCATTCGAAATTTCTCAACTTCTTTAGAAGATTTTCATGAAGCCAGACCATGGACCCTTTCTGTAATATGAGAGAAATTTGTTGTGATAATATCTGTTTTTAAAATTAATCTCAGGTAGCCACGATCAAACTGAAGATTTGCTTATATGAGGAAGGGAATGGAAATGTCTGAACTGGACAGATGATGACAGCTGGCCTTCATGCTTGATAACATAAATCAAGTCCTGCTACATTAATACATCACTGTCTGTGAGCGGCACTGCTGATCCAGCTTGCCTGTGTGACACAAACACCCTCAGCATGTTACCTCATATGTTCTCAGCACATTTCCACATGGGTACACTTCCACTGGATTCTGATTCCAAGGGGTGCTTATTTAGTTTGTTTGAAAGGCAAAGAAGAAGATTTAAATCGAATTACAGACAGAGAGAAGGAAATCAACACTTGACAGCCCTGGAGATGCATAAAAATAAATGGAAATCCCACACTTGCTGCTGTTCTACTTGTTGACGTCAGAGCCTCACGAGACGGTCCGACGATATCGGGAAACTGCTCAAGCAAGCGGATCGGACAGAAAGATAAAGTAGAACGCCGTGGTTAATCAATTGCTGAGAGATCCCAGTCACTCACTCACCTTCCTGTACTGCCTGGAAGGGGTTGTTGGGCTCGATAAGTTTGATAGAATGGGTAATCCTCTCGCTCTGGAGGATGTCGTCATTCAAACTCAGGTCTGAAATGGCCAGCTGAAAAACCTCGTCATCCCGTACGGCGTTTTGTTCAAAAATAGCTCCTGTTGAATGAAACAGAATGTATGTTGCTATTAATATTTCATTAACATTGGAAACCATTGCACAGTTATTACAAACTTTCCTATCAATCTCCAGGGTAAAGATGAAGGGGGTGCAGATTCATAATGTGCATTAAAATGTTGAAACTATTTTATACCCTTTCAGGTTATAGAGAATGCACCATTTAACCATCAGACACAATTTACAGCAACTTCCTCACCTGTCAATAGCCAACAGCACTTTAGGAGTGAGTTCAGCACCATGGAGAGCGTAATCACTGGAAACGCTGTAAATATTCTATACGCATCCTTAATTTGTCAAGGGCGTTTTACAGTCTGTGGAAACACAGTGGGTTGTAGGCCTACGGGAAGATATTTTATGTCAAGGGGATCTTATACATGATAAGGTGCATCCGTGGAAAATTTGAGCTGTTTTTATATGTTGTTAGAGTTTGCAGAGTCCTTGAAAAGTCATTCAATTCAGAAAGTGGACAGGCCATGCAAAAATCCCAGACAGATGAATGAAATGGAAAAATAAAGAAAAGGATTGTGCTCTTACTGCACAGCTACTTACAAAATAAATAAAAAACTGGATATGAAGTATTGATTTGAGAAAATTATTTTATAATCTTACTAGTAGATTAGCTTAACACTTCCACAAATAAAAACAATCAGCCTAGCAACAAGACAAACACTGATGCAATATTACAATATTAATTTAGATACCATTAATTTCCATTAATTAATCTAAATGTTTTGAATTGCACGATTCTACCAACGTTTAGAGACTGGAAATAATACAATATACATGGTTTGAGCCCTAGTTTGTTGCCATGGACAGTGAAAATTGTCATTAAATATCCTGTTTAGAAGTCAATATGCAAAATGATTCTGTTCAATGCCACGATTGATCTAACAGATTCAAGAATTTCAGAGGGCCATGCACTAAGCAGGGGAATTTTTTTTTAATTCAGCTGCTTACATATTAATACTAAACATAATATTGCACAGAGCAATTTAAACGTTGACTTCACATGACTGAGTAACACATAAAGTTCTGTTTCACTAACAAGACCATGACACTTCGAAATACAGCCCAGTGTTAAATCAAAGTGTGTCTGGATGCAATCAATAAGGCTGATTTGTGCAGGACTATAAACAGTGACCCATCAATGATATGACACATTGAGATCAAGCCGACAGTGATAAAATGCACAGAGCAGCCGGCCTGAAGTGCCAAAGGTGTAGGAGAAGCAAATAGGGCTTTATTCAAGCCATGCACTGAGGCAATAATAGCACGCTCATTTTAATCACTTAGCCAACATATGCAGTTAAAATACAACCGGTTATAAGGTTATAAAAAGGAGAAACCTTTTCAAAACCTAGTTAAAAACACATGCGCTAAGCTTTTATACTCCATGCAAGGTTGCATTTGTGGTTTCATACTATATACAGTATATACATACATATAATACTTTCCTTTAAATACGAGTTCATTAAACTTAATCATTTTATTTTATTTTTTACAAATTAAGGTATTTTTAACAAACATCCTCATTTTTTTTAATCATGAATATCAAGACGCTTTCTTTAAGTCACTCTATTTGACACAAACAAAATGTATTTTCGTTAAAATAAAAAATCTAAATACACAATCATGAGGGTCTAAAAGTGAACTCTCTATTTTGGTTTTCTTGTCACATGACAACAAAATGGCTTCATGCATGTCCATTACACCAAACTGACTTTGGCAGAGAATTATTAATAATATTTTAATACAAAATATATTTCTTAATTTTAAGGATAAAGGATTAGGCTAAATTATGCAAACATTTTCTTTTATCACTTTTAAATGTTTATGTTTAAATGTAAGCTTCAAATCCAATTTTGAGTGATCTTTGTGGTGAGGAGAAGAGCCAAGCACACCGGATGATGGAGAACATCCACTGCATACAAAAGAGAGCTTCCCTATACCAACAGAAGAGCACCAGAAGCATCAGATAAAACACCAGAATACGGCAAGAACCAGTTTTATTTATCCTAATGCTAACCAGCTTTATTTAGCCACGTTTCTCAAAATAACATATTTACAGGTGTTTTGAGCCAATCTATTCAAATCAGCAAGCAAACCAATTCCGTTCCCAGTGTAAGTTACCGGAGAGGACCGAATGCAGCATCTAGGCTGCTAACCTTACTAATACAAACGAGTGAGAAAACAAAAGCGTCTGAGAAAAAGATTATTCGATCTACAATAGTTAGAAAATCACACAAGTTGAAGTTCAGTTAAGAAACGCCGAGAAAACATGCACGAGAAGAGACATGTCGCGCGCTCATACCTCACTGAACGGAATTAAAATTTCCGTCACGTTCAACAGAAAGTTCAGGCTTAAGGGTGGGGAGGGGTGGACTGGAGTTAACCCTGAAAAACACTGAGAATAGACGTCTCGATTTGATTTCGTCTCGTGTAGCTAAAATCACTACGCGTTTGCCATCACCTGAAAGACACTTTGTGGACCTGTTTGCTAATGTTTCCTGGCAAGTTAAAGCCATTTCTCAAATGACAAACTGTTCAGGGGAGTGAATGTGTCTTCTATCAAGTCAAATCTGCACGCTTTAGACTTTAAAAAGCGATGTACTGAAGAAAGTCATCTGTGAAGACCGTACTTACCAATGTGAATAATGGAGTCCGCGCGAGCTGAGCGGCACTGCAGGATCCATAAGGAGAGGCTGATCACGAGCAACTCCATCTCCAGTTCTTGCCACGGTGTATCATCCACGCGTCCACGTCGTTTCAAAAATCCAGTTCCAGAGAAAAAAGAGCGTGCGCGAGAACGACCACTGTAGAGGAGATCAAGGATACGTCACTTCTATCTTTCTCCGAGATCTATTAAAATTGAGAGTGAGAAAGGATATTTCGCGGGGGGAAAAGAAGCTCTCAAGGGAAGGAAAGCAGAAGAGGAGGGGTAGGAGAGCAAGGGATACGACGGGGGTACCACGGTCAGAGGCAAAGCAACGAGTCCGCGCGCTCCAGCTCTCACTGTGGTTTGGATACTGCTAACTGCAACGCAGAGTCCCCCCCTCTCTCCCCCGCTCTCTCTCTCTCTCTCTCTCTCTCTCTGAAAGCTCGCAGATCTTTGCGTTTCGCTCCACCACGTGACCGAAGAATCGAAAGATCGGGACTGTACGGTAAAAACCAAGGAGAAATTAAATCTGCGCGCGCCGGAGAGAGTCGGAACAAGCGGAGTGGCGGCGGGAGGTCTTGCGCAGCCCTCAGCGCGTAAAGTTCAACCGACCACCAGGAAGAAGAATTTCCTCAAATATTTCATTCTAAACTATGCGTTCCTATTGAGAGACAGACACAACCCCCTGACTAATTTTGAATTAGGGCTGCTGGAGGGGGAGAAAAGTTGGTTATACGGACGCGTAAAATCTTCCATAGAAGTTCGCCGCACTAACAGCGACTCCAGAAGTTGTAGAGAGGAAAAAGGCGACCTCAGGCTGAATGGTGGATGTTTTGTCCGGTACTGAATAGACCCTCTAGCACACTGAAAAAGAAAAGAAACGGGATCTGTAGCAACCACGGAACGAAGGAAAACACGGGTGACTGAGGCTGAAATGACTGTGAATGAATGGACATAACGTCAAGTCTATGGCGTATACGCATGTATACAACAACATTGCACCGGTAATCAGGTGAGTCGTTTGAACGCTCAAGTGCAGCTCATTGAAAAAAATCTTTATCTCAACATTTAAAAAAACATGAAAATGCGACTCTCAAGTCACGTTTCTTGCAGAAATTTTCCAGCATACGTTTCTGATTGTTTCCTCTATATAGGATGAAGAATGATAACCTTCACCTTACAATTAAAGGATATTTCTTGAGACAACACTAACAGAAATATCTCTTAATTGTTTGGTGAAGGCTATCAGGTCGTCTTGGATCACTCGGACATGGACAGCGCCACAGCGCCCCTATGGTGACTTAGACGAACTGCTGTCGCGAGGCTCTGTCAACCCTACTGATTAGAAATGAGTTCATATGTTTAATAAACTGAGCAAAATTTTAACTTTTGTATGCAGTGAATGTATTATAAGGTCATTGACGGGTTGTTGTTGTTTGTTGTTGTTGTTGTTTTCAGGTAAATTATTATTTCGTTTTTCTTTTCAGTTTCGTTTCCTCGGGTAATTCTTAATCATCTTTTAATAAAAATAATTTTCCATTTGAAATACCATATTAGCTAAATAACCAAAAATGAATGATGATGTGTAGAGCCAGTTCTAGAAGAACATTTTCACCCCCACAGAATTATTCTTCAATGTGCTGAATCTATCATATAAATATCAAAATAGGTTGAATGGAATTAGAGGAATGGGGACTAAATTGACAGCATTTGTGGCATAATACATAATACAATCATTTCAATTCATCCCACGTTTTTAAAGGGGTGTTTGATTATGATTTCAATTTTCTAACTTTAGTTAGTGTGTGTTACTGTTTGAGCAAAAACAACATCTGCAAAGTTACAACGCTCAAAGTTCAAAGCAAAGGAAGATATTTGCTTTTAAAGAAATCGTTTTATAAAGACTACAACAAATGGCTGGTAGGGATTACACTACATTTCTCCCGGGTTAGTGACATCACTAACCCTAAAATTTACATAAACCCCGCCCCCAGGAACACAAAGTTCATGTTGAGAAGAGGAAGAGTTGTTGTAGTAGAGCACATTTGTAAGTCTGCTCAAGCTGTCGCATCCGTCTTTTCACATTTATTGCAATACAGTACGTAACACAAATGCAATAGCATATCACTATGTAGGCATCTTACAACAGTTCCTACACGAGCGATTTTATAGATGATCATGAGAGAATATGCTAATCAAAGACTTGAAGATAGTTAACTCCACATCAGCAACATAAATTCATCAACTAACCATTCAGAAACGTCCTGTTGCACTCTAAATGTTGTCACTTCTTCTTGAGTCTCAACATTATTTTCCAACTCAAGTTTAAACATAAAAGGCAGAACTGTTTCGGCCATTTTAGTGCTTGTCTGCCTGAGGTCATCAGAGCTGCTAACACACAGCTGTTGAAGCTCCGCCCTCTGTGTAGGCAGCAGCATCTCATTTGCATTTAAAGGGAAACACACGAAACGACAAGTTTTTACTGTCCCTCAAAAAGGGACACCTTTAACATGTTGTAAAAATTATCTGGGGTATTTTGAGCTAAAACTTTACATACACACTCTGGGGACATCATAGACTTATTTTACATATTGTAAAAAGGGGCATTATACCTCCCCTTTAATAAGGCACTTATAATGGAAGTAAACAGGGCAAATACATGCCATACATGTTAACATAAAACTAGTGTGCATAAAATCACTTACTAACCATATATCCAATATACAGTATTTCAACTTTATTGTCATGACAGTGTAATACTGATGACATAACTTCCTTATTTGCATGGAGCTGAGCAGGTAGTCTGTCAGACCGTTGTCTTGAATTAGCGAAGGACATTAGCTTGTCTCCTTTTTGTTGCCTGCACATATTTGAAATATCTGATGGCAAAAACAAGACATGCTACATCTGTACCTGACACCGGTGAGTGACGGCCTCTGTTGATGTAATGGAAACACCTACGGGAATTACATCAGTGATGAATGTCTTGATGAGTTGTAGATCTGGATACAACAGTAGTTTCACTAGAACAAAAAAAAGAGAGCGAAAGAGAGACAGAATTTAGACTTTACATGTGAAAAGCATACACTATTTTTAAAAGTTTGGGGTCAGTAAGATTTTCTTTTTAGAAATTAATACTTTGATTTAGGCGTTAAATCCATCAAACAAAATAATTCTATTTCAAATAAATGCTTTTAAACTTTTTTAATTAAAAAAAATAAAAAACATCATGGTTTCCACACAAAACAAATATTAAGCAGCACAACTTTTTTCAACATCAATAATAAGACATGATGGAAGATGTAAGCTTTATTGTAAAATATTAATAAATAAATAAAATAAATAAACATGAAAATTATATAAATTATGTAATATAGACATAAAGTAACATGAAGTAACATACTGACAGTGTTTACTTCTAAATGCTTCATTAATGCTAAAAGTAGGTATAGCTGCAGACCGAAGATCTCCAAAATGGGGCATGAATGACTTACATTTCAAAATAAAAATTCGTAAATTAAACATTGTTTCTAGTTGATCTAAAATAAAACATAATTTTTACATGTGGGAACGTTTTAGTCTGTTGCTTTGTTCCATTGTCTGGTGAGGTCCGGTTGGGGAGTTACAGGCGGCCCAGCTCTGCAATCTCATTTTTATTATCCGCAAATCCCAACATGCAGTCAATTTCATTGGTTAAGGTTAGGGTGTAGGGTAGATTTAGGGTTAGAATTTGTTGAAGCATTGTGTAGGAAATCAGCACTGCGACTGACATGACCAATTCAATTTTTGGAATCGGCTGTGGGGCGCAGTTTGCACTGAAATTGTTTGGGGGGGGGGGGGACTTACATTAATGGCATGTGTCTGTCTGTCAAGGAAGCCACGCCCTATTATGGAGCTACCACCCTGTTTTGGAGTTCCCACTCGATTTGGAGATCTTTACACTATTTCTGATTTTTTTTTAAATAATCCTGAGTTTCTGTGGAAATAAACATTATGCATTCCTTTAACATTCCGTTCATCCCTACATAGAAAAGCCCTCTCTCAGCTTCATTGAATCGGCACCTGATACTTGTGCATGTGAATATGTGGTTGTAATCGGAACTAATGGTAATGAAGAGCTTCCCTGTGTTTGCTGAAGCATGTGGTAAGTACTGAGTCTGACTCAGCACTGCTGATTGTTAATGAGACCCTCCATCTTCAAACCTCAAGGTTGGATTAGTGTACTAATCTGTGTTTTGGCTCCACTGGCTACACACTTCAGCTAGACTCTGGGTGTTAACCTAACAAGATAGAACAGCGTGTGTCACAACTTATTTGGTCAATACTAGACTTCACTGCAGGGACTTTGTGAGAGGGCAAAGAGCAGAGACCAGTCAACAATACACCAAATATAGGATTTCTATGAGCTAATAATTTAATGTTCCAAAGGATTATGATAAATGTAATTGCTGAGAGAAAGAACAGTTTAAGATTTGCCGTTGTTTTGTGAATTTTCACTGACAAACTCCAGTCATTTCAATAGGAATCACACGATTGGAATTTCTTGAGGAAGAGTCCGCAATAGTTTCAAGTTGGTCACCATGCATTGACCAACAGAAAGCAGTTTGATTTGAATGTGACTTTTGTATGAGCTGTGCTTCATGCATCACTAAACTATTGACAATAGACAGTGGACATTTTTTGCTTAAAAATGTTGCAGTTCTAAATTGTGTAAAAATGTATTACGGTGAGACACTACAGGGGAAAAAACGTCTCGGTTACATATGTAACCCTCGTTCCCTGAGTAGGGAACGGAGACGTTACGTCGGATGACGACGAATGGGGGTTTCGCCTAGAAAGCCAATCATCTTCGTGTATTATAAAACGAGCCAATGGCGATGAAATGCCATGGGTCTGCGGAATTTGCATAGCGTAACTCCGCCCCACCTCGTGGGTATAAAAGGAGGACGCTCGGCAACATGCAGATATGTCTTCGCTGAGGAGCCGAGACTGAACTCAGGCGTCTACCCAGCGGTACAGCGGAAGTGGCAGGGAGACGTAACGTCTCCGTTCCCTACTCAGGGAACGAGGGTTACATATGTAACCGAGACGTTCCCTTTCGTAGTCACTCCGAGTTACGTCGGATGACGACGAATGGGGGTCCCCGTGAAATCACGCCACCTTCACAGCTGTCTTCCAGTGCCCTGCGAAAGTCTGATCCCCCTGTCGTGATACTGGCACAGACGAAGGAGTCCTACTTAACACAGGAATACCAAGGTACACTGGGAAGCATATCTCAGAGGAGATATGCCGCAGCATGCCTACCCGTAGGGAGGACTTAAGATACACATATGGCCGGAGGGCACATATGGAGGAACACTGGAGTGACCAGCCCGAGGGGTGGCAACTTTCAACTCCAGGAGGGCAAGATGGCTTGCCAAGGGAAAGACACATGCTCAAGGAGGCTTACAGTGGAAATACACATGTGGGGGTTACTCAGGGAGGAACCATGCACACGGAGGCACCTAGCCGACGCCCAGGCAATAGACACTGGCGCCAGCATCAACAGTGCTGGAGGAACTCAGGGCTTCAGAGAGGAAGGCTCACCTGAGGAATAATCGCACGTATCCAGTCCGTGGAGTGGAAAGGCGAGCAAGCGAAGACACCTGAGCGGGTCCAGTACTAGCTGACTGAAGCGAGTACACGAGAGGACACAGGCTCCACTCGGAGATTATAGAATCTGGCGAATGTGTTGGGTGTCGCCCAGCCTGCAGCTCTACAAATGTCTGCCAGCGAGGCGCCATGCGCTAGAGCCCAAGAGGAAGCCACACTCCGGGTGGAGTGGGCTGTCACACCAAGGGGGCACGGTCGGCCTTGCTGTTGGTAAGCCAAAGCAATGGCGTCCACTATCCAGTGAGACAACCTCTGCTTTGAGAGAGCCTTTCCCTTCAGTCTCCCACCATAACAGACAAAGAGCTGGTCTGAGGTCCTGAAACACTGCGTTCTGTCTACGTAAGCGCGGAGAGCGCGTTCTTTGAAAGAGCAGTGCCAAGGCTGGGTCTGCCTCCTCCCGGGGCAGCGCTTGCAGGTTCACCACCTGGTCCCGGAAGGGAGTGGTGGGAACCTTGGGCACATATCCAGGCCGGGGTCTCAGGATCACGTGAGAGTGACCGGGCCCGAATTCCAGGCACGCTTCGTCAACGGAGAATGCGTGCAGGTCCCCTACCCTCTTGATGGAGGCCAATGCAACCAGGAGCGCTGTCTTCATAGACAGGAACTTAAGCTCCACTGATTGCAGAGGCTCAAAGGGAGCCCTCTGCAGGGCATTTAAGACCACTGAGAGGTCCCAAGAGGGAACGAGAGGAGGACGAGGAGGATTTAGTCTCCTCGCTCCTCTCAGGAACCTGACGATCAGGTCGTGCTTCCCCAGAGACTTACCTTGAACTGCTTCGTGATATGCGGCGATAGCGGCCACATACACCTTCAGGGTGGAGGGAGACAGCCTTCGCTCCAACCCCTCTTGCAGGAAGGAAAGCACGACAGAGATCAAGCATTTCCTGGGGTCTTCTCGACGAGAAGAGCACCAGTTGACGAAGAGGTTCCACTTCAACGCATAGACATGTCTCGTGGACGATGCTCTAGCGGAAGTGATGGTAGCCGCCACCGCTGGTGGCAGGGTACTCAAACCTGCCTCGTCCCGTCCAGGAGCCACACGTGGAGCCTCCAGAGATCGGGTCGAGGGTGCCAAAGGGTGCCCCGTCTCTGAGAAAGGAGATCCTTCCTCAGAGGAATTGGCCAAGGAGGTGCTGTCGCGAGGAGCACCAGTTCGGAGAACCAGGTCCGGGTGGGCCAATACGGCGCAACCAGAATGAGCTGCTCCTCGTCCTCCTTGATCTTGCACAAGGTCTGTGCGAGAAGGCTCACTGGGGGAAACGCATACTTGCGTAGGCCCCGCGGCCAGCTGTGCGCCAGTGCATCCGTGCCGAGAGAGCCCTCGGTCAGGGAATAGAACAGGGCGCAATGGGTCGAGTCGTGAGAGGCAAACAGATCTATCTGTGCGTCCCCGAACTGGTCCCAAATCAGCTGAACCGACTGGGGATGGAGTCTCCATTCGCCGGAGATGGGCCGAAACCGAGACAGCTCGTCGGCTGCAAAGTTCCGATCTCCCGGAATGTAGATAGCACGAAGGGACCTCAGGTGCTTCTGACTCCATAAGAGGAGGTGGCGTGCGAGTTGCGACATACGGCGGGAGCGTAGACCACCCTGACGGTTGATGTACGCTACAGTCGCGGTATTGTCTGAACGGACTAGTACGTGTTGACCCCTGAGCAACGTGAGGAAACGGTGCAGGGCAAGGCGTACTGCCAGCAACTCGAGGCAATTGACGTGCAAAAGGCGCTGGGGTCCTGTCCAGGAGCCCGCGGCAGCATGTCCGTTGCACATGGCGCCCCAACCCGTGGAAGAGGCATCTGTGGAGACAACAACATGCCTGGAAACTCGTTCTAGGGGAACTCCGGCCCGTAGAAAGCTGAGGTTCCTCCACGGAGTGAAGGACTGACGGCAGCTCGGAGTCACTGGGACTCGGAACGTGCCGTGATGCCATGCCCACCTCGGGACTCGATCGCGAAGCCACAGCTGAAGCGGTCTCATATGAAGCAATCCGAGCGGCGTTGCTGCGGCTGCGGATGCCATATGCCCCAGGAGCCTCTGAAACAATTTCAGTGGGACCGCACTCCGGCCATCGAACTGTCGAAGGCAAGTCAGCAGCGAGTGAGCGCGCTCGCTCGTAAGCTGCGCGGACATGGCGACCGAGTCGATCTCCATACCGAGAAAAGAGATCCTCTGCACGGGGCAGAGTTTGCTCTTCTCCCAGTTGACCCGAAGGCCCAGACGGGCTAGGTGCCGAAGCACAAGATCCCTGTGTTCGCAAACCTGGTCTCGAGAGTGAGCTAGGATCAGCCAGTCGTCGAGATAGTTCAGGATGCGAACCCCGTGTTCCCGAAGGGGAACAAGGGCAGCCTCGACGATCTTCGTGAAGACGCGAGGAGACAGGGCTAGCCCGAAGGGGAGAACCGCGTACTGGTATGCCTGCCCCTCGAAAGCAAACCGTAGGAACGGTCTGTGTCGAGGTAAGATGGAGACATGAAAGTAGGCGTCCTTCAGGTCTATGGCTGCAAACCAATCCCGTGGCCGCACACATTCGAAAATGCGTTTGGCCGTGAGCATCTTGAACGGCAGCCTGTGAAGGGAGCGGTTCAAGACGCGCAGATCCAGGATCGGCCGTAACCCACCGGATTTCTTGGGGACAATGAAGTACGGGCTGTAAAACCCTGACCTCATCTCGGCTGGAGGGACAGTCTCGATTGCACCCTTCGCCAGCAGGGTAGCAACCTCCGCTCTCATGATAGGGGCATTGCCACCGACCATAGTGAAGCGAACTCCCCTGAAGCGGGGAGGAGACCGTGCGAACTGAATCGCATAGCCGAGCCTGATAGTTCTGGCGACCCAGCGAGAAAGGCTGGGAAGCTCCAACCAAGCTGTCAGATACTGAACCAGCGGGGTCATACGAACCACAGGCGTCCCCCCGGAGGGGCAGCGAAGCGGAGTGACCAGCCCAGGCGAGGGTGGCAAAGCGGCCCGGAGCGGGGGCGCGGTCATGCTCCGCGTCCTGACAGAGGAGACCAGGGAAGGACCAGCGTTCCACGGGGGTCTGCTCTGCCAGGGGTCTGGCGATAGAGGGGGACGAGAGTGGTGAGGTCCGGAGACGGCACACACTGTCGCCCGCACCCTCCGGGACAGAGGGGGACGGGAGTGGCGAGGCCCGGAGGCGGCACACACTGCGGTCCGAGAACTCTGTGACAGAGGGGGATGAGAGCGGCAAGGCCCGGGGGCGTCGCGCACTGTCAACCGGCTCTGTGTGCTCAGTGATGGGTGTATTGATTCTTTCTTTGACCATAATAGGGTACTGCCCACCCGTGGGTGGGCAGCGGGAGAACAAAAGATTCTCCCCCGGCCCTCCGCCGGGGGAAGGAGGGGGCCTGCAACCACCTCCTGGGAAAAAACCGACACCATCACTGAGCAGCCCGTCTCAGGAGCGCCGCTTAGCCTGGCGTTTAGCGGGGCGCGGGGCTGGAGAGGGCTGTGGCGCCTTCCTGCGGCCTCCTCCACGACGCGGCCCGGGTGAAGGCTGCTGCTGGGGCCGTGCGGGAGGGGAGGGAGCCACAGGAGGGCGCCCTCGGCGGCGAGCAGTCTGAGGTGTCTGTACCGACGGCTGGGTGGAGGCAGCAGCAGGCCGTCGGGGCAGAATATGTTTAATCGCCTCAGACTGCTTCTGTGCAGTTGAGAACTGCTGGGCAAAGTCCTCAACCGCTCCGCCGAAGAGGCCGGCCTGGGATATGGGGGCGTCGAGCAGACGGGTACGCTCGGCGTCCCGCATATCAGCCAGGTTCAGCCATAGGTGACGCTCCTGGACCACAGAGGTGGCCATCACCTGACCCAGGGAGCGTGAGGCCACTTTCGTCGCTCGGAGAGCGAGGTCAGTGGCGGCACGCAGCTCATTGAAGAGCCCTGGGTCAGTCCCCGCCTCGTGCATATCTCTGAGCAGCTGGGCCTGGTAGACCTGCAAGGTGCTCATCGCATGCAGAGCGGCAGCCGCCTGTCCTGCAGCTCTGTGAGACCTCGCCACTAAGGTGGACGAGAATCTACAGGCCTTGGACGGGTGCTTAGGATTACCACGAGATGAAGCACTCTGAGGACATAGTTGCATGGCAACAGAGCGTTCAACCGGGGGAATCCCAGTGTACCCATGGGCGGCTGCCCCATCGAGGGGAGGAAAAGCGGAGAAAGCTGACGAACGTACACGGGAGGTCAAGGGAGCCTTCCATGATTTCGTCAACTCCTCATGCACCTCCGGGAAGAATGGCATTGGGGTTGGCTGTGGCCGTGAGGCGGCAGCCGCACCCAAAAACCAATCATCCAACCGCGAGCGCTCAGGGCAGGGCGGAGGGTTCCACTCAAGCCCGATGCTCGCGGCGGCCCGGGAGAGCATGGCCGTCATCTCGGGATCTGATACGGGCAACGCTGGAGCTCCAGAAGGAGGCAACGCAGCCGCATCGTCACTTCCCGATGACTCTTGCCCGCCTTGTGATGCCGTGATCGACATCGAGTCTTCCTCTGGAGCGCCGAATGAAACACGCGGGGCATCGAAGGATGAACCCGGTAGAATCACCGCGGCACTCGCGGGTTGCAACACTGTAGAGGGGGGCGTGGTCCGAGGACGCATCGTCGGATTGTCCCACACCGTAACCCTCAGATCACCCTGTCCACCAGCCGAAGTACAGCCTCTCGTGGAGGATGTAGACCGGGGTGTGGATGAGGGGACTCTCTCCCGAATGAGATCATTGAGTCTAGACCTCAGTGTTGCGATGGCCATGTTCCCACAGAAGGAACATGAGTCATCCACAAGCGCTGCTTTAGCGTGCTCTAAGCCCAAACACGCAAAGCAGCGATTGTGCCCATCAAAGGAAGACAGGAAACGACCGCACCCAGAAGAACACGGGCGAGACATCTTTAAAAAGACGTGCCACGTGCAGCTCTTTTAGAGAAAAAACTCAGCGATGCTGAGGCGACCAGGGAGAAACACACAGACTGGCAGATCACTGCTCAGATCGCAGGCAATGTGAACTCGCTGGGTACCGCCGTCACACCAACACCGGAGAGTTCGCTCGTCACAGAAGATGAAGTCAGGATTGGCTTGTGGAGTGAAGAGAAGCTCTTGGCTCCGAAGCGAAAACATATCTGCATGTTGCCGAGCGTCCTCCTTTTATACCCACGAGGTGGGGCGGAGTTACGCTATGCAAATTCCGCAGACCCATGGCATTTCATCGCCATTGGCTCGTTTTATAATACACGAAGATGATTGGCTTTCTAGGCGAAACCCCCATTCGTCGTCATCCGACGTAACTCGGAGTGACTACGAAAGGGAACTGCTTTTTTCATGCGCCTGTCAATATTGAGATTTTGCGCTTTTTGGCTTTTCATAAAGTGTTTTTTTTTTTCTCGGACTGGTGAAAAAAACACCCATAATACACTTTCAAGTGTATCTTTTATAGCACTTTATTTATTTGCATCTGTAGATTTCAATTGCAGTACATATCTTTAAAGGGCATTTTATCAAAGTATTTTTTGGACAGAAATCTCCACTTCAGTAGCACTTACATACAAACTTTACTGTTTTGTTCCTATCTATATTCCGAAGGTTTTTAGAGAGGGGGTTGTTCGTAAATAATTTGCCTGATTTTATATAACATTTTATTCCTTAAAAAATTGTGAAAATGTACTTTTCTCTGGCTGTTGACAGTATTTTCTGATTTATGGAGTGCAAAAGAGATATCCAAAATCTCCTCTGTAAAAACCTTTAACTCTAATATGACCCAAAAAAATGGATCAAGAATTTTAAACCCGACTTCATCCAATGTTCAGTTTTTTGTTCTAGAAAATTATGCAAATTAGTGCCTATTTAATTAGATAACACCTAATTTGCATATTTAAACAACCTTCCAGAAAACTTGTAATAAATTTTTTTTTTGCAATTCTTAATGTAACCAATCAACTGGGGAAGTATGCTGATATCAGTTATTATGTATTATATAGTTATTATTTGCCTTAAGATTATCAAAACCCTGACAATCAGAGATAATCAAAAAGACAACAAGAGCATGAAATCAACAAGACTGGCTTTAAAGTGCAAGATCAACGCCTCGAATTCAAATCTAATAAAAGGGATGTGAGAAAACAAGGCGCGAAGATGAAAAGAAACAGAGAATATGGTGGAGATGAAGTGTGTGAGCTGCTGTCTGACCACTTGTCAGAGATCCCACGAGCCGTGACATGTACATAATTAAAGCCGATCAAAGGGAAGCAGACATGTTCAGCTCCCCTCCAGCTGTAGCCTCATTAGTGCACTACTTTTACGAGAGAAAAATTAAAACATTACAATGCATATTACCATAACACAAAACTCAGGAATCTCAAACAACATATTAAACACACTCACAGAATGCTGGTTAAAATTTAATTCAGGTCAGATGGTGGCTAAATTTTAACATTTGTCTTATATAGGGCGAGGACGTCACATGCAGTTAGAGGGAACAGAAAATCAAAACAGCGGAAATCACTGCACACTACAAAGGAACACAACAACAAAAACATTAACATTGCTTAATATAACCTTGTGCAACAATGTGGCCATACAAAACTCACCCCAATGAATTTATTGTCTGGGCCACTGATTATTCGAATTATGTGCTTGACGACATTTGTTCAATTAAGCCTATTATTTTTACTTCTCATCATGCCATCTGTAATATAACGCCACATTATTTTGTCCCACACTGGTTTCAGATAGGTAAAAATAGTAGAGAAACAAAGTTTATGTCACGCTTCAACCCAAACCCTACCGTTCACTCATTCACAGATAAGGCCATTATTTGATTTTAGTTAGACTGGGAATGGGAATGAACAGTAAGTGTAGGAATACTGCAAGTCGAACTGGATAAAAGCAACTGCCAATGACATATTATTAATTAAAACGGGGTTAAGCAACAGACAACCAAGATTAAGTAATTCCAAACACTCAAATTCTATGGAGTCTGTTTAACAGGAAGCCTGTCAGCTCTTGTTAATGTATAACCGAACCAGCACAGCGGTTCATCCACGAGGCAGGAGCAGAGAGGAGATTGTTGTCGCATGTGCTCCAGTCAATGACCATTCAGCACTCAAGCAGCTGTTTGAGAGAGAATGCATCCATCTCTTCTTCAGACGACAGCTCGAAGTCGTGATTTAGATTAAGAGAGACTGTCATTTCAAGCTCTCAAGATTTCCTGGAGAGAGTAAATAGAGCTGGCATTTGAATAGATCAAACATGCATGAACGACCGCTTCCAGGTACCAGGGCCATTTTTCCAAATGATATGTCAAGAATTTATTTATTCCAGCAAATGAGCGCTGCCTTGCGCATCCCAGTCTCGAAGCAATAAGGCTGCAAAAAAAAACATGAATTATCATGAAGGTGAACTTTTTAGAAACAATGGCAGATTTTTGTTTCATTCTTTGAACTTCTCTGTCTGAAACCACTCATTCTCTCTCTCTCTCTCTCTCTCTCTCTCTCTCTCTCTCTCTATCTATCTATCTATCTATCTATCTATCTATCTATCTCATCACTTGTGCCTTGTTCTTGGCCTCTGAAATACATACTGATTGGTTTAAATCAGAACAAGTAGCAATATTACCATCAACCCTAATTCTCAATTACTACTACTAATGACAAAGAAAAAGAATGGATGCAAACACACAACTTGTGTTTTTTAAAGAATGAACTAAATGGTTTGTTTAAAATTGAGATGCTCCGGTTGTTCAAAGCTGATTTGAGACTCAAAAAAAATGATTAAACTGAACAGAAAGTTTTCCAGAACAGAAAGCACTTACTGTTATAACTCTTAAATGCACAATATGTGCTTGTACTTCAGACATTTGTTCGAGTTTTTATTTTATTTTATTTTTTTATAATGGAGTCTTAAATGAATGCTTTGAAAGCACACAAAAAAATGGCAAGCTCATTCTTTTGTATTTGTGGTGCAGTGATTTTGGTCTGCAAAACTGTTTCCCTTAAACACTCAAAATTAAAAATAGGTTTGCAAAAAAAAAGGTCAAATGTCATAAACAAACAACACGAGTAAGACAAATGTCTTGTGTATTTAGCCTAAGTTTGATTTCACAGCGGAATAGTGTGGATGTGTTCCTGTGACGTGCCAAACACATCATTTAGAAGTAGCAGCAGCCAACCTTAAAATCCTCCTTGTCAGAAATGTAGTGTGTCCAGAGCGCACAGAGGCAGTTCACCGGTACTGTCAGGTCCGTTACAGAATCTGACAGAGATCAGATTCACGCACAGCCCAGCAGGGGAAGATTGACGCCCAAATACATACTCATAGTCTGTCATTTTTCTTCCTTAAAGGCACATATATAGTCTCCACAGACAGAGGAGGATGACCATTGGGCTAATTATCGTTTATTTTCCGCCAAAGCGACATCTAATGAACTAAAATAAGCTCTTCTAAAAGCTCAGTAAGGCTTTGAGAGTTTCTTTGACTAATTTCTAATGTCTAATGTAAGAGACTAATTATTCATCTCAGTCTGGGAAGAGGCCAGGCCTGCAGCTAAACACAAGCACATCAGCAGGTCAACCCGAAATGTGCTCTGAGTCTCTGGCAGACAGTGAGAGTTTTAAGCAGTATTAATTCATTTTGCTTATTTGATCATTTTTGAGGGGTCAGCCATCTTAAAACAAATTACATAAAATATAAATACAAATTACATAAAAGCAATAACAAAAAAGTTCACAAAGTTCAAAAGTTTGGGGTCAATAAGATTTTAAAAAAATGTTTTTGAAAGATGTCTCTTATGCTCTTATGCTGTATATAAAATCAGAAATACACTAAAATGAGTAATATTGTGAAATATTATTACAAATTAAAATAACTTTTCTATTTGAATATATTTTAAGAATCCATTTATTCCTGTAAATTAATTATTACTTACATTATTACTTAGTTTTCAGTGTAACATGATCCTTCAGAAATAATTCTAATTTGCTGATTTGGTGCAATTAACATTTCTTATTATCATCAGTGTTGAAACAGTGGTGCTGCTTTATATTTTTATGAAAACTGATACATTGTATTACAGTGTTATTTGAGGAAATAATTAGAAAATAGATGAATATGTATTAATTCAATTTTACTGTACATAGCCGTTTAAGTCAAATTTATTTTCAAAATGTATATTTAATTTAACATAACAAAACATGTATTTGTATAATTAAATATTGCCAAACTTGTTTTTAATATTTTGAAATAATTTTAAATTAAATGTATTTTTAAATAACAATAATTCCAACCTAAATGATCAAACCCATTGGACAGCTTCAGCTTACTTTCATCATCTGTCCTCCACCCCAAATCTCTCCTTCATTCTTAATAGTTCATGTCCATATTGGGCCCATCGAACGATGACTCATGGACAAGCCACACCTGTCAATCTTTTCTTCATTCTTCTTCCCCATTAACACGGATGTGAGATGCTGCTATGAGATCAATCTTTCAGGCTCGCACTCGTGGAATGATTTACAATCCGAGATCCCGAGGCACATCTGGTCGGACACCTCAAAGGGAAACGTGACCTTGACGTGATGATGTCAGAGACTGTCATCGTTAGCGTTCCCTACTCCCTCTTTTTCCCTCTTGATGGAGCTAAAACTCATCTCCTGCTGATCCTGCTCATATTTTACACACTAATTTCATTTCATGTTTGTCTTTAAACATGCTTCCTTCTATCCCCATCCCTCCTTCTCTCTTAATGCATACAGAACCCCGACAGCGAGAGGAAAAATGAGAGTATTTCGTCTGTATTGTTGCTCAGGCTCCCAGCATGCCTCTAAATAAAATAACAGTAGAAGACACACACAAGAGGAGTTTGGCAGGCAGTGTGAGATGAGGTGCACCTGATGCTAATAGCACCTTTTCACTGGAGTTTCAGCTGTTCTATATTCTGTAAGAACAGGATACATTTCAATACATTTCTACATTTCTGCACTCAATGCATGTCTAAGTGTGTGGAATGCTCCAGGTTATGAATGTTTATGAGCTAATTTAGACTATATTGCATGTCATTTCATGCATATTGTAAACAAACCGCTGCCTAAAGCAGGCCACACTCAACTTGAGCGGTAAGCCAGAATTAAGCCCCATTACCGAGCACTTCATTAATTCACCATGGAAACCCGGGCAAGAAGAGAAGAAAGTGAAGAAAAGAGAAGAAGAGACTTTGTTTACAATGGCAAACTGCTGTTTTATCTCAGTTAAAACTGTTCTGAACTGAACACTGAGGCAAGACTCTTCTACATTATTGATGAGGTTTTTGCTATTTTCAAAGAAAGCACATGAAAATCTAAAAGATCTAAACACCAGTTTCAGTAATCCCAAACTCACTTCAAAATTTCTGGGGATAAAATGTTCTCACAGTTTCTAAGCAAAATGCTCTAAGATTTAGAAAAATCACAAACTAAGCTTCTCTTTTTATGAGCACTGAAGTCTACGGAGAGTACCTTTGCTACCTTCACAACTTGCTAATTTTCTCTGCTCATCTCTCAGAGGCCACGTCTCACTTCTCAAGCAGTCCAGGGGCTGCTGTTGACAAAAAGTGCTAAACTAAAAACCTGTTAATTGGATAACTAGGAGTTGAAAATAAAAAAATATAATCCAAGGGCAGTACATGTAATTATTCTGAATATTGCTGCTGAAAATGCTAAGTATTTCAACCTTCCTAATATAGTGTAGGTCCCCCTCATTTTGCCAAAACAACTCTGATGTGTCAAGACACAGGAGACTCCACAAGACGTCTAAATGTGTCCTGAGGTATCTGGCACAGAGACATTAACAGCAGTCCTGCAAGTTGCGAAGTGGGGCCTCCATGCATGGAGAGAACATTTCCCAGCAGAGCATTGCCCAGAGCATAACACTGCCTCCACCAATCTGCCATCGCGGAGGAGTTTACCCAGCTGGTGGAGGACCGGATGGCAGTGCCAACTGGACCCAGATTTTTTTTCCCTTTTCCTCTCTCCCCTCTGTCCCATCCTTATCCTACACCCCCGCCAAAATCCTTACACACCTAGTTAAAATTCAAACGATACCGAACCCTAGTCTTGAGTCCCACGGAGGAAATTTGGAAGGATAAAAGGTGTATACACCAGAATTGACGACAGTGAAGGACAAGAGGGGACCAGGCCTGGGACATTTATGATGTGTGTGCCCCCCCCCCCCCCCCCCCCCCCCCCAACCCCTCGACAATGGTTTCATAGGGGCACTGGACAAATCATTCATAAAACTTTAGTTTACAAAGACATGAAACTCACCGAGGGGTCTGGGGTGCTCACACAAAAATCGCTGCAAAAGATGCTTCCCAACAGGTGTTTTACCGTTCGTTGTAAAACTGTGGACCTATTTTTCAAACGCCTCACAACCGGACATTCTTCCGTTGAGAGCTTGAATAATAGACACTCCAGCCCGGTGGCGATAATGCAGCGTAGCCTACGATACCGCGACTGCATAACTACAGAAAGAATAGAAACAACCCCATTTCCGTCTCTGGCGGCGGAGTAATACCGTACCTCACAGAACATCCAATACAAGTCAATAGAGTTGGACAAAAACTACGATAAAACCTGTTGGAAAGCATCTTTTGCAGTGATTTTTTGTGAGCATATCAGTGAACACCCCAGACCATTCGGTGAGTTTCATGTCTTTGTAAACTAAAGTTTAATACGTTTCATGAATGATTCTTCCAGTGACCCTATGAAACCATTGTCGAGGTGGGGGGGGTGCTACCACAGAAACCGAAAATCTCGGGACAGCAACATTTGTCCAAATTTCAATCTTAACCGTTCTATTTCATCAGAAACTATCTTAAAACAGGTCTTTAAGTGTAAAATACCGAACTTGTCGTTTTACTGATGCCAAAATGTCATCCTATAATGCCTGAAACATTGTCACCACCATATTTTTATGGTGAATTTCTGGCAATCAGTCACCCATTTATTTTTAAAGCAAGTTTCACAAGGTTTTTTGCAGGATTTAGTCATGCTTTCCTTTGCTCTCTTGTGGTATTTGACCCTCTCCCTGTAAATGTGAGGCTGCTGTTTGGACACTTCTTCTGCTCTGCTCTAATGAGTGTGAAATGAAAATTACACTCGGTGTGATTGATGTATGCGTGACATCAAAACTGTGCTTAAAACTGTGAGGAAAGAAAACGTGCAATCAGATCACCCAGTGATTAAAGCGAGAGAGAAATGTTTTTCTAAAGAAACTTTATAAGAATCATAACATTGACCTACATAAACACTAAAATATGATTGTTTCATTGTAGTTATATGCTTGCTGCAACCAAAACTACATTATATTTGCCAAAAAACACACAGCCTCTAAAATATGTGCTAATATACAAGGCTATATAATAAATATATTACCCATATCTGGTGTATACTCCCATGGTGTATGTGATTTCACCAAGTACAAAATGTTCCTGCATGGAACAACATTACAATCAAAACCAATCAGATTTGAGGGGCGAGTTTACAGTTTATGTCAAGTTTAGGCTTACAACCATTGTTAGGTGCTTCTACATAAGTGTCATTCACCTTATTCACCTATCCTTCTGATTTTAGGGATAAGTTATGGGTAGGGTTAGGTTTAGGGGTAAGGATATGGTTGGGACTACATTTTCGGACAGGAATGTTGTTCCAGGATCAACTAAATATGTTGAACATGCATGCCTTACTTGGCCAAATTACAGTGACCATACACCCATATATATATATATATATATATATATATATATATATACACATAAACAATGACTCAAATAACCATGTAGTAAAATATTGGACAAGACACAAATAAACCTGACCTTTCCTCTCCGCTGGCACAGAATAAATACATCCTGTATAGATCCTGTATATTGTTTCAATAGGGTTTGGCTGCAGTTGTTAAAAATACAGTGCACACACATGCACACAAACACATACACTCACACACACTTGGCCATATGGCCAAGACAGCACATTGCCTCATAAACTTTTTAAAAAAATTATGATTGCAGACTGCATGTGCTGTAAGACACTAAACAACAGACGTGAGCAGATTCTTGGACATTTAATCTGCTTTGAGACTAAATAAGGTAAATGCATTAAAAATATCTTATTCACACTTAAGATTATCACAGGTTGTGACTCTTATTTGCTATAACAGACTACATGTTATGAAAGGCCTTATAGTAACTAGTAACTATTATTACTACTTTCAACTCAGGCAAATCTTTTGCATTGAGCAGAGTGTGTGTGTTGTGTTCATTTTCTCAGAAATCAAAGAGATCCTCAATTTAAAACTGAATTAGAATGCTTTAAGAATAAAAGACTTTAAAAAAATTAAATTAATTAAATGAATGTGTGTAAGATGTTGGTTTTCTCTCTCTATGTATACATCTAACCTTATGTATTATACAGTGAAAACTATTTTTAAATAAAAAATATTATATTTTTTTATAAAAATATTACATTTAACTGTACATGTGATTTAAAGAATATTACTGTAAATTACTTGACTACCTTATCATTTATAGTAAAAATGATATATATATTTAACACACAAAGTATACAACCATTCAAACGTTTTGGGTCAGTAAGACTCCTTTTTTATGGAATTAATAATTTGATCAAAAGTCACAGTAAAGACATTTATAATGTTACAGAAGATTCAAATAAATGCTGTTCTTGTGACCTTTCTATTCATCAAAGAGTCCTGAAAAAAGCATCATGATTTCCACAAACATTTAACCGGCACAACTGTTCCCTTTCAGTCACGACGTAATTGGGATCACTTCAGGGAGCCCTATCAACTTCGAGTGTCTACAGAACGAGCCAATGAACGTTGGCGTGTGTGAAAAGCGCCACGCGCCCCGCCCCGCAGCGCGGGTATAAACAGGAAGCGGGCGCATGCACTCATTGTCTTTAGCTTCGGAGCCAAGCTTTTATTTTGACTCTGAGTTATGCAGACAGCTGCAACGTTGAGACTTCAAAGGAAAGAAGAAGTCTGTATCAGCTCACAACTGCTGTTTTCACAGCATTGCTTGTGTGTGTGTGTGTGTCTGTTTGTGTCGGTCTCGGTGGGCATTCCTCTTTGAGTGTGTACCCCGATTACACCGCGCTCATCCCTGGGTGCTTCAGCACTGAGAGAGTTATTTTTTTCTTTTCTATATTTTTGTTTTCAACTAAAAGAGCAACACAAACGTGACCCTGTGTCCTTTCAGGTTGTCATTACGCTTGTGCGTTTCTGGATGCGGTCGTTCCATGGGGCCAGCAGACGGCCACAATGGTTGCCTCTCGTGTTTGGGCATTCAGCACGCTTATGATGAATGCACCGCTCCTTCCCCCGGTGGAGGGCCGGGCGGAGAATCTTTTGTTTCCTTTTCTTTCTGTTCCGCCACTGACCCACAGGCCAGTGGTATCCACAATTTCAACAAAAGGGCAATTTCTGAAACCTCTGGGTCCCAAGAGGGCGCGCTTGGCGGTCGACGACGCTATGCCTTGTCACCCTCAAGCCCCTCTTTCATCGCCAGTGAGCAGCAGTGGCTGTGTCCCGGATGCACTGATGCCTCCGCACACTCACTCTGCCCTTCGACGGAAGCAGGTACGAGTTGCACCACACACTCAGACCCCACTCCGGGCCGCTATGCCGTCCGAGTCGGGTCCCTGCATTCCGCCGCACTGCCCCACCCTGGGTACGTCTGTGGTGCCGTTGGTCCCGCATGCGCGGTGTCTGGGAGCCTTGCTAGCGCTCTCGCTGGCTCATCCGTACTATCAGACTCGGCAGTCCTACTGGCGAAGGATGCGATCGACCCGGTCCCTCCAGCCGATATGAAGACCGGCTTCTAAAGCCCGTGCTCCATTGTACCCAAGAAAGGCGGTGGGTTACGGCCAATCTTGGACCTGCGTGTCCTGAACCGGTCCCTTCACAGGCTGCCGTTCAAGATGCTTGAAAATGCAGAAACGGATTTTCAAATGCATCCGACCCAAAGATTGGTTTGTAGCGATCGACCTGAAGGACGCCTACTTTCATGTCTCGATTCCCCCTCCACACAGATCGTTTCTTCGCTTTGTGTTCGAGGGACGGGCATATACAAAGTCTTACCCTTCGGGCTGGCCCTGTCGCCCCGTGTCTTCATGAAAGTCGCGGAGGCGGCCATTGCTCCCATGTGCGAGCGTGGTGTTCGCATTCTCAATTAAGTCGACGACTTGCTTAAGTTATTAAATTAATTATTTTATCATTTTATTTTAATCTATTATTACATAATATAATATCAATATGGCATCAGCAAACAATTAATGCCAGGGCATGCTTCTCTTATACCATGTCTGAATATTCTGTACTAGTATGCCAAAAGCAGTGTCAAATAAGTACGTCTGAATATATAAAACAGCTGGTGAAAAATCCACAGACATAATATCCCTTATTAACAGTCAAGAAGCAAGTTCTTCATGAAATTCAGTTTACACAAATAAAAGAATTTGTATGCTGCAATGCTACAAAGTCTGAAAACCAGGAAGTATCCAAATAGTTTATCTCAACTTTGAACATTATATCTGATGTTTTATCCTTTAAAATTCACATTGTTTAAATGTTTTGTTTGAAAAGTGTCGTTCTTTTGAATAAACGCCAATATTTTTCAACCAGTTATTAAATGCAGTGACATTCACACATTTTAAGTGTGACTGAAGTGCTCAAACGCTTTTTGGGACAACTGCATCTGAATATCACAGTTCAACGGTGGGAAAAGATGACAGAAAAATGGATTTCTACAGGCTGAAAAAATATCAACGCATCATTCACAACTTTTGCAGCAGCTGAAAGCAGCCATCACAGGGTCTCTAATGTTGTTTTAAGGTTAGATTGTTTCCTTTCCTTTCAGAGTCCAGCTGAGATAAATGGTACGCCTGTGCCCAGCATGCGACTGAATTCCGAGCCAAAATGTTTTATAATAAATGCATTAATATTAGGCTCCCATTTCAGATGCAGGAAGCTGTTTGTCTGTTTCTTATAGAGAAATATAGCCAAAAGTGGCAGGCTGTTAACGCTATTGAATTGCAAATCAACTTTCTACATTATGAAGTGAATATAAATCTTCACTTTGAACAGATCTGTGATAGTTTACTCTTAACATACTGTTGAACCCTGAACTGCACTTCCAAAAGACCTAGTAACCACAGAATAACAAATGTACCTTTGAAGCTTTATTGTTTTATGCATCTGAAAGCATTTTTGTACTCACACATGCAGGTTCCTGTCTAATGTTTTACCTGAGGGTTTCATTTTATTTATAGAACTGTTGAGTCAGGTGATTTTGTATCTCCATCACACTTTTCACTGCTACCTCTTTATTGTGTATTAATTGATTTATTTCTCATTTATTTGACCTTGCCTCACTGAGCTTTTTGGCCTGAAGTCCCAATAAAAGTTTGTAAAGGCTGATTGAAACTCTCCTCTCTCCCTCACGTTCTCTCAGTCTCTCTGCCAGTATACACTCAGGATCTCAGTCATTAATTTCTTCTGATGGAACTCCTGAATCAGCTAAATGAGCAGAAATAGAAACCAATCACCATCTCCACACAGTTATTTACATAATAGCAATTTGGCTTGTGCATAATGGAAAAATGGCTTTTTTGCATAAGTACAAAAGGAATAATCTTAATGATTTTGCCGTCAAACAATTTTAGGCTTAATAGTTTGGTGATATCCTCAAATTTCAGTGAAAAACTATAACTGCTTGCAGGGAATATAAATGTCCTTTCCACTTGTCTTGAGCGGAATAAGCCCAGGCAATCACACTCACATACACATACATATGTATACACACATTTAGATACATACAGGTGTTTCTTGAACACCAAATAAGCGAGTTACACAGAACAGTGGAGTAATGGCTGCTGAAAATTCAACTGCCATCACAGCAAAAAAAATTTATTTTACAATATATTAAAAAAGAAAACAGTTTCTTCATTGTAAATGCAACAATGTTAAAACTGTAATATTGTTATTAAAAACAATTATTAAATATAAAATAACTGTTGAATAAACAGAACATTAATTAATTAAACCATTTATTGTTATAATCCAGTGAGATTTTTGTATGCACAAGGAGTCTGACAACAGCCGGTATGATCCACACGGAGATCTGATCTCACCATCATCAAGTCTGTCTGTGATTACATGAATAAACATTAAAAACTGAGACAAACTAAATCCAGAAGAACTGCAGCAACATCTCCCAAACGCTTTTAGAAACCTTCCTGCAAAGCTGTACTGTAATTAGCTTTAGGCACTTTATGCTGTAAATTGCGGATGCTTTCCAAAACAATACCATAAATTGATTTTATTTATCAATTAACTTTTATTATCTAAATCAAATCAATATTTAGTGTGACCACTTTTTGTGCTTAAAACAGCGTTTGTCCTGGCACATAGTTTTTCAGGTACTTTTTCAGGTTGGTTTCTTTAAGCCTCTTGGAGATGTTGCCACAGTTCTTCTGGATTTAGTCGGTCTCGGTTTTTCCAGTTTCTTGATGTAATCCCAGATGGACGCGATAATGGTGAGATCAGATCTCTGTCTGGAGCAATGGCTGTTGTCAGACTCCTTGTGCATACAAAAATCTCACTGGATTATTACAATTAATGGCAAAAGAAATGTTTGGAAATGTAAACTGGTATTTCCTACTGACTGTTGTGCCCTATTGTATTTTGTAAATGAATTGCCATAAATGCAACAGAAAATAAACCAATACAAAAAAAAGGTCCAGTGGAAGGTGGGTACTGTACAGCTGCAGACCAAAGGTGTTGATGCATTGGCTTCTCAATGAGATGCTGAGAAAACAATATACCAACAACAGGAACGACAATGGACAAGTAGAGACAGAACAGTGTGAAAAGCAGAATCGATTGCTTCCAGAAGACTCATTGTTCTGGTGAGTCATGAACAAAATTTCAACCTAAACTCCTTTTCCAAATGTCATACAAGTCTTTATTTAGAAATGAACGGTTAAAGCTATTGGTTTTTACAGTTGAGTGTGTTCACCCCATAAAAAATCTTTGTGGAAGTGCAGCATGGCGGGTCAAAAAAATGGATTATCCTGGAATCTGAACACCCAGCAAACTTACAGCAGCGTTTGAGCGCATACCCTGATAAATGTGACCTGATCTTAGAAATGCCATGCCTTTTTCCCCCACAGCACACAAATATCCTTTAAACAAATGCCCCTGCTTCGGCTCATCCTCAAAACATCCACATTTTCGTCTAATTGTCACATGTTTGTATAACATTCCTTTGAGCTCCTCCAGATGAATTGTGAAGTAATTGCAAACTTGACATTTACATTCATTAATAAATCATATGATAAACGGACGGGTCACCATTCTGCTGTGAGCCAGACTCTGGACAGTATTCTTCTGAGGTGAGCCCTGTCACTGAAGTACATCTAGTGTTGGGGTTTTCTGTTTGCAGTGTCTCCGGCCCGGCTCTTGTAGTCCAGTGGCTGAACGTTGTTTGTCACGATAATGAAATATATAATGCATGTTAGGAAGGGAGAAATAAAGAAGCTACTGTTCAGTCTAAGCAGTGCGCGTGCGCGGCCGCACACTTCCGATGTCTCAACCACGCAGGAATAATGAAACGCCGCGCAGAGGATAGACGAGAATTGTGTGAGGAAATCCATTTGATTGTAATCTAATTAGAAATAGTTGCAGTGCTCTGGTCAGCCGCTAAATGGTTAGTGTCGCTAAAAAAGTTTGAATGTTTAGATAGGCTACTATTATAAAATAGTATATAAAATAAAATAGTAAAATAGTAATAGGATAAAAACTATTATAAAATAATTCACGTTCACGTTTTGAAAAATATATTTGCTATAAGATCTGTTTAAATGCTTCAGTTTGTTTTCATATTATAATAATGTAATTATTAGCATTAGCAAATTGAAGCATTTAAAATTATATATTATATTATATCAGTTTATTATATTATATTATATTATATTATATTATATTATATTATATTATATTATATTATATTATATTATATTATATTATATTATATCATATTATATTATAAGCCAATAAAGAATTAATCTTACAAGGGGATTGTTTAGGGCTCCTTTCCATTAAAATGTTTGAAAACCCCTGATATAGACAGTCTTGCAAATTCTAAAAAGTAATGGAAACTCTGAATTAACATTCACCAATGCTAAATTTTCTATTATATCCTAAACATTTTTTTAACAACATTCATTACTTCAATGAACTCATTGTTTCAATACATTGTTAGCTAAACACATAATTTGTACATTTCTGAAATACATAACAGCCACCTCTGATAACAGATCACTCTAAACTGTAATGTAGACATGCATTTTCTGTAAAGCTGCTTTGAAACGTTATATGTTGTGAAAAAGGCTACACAAATAAGAACAAGTAAAAAATAATTGAATAAAAAATAAACTAACAATTTTGATGTTTTCATGCTGTCTGTTGCCAATAATTTCTGTCTCAAACCACCTCATTGTAACTGCTTGATTATATTATATTAATTATATTATATTATATTATATTATATTATATTATATTATATTATATAAAGTGTTGAACTTTATTGAAGTTCTGCCTGAGATTTTTTTTTTTTTTTATAGAGATTCTTGGTAAATATGCTTCATTTAGCGACTTCTGAATTAACTGCTTGTTTTCAAAAATATGATTTAATATCACTAAGTCACATCAAGGGTCAGATCAAATAAAAATAGCACATTCAAGTTAAAAGTTACAACTGCATGATGTAACCACTTTTTGTGTGAACAGGTCTGGTATAAAATATTTTTTTGCTCAAGTGTTCAAAATGTCCGCCCAATAGAGAAAAGTTTTGCTCAGCAAGGAAAAAAATCAGATTGGAACATTGATGTGGTCTCTTACAAGAGAGGAAAGAGCTGAAAGGAGAGTGAAAGGATGATGGAGAATGCCATACTTCTAATCAGATGTTAATAATGTCTTGAGTGAGATGAGAAATGCAGACACGGATCAATCTGTTCTTAGCCATTTGTGAGGATCACAAAATGAAAACCGATACAGAAATGAAATTACCGAACACGTCAACTGGCCTCCATCTGTTCACATCTAATTATTATAACATTGCGTATTAAAAAAAGAGCAAAATATTGCAAAACCTCAAAACACAATTGAGCTTCCTGTGCTTTGAAAATGATTAAATATTCTTTTATTCTCCTTGGAAGACATCCGCCGAATCACTCTGTCCTCCTGTGACCTCATTTAGCCTCAGGGCTCTGAATCCCCTGTGATTAGTTTGCTGTGTAAGGGATTTGATGTGTTATAAATTAGTCAAATGCTAATAAATATGAAGTTAAAGTGTTATATAGTGTTTTGTCTGCATCTGAAAAAGTGAAAGATCGTAGACGCATCAGTTTCTGATTCCTTCGGTATTTAATGGTATCTTTGGGCAATTATATTTATTCATTTGTATTGTTTGTTTATCTATTTATGTATTCAGGGTTGTTTTTCTTGTGAACAATAAGGGAATTAACTGATGTGCTTTCTGAGGTAAATGCAACAAACAAACACACACACACACACACACACACACATTATAAACTGTCTCATGGGAGGGAAAGTGAGAGGAAACTAGAAGAGAGGATGAAAGAGAGAATTTAGATTCCCCCCTTTTGAAATCCCTATCAAAGCGTATTGGTTAAGTGAAGCAGCTCTAAACTGCATGGCCTGAGATGATCCCACAAACTTCTACCGGGCCATGGAGAGAGAACAGGAGAGATGAGGGGATTTAATAGACACTGCAATTAAATTAGGGATCCCTTGCACTGGTTCTCAATTTTTTATGGTGATGCCCCTTTTTAAAAAGGAGAAATATTTTTGCGGCCGCCCCCCAGAATTTGAAATCTTAAAAATGTTGAATAATGGAAAAACACATAATTGACATTTATTTATTTGGCTGATACTTACGAACACACACACACACACAACTGAGAAGAACAAATGTATGGCTCGGCTTGATTTTGTCCATCGGGAATTGATTGGATCATTGGATGGTTGTGGTTTGCTATTGCTGTGATGATCTCATGCGAGTGTCAGGGGGCGAATTCCAAACGGCGTTTTTGCACAGTTGAAGGGCACTTCGGGAAGGGGACGCCATTTGCAGGAGGTGCGTTCCAAACGAAAGTGAACAACTGAATCCCTTAATGAAGGGCCCTTCCACAAGTCCGCTAGAGAAGGGAACACATGCAATGGTCACTTCAAGGTAGAGGTCTGCACTCCCGCGGGAGTCCCGCGGGACCCGCGGGTCCCGACGCAAAACAGTGCGGCGCGGGACAAATTTTTAAAGGTCATTGCGGGAGCGGGCGGGATGATGAGGTGCACTTGCGGGTGCGGGCGGGAGGGATGATACGCTGCACTCCCGCAAATTAAATATGAGTATAAAGTAAAATATATAAATGATTAAAGTAGCGTACATAATTTGTAGTTGTGAGGGAGATTCTGATTGGCAGCAATAAAAACGCTTTAAGCAGCCTAAACTTGTGAATGTTGTCGGGTAGGGCGGGGCCTAATCTCACGCACACTTGTTTAGAGACAATTCCTTTCCCGCTGCTCCGAGTTCGAATTCGAAAGCTAGTTCAAGTTCAAAATAGACAGCATGGACGAGGAACAGAGCGCCTCTAGTGCTTCAGATAAAGTACTGTTGTGAATATTATGCTGTTCGTAATATGGGACCAATAAACATGTTACCAAGTATTGGTAAGGAATTTTGTGTGCACGCATTTTTTTCCCCAAGACCTTTCGTCAGACAGAAAGTGCGGGCGGGAGCGGGACATTATATCACAGATGCGGGCGGGAGCGGTACTAAAAATGACAAATCTTTGCGGGAGCGGGCGGGAGCGGGACTGAACACTGCGGGAGCGGGCGGGAGCGGGTCTGAAAATTGTGTCCCGCGCAGACCTCTACTTCAAGGAAGCAATTTATGGTCATGTGACCCAGGGTAACAAGTCCTCCCGATTCATTTTAAATTTAGATCTGGCGGTAGTTAATGTATAAAAGAATAATTTAAGTTGTTGTGATATATTACACACATTTTCATCATGCATTTCATATTAAGTTTTAAAAAGTTTCATAGGTAAGAAATGTGTTTAATGCTTAACTTATAAAGTTAAGGGCATATAAGGAAACCACACACACACATATATATATATAAAATATATTTCAAAAACTTGGAATATGATGCTGAAAATGGATTATTTCCTTCAGCTGAGAAACATCAGATGTGCACTGTTCACCATCATGGTTTTGAATTGCTTAAAATATGATTAGAATCACTTTGAAAAGGAAAGTACAAACTGAAAAAATTTATAAGTAAAATTTAGATTTTACACGTAGATTTAAAGGGGTCCTATTATGTTTTTTCACTTTTTGAACTTTAGTTAGTGTGTAATGTTGCTAATGTTGCTAGAAATAAAACGAACGATACATTTGGACAACAACGCATTTTTTCTTGGCTTTATGAAGTCACAATGTTACTCATTTAAATAATCCCGCCCCCGGAATATGCAAAAAAAGGGATGAGGCCTGGTTGAGCTGCTGTTATGTCAAAGAGACGCTATTTTTTCCACCGCTTTCCCAAAACTCATTTGTTTGACCTTCCTAGGGCTGACGAAATTAGAGAGGTTCAAATTTATTTTAAACACTGTTCCTGAAGATTATTAACCCCAACATTTATCTGTGTGAAGCACATTTTACAGAAAAAATCTCCCAGAACCTAAGATGAAAACAATGCAGGCTACGCACAAAAGCTTCCCACTGATGGGCTAACCTAGTGCAGAATAGCAAATAAACAATAAGAAACAACTTGTAAAACCTTCATCATCTGGCAAGGAGAGAGCAACCAGCGAAATAACCTGTGCTCGGAACGGCGTCGAGAGCAGTTTTGGAACATATCCATGCCTTGGTTTGATGCTGCGTTCACACCAGACGCGAATAGAGCGTCTGGCGTAAGTGATTTCAATGCAAAGACGCGTTACGCGCGTAAAAAAATCCTGCGGCGCCAATGGGGACAGGCCCGCTTTTCAATTTAGAATGTCTATGTTTATATAGACGCGAATACTCCTTTTTTACGTGCGTCAATTTCGCTCTTGACGCGAAAATGGATTCAAAGTGTTCAAGCGTATAACTAGACGCGGTAGGCACGAATTTGACGCGCTACTAGCAGCATTAGGACGACTCTCGAGTTGCTTCGCTCGGGTATGCCAACACTTCCAGTGGACGCTTCTTTGTTGGTGTTCAGCGGTTTCTTCTTCCTGTCGGCGGACTGTGAATCGAATGTGAAATTTAAACTTTTGAATGGTACCGGGAAAATTGCAAAGCTAATCCCGGTTCCAATCGATACTCGATACTCGATACCCAAGCCTAATCAGAGCTCGAGTTGAAGCTGCTTCATCGAGCCCCTCTCCAGTGGACAGCAAGCCTAATAAGTTTAACCTAATATCCTAAAGATTTTATGGGCAAACAAACTCGTTAAACTAAGTTAAGTAAAATCAACAAGGAAAATAAGTAACTTTAATCTAGCCAGTTAAATTTGGCTAAGTAATTTCTGTTTAAAGGGGTCATGAAATGAGAAATCTAAATTCCCTCGATCTTTTAACATCATTGTCATTGTACTATAAAAACATCCTGCAAGTAAACGTTCTCATTAGTCTAAAAACAGCTTATATTGAAGTCAATCCATCTAAACGACCGATTGTGGAATGTGCTACTTTATTACGTAATAGGGTAGCTAAACACCTCCTCTGCAGAAGATCAACGCCTGCTTCTACATCGCAGCTTATTTAGCCCTGCCCACCAATTTGCGCATGCCATGTAGGTAAATAACAAGAGATGCAAATGCAGGTCAATGCAGAAACCAAAGGGTAAAGATGGCTCCGAAGACAACAAGACGCTGTGCAGTGCCAAATTGTGAAACAACACAGCAATACCTTCCTTCTGATCCCGACATGGAAGGAGTGGATTAACTTTATTTTTAATAAAGTTCCAGACCGCGCCAGTAAGAACTTGGTCATTTGTTCACTTATGTGCATGGATAAAACATTTATAATAAATACTGCAATATTATATAAAAAAATAAGAATTTTTTCAATATTTTTCCTGATAAATAATACAATTTAAAATAAACAATAAAAAAGGGCCTTTTACAATTTTTTGTAAATGTGCCTGCATTGCTCTGTCATTTTTGTGTCCATGTTGCGATAAATAAATAAATAATACTACAAAATGGCTCCTTCAATGCCCCAAAATAAATGAATAGAAACAAAAATTTTGCAAAAGCAATATGAAAGGAATATATTTAACTTAACACTATAAAAGGAAAAGGTGGTGGAAGAAAATAAATAAATATCATTGGCTCTTGGACATTGGCTCGAGGTATGTGTGAATGTGTGAAATCTCAAAAGATTTGAATAAACACTTTGAGGACCATTGCCTCAGTATTCCACACTTTGAGGACCACTGCCCTAAGGGTTTTATATTTACACTCCGTAATATTACATCAAAGTTACACTACAGGACTGCTGAACCGGTTTTATTGCCATTTATTGTCAAGAAAGTTCAACATATATAGCCCCACTTATTTGGATACGGTATATAAAATAACATTAAGAGACAAATGCAATTTTCTGTTCATTTCTTTTTAATGCACAACCTTTAACGTTGCTCCTGCTAACAGATTAAAAGATATTTGAATTTAAATTTTATGTTTTTCTAATGAAAAACTCGGTTTGGGTGACATATTTTTATGGTGAGGGTAATGTCACTCTCTTATGTAGCGTTCCTCGTGTTCCATTAAGGGCCAAGTTCTAAAATTACATACAGATGTTTCTGAGAATTAATGATCTCGTTCAGTTTAATGCTCATCAGACCTTCCTTTTTTCTTAAGAGCATGTATAAATGATAAAGTAAGATTGATTAAGCTTTAAAGTGTGTGTGAGTAAACGAGTGTGTGTACTTTTATGTGTGCTTTTAATGGTAAAATGGTAGATTGTTAGATAATAATATCTTTTGTGAAAGAAAATGGATGGAGGGGGAGAGTAATAAATAAATGGATAGTTCCCATTGAGAGGAGAAGAATGCTTTATGGCTAAAAAAACAATCCATTATAGAAAAGCCCCTGTGATGAATGCATACTCATACTACGTGCCTGCAGTTTGCCTCCTTCCATTAGCTTGTTTATATATATAAACATATATATATATATATATATATATATATTCTCCTGACATATTATTATTAAAGCAGAAGAGACAATGCCTAAACATGTGTTTGCAAATGTGTTTATATATCTGTGTGTACATGCAATTTAAGCAGTGTATGGTGTTTCTTCAACTACAGGCACTTTTAGGGCTAATTATAAAAAACTAACCTAATTAGTAATTAATTTGTTTAATTTTTTTTTTAAAGAAATTCACACTTTTAGTCAGCAAGTATGCATTAAATTGAACAAAACATTTATAACAAAGATTTCTATTTCAAGGAAATTTTTTTTTGTACTTTTTATTCTTCAAAGAATCTTGGGGGGGGAAAGTATTACACAAAAATATTAAGCAGCACATTAAACATTGATGATAATAGGAAATGTTGCTTGAGCACCAAATCAGAAATCTTAAAAGATTTCTGAAGGATCGTGTGACACTAAAAAAACGTCCCGGGTTACGTATGTAACCCTAGTTCCCCGAAGGGACGGACGCTGCGTGTAATCGCAGTGGGAACGCCCCCCAGCGTAACGCGTCTGAAGCATGAGTGAAATCAGTCAAAGGAGAAAATGGAGCGTCACAGCAAGTGACGTCATTGACCAGGAAGCTATAAATATCCCCTGAATACACAAGCCGCCAGCTTCTAATGTTACTGAAGCAAGCGACCCAAGGGGACGCCGAGAGTATGGCAGGACACGCAGCGTCCGTCCCTTCGGGGAACTAGGGTTACATACGTAAGTGGGAACGCAATACCCACATCCCCATACGAACAGGTCCCCGTAGTGTGTGACTAGGAGACACAAGCCGAAGAGAGAACCTGAGCCCCAGGAGTGGAGCTAAAATCGAGAGAATAAAACCTGACGAAAGTGTGCGGTGAGGACCAGCCTGCCGCATCACAAACGTCCTGAAGAGAAGCCCCTGAAAGAAGAGCTGTAGAGGCAGCCATACTCCTGGTAGAATGGGCCCTGACAGCCAAAGGTGAAGTTTGACCGGCCGAAACGTAAGCGAGTGAGATGGCCTCGACCACCCACTTGCTCATCCTTTGCTTAGATGCAGGACACCCCTTCTTAGGTGACCCAAAACAGACGAACAACTGTTCCGATTTCCTCCACAGGGCAGCTCTGTGGACATAAGCATCTAAAGCCCTAACGGGACACAGCAAATTCAATTTTTCCTGGTCTGACGTCAAAAAAGGCGGAGGACAGAAGGCCTGCAGTACTATAGGTCTAATGGAAGTGGTTGGCACCTTAGGAACATACCCTGGTCTAGGACAGAGAAAAGCTTTAACCGAACCAGGAGCAAATTCCAGGCACGAGGGAGCCACCGAGAGTGCTTGAATATCTCCAATTCTTTTTAGAGACGAGATAGCCAGAAGAAGGATAGTCTTAAGTGTAAGGAACTTTTCCGAAACTTCCTCTATGGGCTCGAAGGGAGCTAGGGAGAGACCCTCTAAGACAATGGCCAGATCCCAAGATGGTACCCTCGTGCGAACTGCAGGCCTCAGCCTCAGGGCGCCACGAAGAAAGCGAGATACAAGTGGGTGTCTCCCGAGAGAACCTCCGCTTGAAGGAGCGTGGTAAGCAGCTAAGGCCGCCACGTACACCTTCAGTGTGGAGTGGGATAACCCTGTGGAGAGACGGTCCTGCAGGAAATCCAGCACTGTACCAACTGGGCAGTTAACTGGGTCCTGCTGGCACTCTCTGCACCAAGAGGTGAAAAGTTGCCACCTCGCGGCATATAACTTCCTCGTGGCGGGAGCTCTGGATTGGAGGATGGTCTCAACGACCTCAGTCGAGAGACCAGAGTCTACGAGCTGGGCCCCCTCGGAGGCCAAGCCCACAGCCTCCATAGTTCTGGGCGGGGGTGAAGGATCGACCCACTCGCCTGAGAGAGTAGATCTCTCCTGATCGGTATCTCTAGGGGAGAGCCGTCGAGGAGAGACACTAGGTCCGCAAACCATACTCGGGCCGGCCAGAACGGGCTATTAACAGAAGACTGAGCCCGTCCCGGCGAACCCTCTCCAGAACTCCCGGGAGCAGAGCGATCAGGGGAAAGCGTACAAGCGTGACCTTGGCCATGGATGTACCATCGCGTCCAACCCCAGGGGGGCTGGTTGGCTGAGAGAGAACCACAGTGGACAGTGAGATGTCTCTCGGGAAGCAAATAGGTCTACCTCGGCACGACCGAAATGCTCCCATAGGAGCTCCACCACCTCGGGTGAAGACTCCATTCTCTCTGGAACTGTTTTACGGTGGAGGAGTGGCCTAGCTTGACCTGATGTACCGCTGCGAGAATCGAAGCAACACGAGCAGGTGACAATCGTGCCTGCATCGTCGTCGAATCCCATACTACACCGAGAAAGGTGGTTCTCTGTAATGGAGAAAGAACACTCTTCTTGGCGTTGAGCCTCAACCCCAATCTTTTGATGTGAGCAAGAACAGCATCTCGATGCCGAACCGCCTGCTGTTCCGACTGAGCTAGAATTAACCAATCGTCTATATAGTTCAGAATACGGATGCCCTGCAGCCTGAGCGGAGCTATAGCTGCGTCCATACACTTTGTGAACGTGCGGGGTGACAGTGCTAAGCCAAACGGAAGAACCCGATATTGGTACGCTTCGCCCCCGAAAGCGAACCTCAGGAACTTCCTGTGTTGAGGAAGGATTGAAACATGGAAGTAGGCGTCCTTTAGATCTATCGTGACGAACCAGTCCTCGAATCTGATTTGTGACACGATCTGCTTGAGAGTGAGCATTTTGAATTTGAGTTTTGAACTTCCCAACAGTGCGATTTAAGAGACGCAGATGTAGAATGGGACGCAGCCCTCCATCTTTTTTCGGAACGATGAAGTACCGGCTGTAATATCCTAACTCCCTGCTGGGTGGAGGAATCCGTTCTATAGCCTCTTTCTGCAGCAGAGTTTTTACCTCCTGTTCTAATACCAGAGCCTGCTCGGGGCCCACCACAGTAGGCAGAACCCCTCTGAACCGAGGTGGACGCGTTCTGAACTGAATAGCGTACCCGTTCTTATGATATTCAGGACCCACTGAGAAATATTGGGAAGCATTTCCCATTCCGCCAGGAACTCTACTAAGGGAACCAGCCTCTCGAGGCTGGCCTCTGGATGAACATCCCGAGTGACAGACGCAGCGCCCTGTAACATACTGGCAGGAAACAGCTGGTCTGAGCACTTCACAACCCTCCTCAGAGGGGGCGAGCGTCCCTCGGGAAACCGCTTGCCGAGTCTCTCTACGCCCTGTATAGGCAGGGTTAGTAGAACAGACCCCTGAGGGCATCGAGAAAGACAGGGCACCGTGATTTTGTGCGGTGAACTCAAGTCTTTCCCGATGGGGACCACCCTCAGAGTCCTGACGTTCAGCACGTCAGGATTTTTCCGACGCGGCCTTCCTAGCGACAATGACTGTCCTCAGATCAGTCCTGCCCCGAGAAGGCCGCGCCGCAGAGCGCCCCGCCTCGTCCCTCCAGTCTCTCTGCGGGGGGGCACGAGACGCGACACTCCGTTTCTGCTGTGCTCTTTTGGAGGTCGAACTCGACGGCTGGGACTGCCCACGTTCAGCAGCCCCAGTGACACGCACTTTAAGAGGGATGTATTTATGAAAAGCAGCTGCCTGTTTTTTTCTCTTCCTGGAACCTCTCCGTGACAGAAAGAAAAGCGTCACCGAAGAGGCCCGCAGGCGAAACGGGAGCATTTAAAAGGAGAGATTTGTCTTTTTCTTTCATGGAGGTCTGACTCAACCATAAGTGCCTTTCTGTGGCCACCATGGCTGCCATAGACCGAACGATAGATTTTGCCGTCTCTCTGGTAGCACGAAGAGTGAGATCAGCAGTCTGCCTGAGTTCGCTAATCATATCAGCGGAAATCCCCCCCCCCCTCACACGCATCTTTTAGCAGGTCGGCCTGATAAGCCTGCATAATAGCCATTGTATGTAGACAAGCAGCCGCCTGCCCAGCCACCGAGTAAGCCTTGCCCACCAGCACAGAGGTATTTTTTAATGGTCTCGATGGAAGAGCCGGTGCTTTAAGTGAAGACGACGAAGCCGGCGAGAGATAGCTCGCGAGCGTCTCCTCTGCCTTCGGCATTGTCACATAACCAGCAGATTTAGCACCAGAAATGTTACCATAAGCATTAGACTGATTTGTGTAAATCCTGCTAGAAACCGGTCTAACCCAGGTCTTTGAAACCTCAGCATGAAGGTCTGGGAAGAACGGTAGGCACCGGCGAGAAGGTTGAGGTGATGCAGACAGAAATCTATCGTCTAGTTTACTTTTATTTCTAGACTGCTGTCTATCAGCTGGCCAATCGATACTAAGCTTTTCAACAGCCCGAGATAACACATCCATCAAACCTTCACCATTTGCAGTATAATGTGGCAAACTAGTTTCCTCAGATGCAAAGCTTTCGACATCCAGCTCCTCAGAACTGGACAATCTTAAATCAACATCATCATGTGCCTCCACCCGGGCAGAAGTAACCGCCGCAGCGCGTGCTTCCAGAGACGGGTGAGAGGCACTGGATCCCGCCGGAGAAAGCTGAGATAGGGCGGGGCACGTCTCAACGTCGCCGGTGAGATCCATCTGCGAGCCTCAAGACAAACGCCGCCGCTCTGCCTCAACAGAAGCGGGACCCGAGCCTCGGGGTGCTCGCAGCATACCGCTCTCCTCGAAGAGCGATCGCCACGAGCGCAGAGTTCTCAGAGGAAAACGCTCGCAATGCTCACAATCGACTCCCTCGAGAGCCGACTGGGCATGCTGAACTCCCAAACAAGCCACACATAGCTGGTGTGAATCCCCACCTCTGATGTATCGTGTACAGGGGGAAACACACTTCTTATACTGCTCGCTCATATTCTTGGTTTTCTTATATATAAATATATATATATAGTGATAAACTCCTGACAGAACAGACAAACACAATCGAGATTTCAGTTCACACACACAGAGCGCTGCTGAAGTGACAGAAGCTGGCGGCTTGTGTATTCAGGGGATATTTATAGCTTCCTGGTCAATGACGTCACTTGCTGTGACGCTCCATTTTCTCCTTTGACTGATTTCATTCATGCTTCAGACGCGTTACGCTGGGGGGGCGTTCCCACTGCGATTACACGCAGCGGTAGTCCCTGAAGGGGAACTGGAGCAATGATGCTGAAAATTCAGCTTTGCAAATCACACGAATAAAATATATTATAAAATATATTAAAATAGAAAACAATTATTTGAAATTGCAATAAAATTTAACAACATTACTGTTTTTATGTTATTTTTGAGAAAATAAATGCCTATATGCTCTATTCATACAGGTTTGAAACAACTTGAGGGTGAGTAAATGATGACAGAATTTTAATTTTTGGGTAAACTATCCCTTGTAAAAAAAAAAAAGAATCTTACTGACCAAACTATGAAAGCCTTCAAATGCCTTGTTGGTGAGTAAATAATCACTTGTGAAAAATTATTTTGTGTTATTTTCTGTCCAGATGTGACTCTCAAATTATACTAAAATGTGAAAATGTTTTTTTAAATTTATGTGCATTAGGAAATGATTTAAATGTTCAAAATGTAATTTCCAGTACAGAATGCTATTAAATTATAATATTATTATATTATATATATATATATATATTATATATAAATATTTGAGACGTGGTGGAAATAAAATTTGCTGGTTAAAAAAAAAGAGACAATTTTCCTCTAATGCATGTATGTTTAGTCTTATACTGTTAGTGGCCATGTGATTTCGTAAAAAGTGTGGTTTCTTTTTTCAAAAGTTCACACTGCAGTGCCAGTGCAGTGCCAATCAAATCTGACACCTCCTCCTGCTTGTGCACCTGTTCGGTGTCAGTCAAGTTGTTACAATAAAGAAGATTTTCTGCCGCTGACACCTCACACATTCACATAGGCCTTCATACATAAGTGAATACCAAATAGCTTGAGTGCAAAATATAAAGAGCATAATTAAAATAGCTTAAATGCACAATGCATTTTTATCCCATCTAAACCAAACCTCAACATAGCTGCTGGAAAAACAAGGTTATACTCTCTTCTTAAGCTGGTTTTTGGTTTGTTGCTTGTCCAACCTGGTCTACCAAGTCGACTTCTGATACACCAGTTTGTAATCCAGCTTGGACCAACGAAAAACCATAACTGACCAGCTTGAATCAGCTAGAAACATATAAAACCATCAGGTGAGGTTAGTTAAAAAGTTATACTATAGCTAACACATTTTTAATGCAAGCAACATTAAAAATGACAAGGAAAAAGAAGCAAATTCTCTTGCATTCTATCTAATCAGTTGTTAGCTACAGAAAACAATGGGAGAACAAAATGGCATGAACTATAAAATGATCCCATCATTCAAAAATTGACAACAAGTCAATAACACCAAACGCACAGAATGAAGAAAATACTAAGAGAAAATCAGAAAGAGGATGCTAATCAAACAAATGTAGAGTGAGAAGGCAAAGTGTTGCGTATGTGTTACATCATGTCTTCAGATCTTCACCCGAATGTCATATCTACCTTTGAAACATGGTTTTATACAAGAAATTTGGATTTGAAAGCAGTTTATTACGGTGGCCGAGAGGTTTAACCATTACTTTGAAGAAGGACATTCATGTGCCGTGATTGTGGACATGCTGGCGACATACCCCGATATTAAAACTATTTACAAGACTACTAAAAAATATTTACATTCGCTTCGTGAGGCGCACACACACGCAAGGTCTCTCGCTCTCTGCCTCTACCTCTCTGCCGTGTGCTACACGGTTTGGAGCTCGCAAGCTCTAGATTCTCTAGAGCTCCGAGTTTTTAACTAATTTGCGGGCATCAGGGAGCCGCTATCAATATGCGGGGAACTTCCGGGAGACTTGGGATGTCTGCATATCACTCCATGGGACCGAACTATCTTTGGCATGTTGATGGGTGCGATAAACTTAAGCCATTTGAGCACAAGCTCATTTTAATGTTGTGGTATGTCGCCAGCATGTCCACAATCATGGCATATGAATGTCCTTCTTCAAAGTAACGTTTAAATTTCTTACTTCCTGTAAAGCTTGATTGACAGGTGTCTCGTCCAATCAGCGACAAGTTTGCCATTCTCAAAATGTACCTACCTTTTCCGTTTTCTATGAAATGTCGTTGTGTTTTCTGAATTGTTATTGTGTTTTCTGAATTGTTATTGTGTTTTCTGAATTGTTATTGTGTTTTCTGAATTGTTATTGTGTTTTCTGAAATGTCGTTGTGTTTTCTGAATTGTTATTTTGTTTTTATAATTGTTATTTTGTTTTTATAATTGTGATTTGTTTTGCACCTCTCGGCCACCGTAGTTTATGAACGCAAACGGTTTATACAATCTGACTGCACGTGAAAGTTATAATCATCCCAGAAAGCTCTGCCCTCTCTTCCCGCAGAAGTTGAAGCATCTGCACTTGCTGAAATAAACAGTCGGACAGATGAAAGTGATGTTTTAATCAGGACACCTGCAGCTGTCACATCTGTGTGATTTAAAGAGCTGATATGCGGATCTGGATGGAGGGGAAGGGAAGGCTGAGGCAGATGTATGTGTGGACGTCACTTCAGTTCAAAGGAGGAGACTGAAGACAATATCTCAGTCTATATTTGTTCAACTGAGGACGTCAGAGAAAACTTCTTCCTCAGACCAGAACACACAGAGAGGTCATGTATTCACCCTCATGTCATTCCAAACCGGTATGAATTTCTGTGGTACACAGAAACAAATGTATATTTTGATGCACTGTTTACATACAGTGAAAGTCAGTGGCATCCAAAACAACCCAAACCCTACTGGATTATTTTAAAGACATTAATTCATATGGGTTTAGGACGACCTGAGTAAATGATTAAATGAACTATTCTTTTCAAGTCCATAAAGAGCAGAAGCTGAAATCATGTCAATGAATGCTCTTGCTGGTTCTGTGCTTTGTATTTTAAGTCTCTCCATTGTTCTTGAAAATCTCAACAGTATAATTTGTGCAACCTTGCACCCACAAAATGATAGTGTTCTGCCAAACCCCTGTAGTAAACATTTGATGAAAACTCTCACACACATTTACATGTAAATGAGCTTTTATAGAAAAGTCTTTGGCAGAAGTGGCACACTGCCAATTCTTGCCAAAGGTTTGCTGCAGGTTCACTGCTAACACTGCCTGTATGCTTCGGGCAATCAAATTTACCACAAATTTGTTTGTCTTCACCCGTTTTTATTGTCTGAAAAATCATGTGGTTTGGATTATTGATCAAATTAATGGAACATGAGTGTTTCCTGAGAGTAGCACACTGTTTCTCTGTAGAACCGTGTTTGGCTCAATAATTTCACTGTGAGCTGAAATTTGTTTAGTGTTGACGTCATAGTGCAAAATAGCACATTGTTCACGAGAAAACCTCTGGAGGTTTGAATGCCTCTCTAATGAATTTATCACCTTCTTCCTGCTCCCTCACTTTTCACCCTTCTCTCCCCTATGTCCTCTATTACTCCCTTACCTTACAATTTAGAGAAACAGTATTTGCAGGAGTATCAAAACGCAATAGTGTCGAAGCAAATCAGACCATACTAAAAAAAAAAAAGGGAAAAAGAGGAAGAGGAATGAATAGTTCTAATTACATTCATAAAACATTGTGCATTAAGGAGAGGATAAACATTATATTCTATCACGAGGTTTCTTTGACAACAGTGGATAAGCTGGAAGCGTTAATAAGTTCATACATCAGGAAATGGTTGGGAGTTCCACGCTGCCTCAGAAGAGTGGGAATTTATAGTAAAGGAGTATTGCAGCTGCCAGTCTCTGCTTTAACCGAGGAGTTTAAGTGTGCCAAGGTCAGACTGGAAATGACTTTAGCAGAGTCACGCGACAAATGTGTAAGGGAGGCAGCCCCTGTGGTAAAAACTGGTAGAAAGTGGTCAGCAAAGAAATCTGTAGTAGAGGCAAAGGCTGACCTTCAAGTTGGGGATATCGTGGGACAGGTACAGCATGGAAGAGGGGGTTTTGGGCTTAGTTTAGCTCCTCCTAAATGGCACAAGGCAGGCCAAGCTCAAAGGAGGAAGCTGGTAGTCAACGAGGTGCGAAAGCAGGAGGAGAGGATGAGATGTATAAAGGCCATTTCCCAGGCCAAGCAGGGAGAGTGGATGAGATGGGAGAGTGTGGTACAACGCAAAATGGGCTGGCAAGACCTTTGGTCAATGGAAGAGAGTAGGATCAGTTTCCTTATTAGGTCAACATATGATGTTCTCCCATCACCGCACAACCTAAACCTCTGGGTAGGAGAGGATCCCTCTTGTCCTTTGTGTTCATCACCTGCCAAATTAAGGCACATTTTGACAGAATGTAAGGTGGCTCTTAGCGAAGGTCGGTTTACTTGGCGCCATGACCAAGTATTGCGATGTTTGGCTTTAGCATTGGAAGGCAAGTGTACTATGACCAATAAGTTGCCGCCTGTTCAAGCAAAACATTACACGCAGAAGACAATATTCCTCCGCCCAGGCGAGCAACCACCAAGAAAAGGTGCTAACACCAATTCTCGTCCAGGACAACTGGAAGCTGCTAGGGACTGGAAGATGCTGGCTGATCTTGATCAACGGCTTATTTTTCCACCTGAGATTGCCACCAATAACCTACGACCAGATATTGTTTTGTGGTCTGGATCAGCACGCATTGTTCAACTGATAGAGTTAACAGTGCCATGGGAGGATGCGGTAGATGAGGCATATGAGAGGAAGAAATTGCGGTATGCTCATCTGGCCACTGAAGCAGAACAGCGAGGATGGAGAGTCCAGGTTTATCCAGTGGAAGTGGGTTGTCGAGGTTTTGTGGCACACTCTACAACCCGTTTCCTTTGAGACGTCGGATTCAGTGGTCAAGAGTTGCGTCGCACAGTAAAGAACTTATCTGAAGCAGCAGGAAGGAGCAGCAACTGGCTGTGGTTGAGACGGAAAGATTCTAGCTGGCTGTGTACAGGCTGCCATGCTACGGTTTCGTAGAATTCTTGAAAACTTGAAGAGTCTGTTGGTTTATTTGTATAGGTTGTATAGTATTTACAATCATTACGTTCCTGTGTATATTGCGTGAATGACGGGTGGTTGGGCAGATATTGTGTTTTGCGGTAGGTGGTATGCCATACGGAACCGTTGCCACTGAAACTGCATATTAACGCACCAGTGGGGCTCGACAGCCTTAGTCAAACGGGTTGGCGCGTATGGTTGGGTTGCGGAGAGATTGTGAGATTGTGGTTAGGTCTCAGCAGCAAGAGGGAAGTAGAGGTCAGTAAGCTGGGCTGAGTTGAGTGGGGGGCGGAGGGGGGTTACTCTGGGACGCCAGAGACACTGTCGAGCCCTCTTGAGGTGTCGTGGGCTAGTCGACGAAACACTGAGGACGGAAGGTGCCCACATGAAGACCCTAGAGATGTTCCCTACTCCGCTCAATCCAGAGGGTTGTTATGGGGGGACCGCACTGTGGTTGCAGCCGTTGTGTGTGCTGACGCGCAAATACACTGCAGCTATTAACACCAGACAGAAGGAGATTCACGTCACCAGATGGAAAGAAGCGTAAATGGATGGAGAAGCATAGGTTACTGTAAAGCTATGTCTTAGTTGGTGCTTATCTTGGCGAAAGCCGAGTACAAATCAGCATGAAGTTTTAACATCTACTCTCGTGTAATGGAAATCAGAAGATTTCCACGTTTATTTCTGGTCATAGAACAATACTCTTCACATGGAAAATATTTTATATTTTGAAAAGATTCTCAGATTTAAAGTTCATTTTTATTTTTCAGTACAATCATTTTTATACTTGTTTTCCAGTAAAGCTGCCCACACATAAATAAAACAAATCAATTTATTTGAGAAGTAAATTTGCATATTACAAACTTGTTTTCAGAGTATAAAACTTATACTGTTTTTGAATATATCTGAATCTCAAACCCCAGAGGCAAATTGTTTGTTATTACTTTAAGCATAATCCTTACAAAATGTGGTTTGATTTATGCTAAAACAAGAAAGAAAAGGATGTTTAGATATCTTTTACTGGAAAACAAATAATTAAGTTTTTTTTTTTTATATTTGTCTGGTTTCTCTGGTGCCTTTGTGTTCTCAGCTCCATTTCTAAACTGCATCACAAGCCTTATTTTAATTTATTTAATGGTTTGGTAACCTGCCATTTTATGGACCTGTTCAAGGTCGGCTACATTTGAGTTTGCTGGAGGTAAAAGGAAGGTCTAATTCATTTTTCCAATATTACATCATAGTTTATTAAGTTTTCATTAAATTTGTTTAATTACAATTTTGAGGTTGCATGTGAGGTCTGCCTGATTGATTATACCACTAATTAAAGCATAAGACCACAAGAGACGTGACTCTTTTCTGAATTCTCATATTAAGATACAATTCTGTCTTGCAGACTTGCAGTTTTTTTCTCCATGCCCTTATCGCAAATTTGTGTTAAACTTTGACCCAATTTTGAACATTTGAATCATATGTAACGGAGGCCAGCTAGTAGTTGCTGTGCGAGTAAACCTCACTCCTCTGATCTCAATAGGCGCTCTGGCGACAGATGCTAGAGGCTGCAGTCTTTAGCCTCCTTGTTAGAGCGCCTGACTCTCATGCCGGAGACCCGTGGGACCCGGGTGAAGAGGGGTTACACATACATATTACATTCATTATTACTCAATTTACTTTGAGTCTTTGACTGAATTAAATAACTGAAATCTATATCTGAATGGCAAATTTTGCCAAGATGATTATGGCCATCTCAGTGCTATTGTAGTGCTATACCTTTCTACATGCATGCCCAAACAGTGTCTTTGCTGTGTCTGGTCTGACTCCACAGCTCTGTGTGCGTGTGATACGCGAGCATGACTGCAGTGGAGAGTGCTGCTGCCTGTGGGAGGTCAGAGGCTAGAATCTGGTGTCATGCCATCGGAGGCTATTAAAGCACTGAGTCCTGGAGCGAGAGAGTCAATGAGCCCGACACTCCACTGTCAGCCTCTGCTCATCAGCCTGGAAGGGACAGAGACCCTGCTGGGATTAACACGCACACAAACACACCTGCAGCAGAACGTTTAACTCATGTACTCATGCACACGTATAAACACACGTATAAACACACCTGTAACATACCATTTAACTCACACTCACACATACCTGCAGTACACTGTTTAACACACACACACACACATACACACACATATATACTGTATATGTGTGTGTGAAAACGTGACGGGAAGCGCTTTTGAGTACCAACACTTTTTTGAGACAAGAGACATGTTTACTTACTGGAATAGGATTTTACTCCATCTCTGATAAGATGGAAATCATGATAATAAGTGTGTCTGTGTTGAATAATTATTAGGGGTGCAACGGATCGCAGTTCATCCGTACGGACCAGGCCCTACGCATGTGATTCGTGGATTAACTGCTAAGTTTAACCATCAGAGAGTGAAAGTTTATCATTTGGACTTGTTTTGTCTTGCCAGTTTACACATTCAAACGATTTTTAAAAGCGGAAGAAGAGGCAAAAATTGATACTCGATACTCTCTCGATACTAAGAGAGATCGATTCGGTGTTCGAGCACCGAATCGATTTCTCTTTAGCGTTTACTTGCGCTTGAACGGACACATACACACAAAATGATGTCAAAATACCAGTCTCGGCAATTAATTTCTCGGTTATGTCACAAGTGAACAGTTAAGGAAGAAACCGGATGTGTGTCAGTATATTTGGTCTTAAAGTGACAGCAGCCTAATATTCTTGCTGTTTTCTGTGTCATTAAGGTTAATAAGATAAAAAAAATCTATATCATCATCATCATCATCTAACATGTTCGAGAGAAAAGAAGATAGTGAGGAGAGGAGTCAGGAGGAAAGTGATGATGACAGCTTGTAAAATGTATGTGCAACCCTGAGTGTGTGTGTGTGTGTATATATATATATATATATATATATATATATATATATATATAGTGAGGAGAGGAGTCAGGAGGAAAGTGATGATGACAGCTTGTAAAATGTATGTGCAACCCTCTGTGTATATATATATATATATATATATATATAGTGAGGAGAGGAGTCAGGAGGAAAATGATGATGACAGCTTGTAAAATGTAAATGCTCACCAAGGCTGCATTTATTTGATTAAAAATACAAAACAAACCCAGTAATATTGTGAAATATTATTTCAATGTAAAACAACTGTTTTCTATGTGAATATATAGTAAAGTGTAATTTATTCCTGTGATCAAAGCTGAATTTTCAGCATCATTACTCCAGTCTTCAGTGTCACATGATCCTTCAGAAATCATTCTAATATGATGATTTGATGCTCAAGAAACATTTATGATTGTTATCAATGTTGAAAACCGTTATTTACATTTTTATTTCAGGATTTTTTGATGAATAGAAAGTTCAAGTCTGAAATAGAATCTTTTGTAAACATACCGTTCAAAACTTTGGGGTCAGTAAGAATTTTTTATTTTATTTTTTGGGGGAAATAAATAAAATAAATCAATACTTTTATTCATCAAGGAGGAATTAAAGGGTAACTAAACACTAAAACAACTTTTTTTAGTTAATTATCTGTAAGAATGGAGCTTCATAAATGCTGTTCATTGATTCGAGTACATTTTTTTACATTTGGGTATAAAGTGTTTTAATTTTCAAATATATGGTGTAAAAACCTCTGAGTGCTGCTCTCTTCAGGTTAAACTGAAAGCTCATGCAGTAGGGGTACTTTCTGACGTAGAATACTCTCTGACATCACTCTGTCACGCCCTTGGTGCGAGCTCACCAGGCCCTTGGCAGCCCCTGGTATAAAAGCATCTGGTTCCTTCAAAACTAACTATGTAGTCAGGAGTTGGAATTGTATTGAAAACGACCAGGATAGATATGTATATATTAGCATCTAGTTAGCATAGCATTTATATAGTTATTTAGATTATTTTGTGTAGCCTAGGTAGTTAATCTCGCCTATGGCTCCAGTGTGCAACCTGCATTTTACGTGGGATTGCTTCTCCAACGCAATGGGCTTCTCCACACAGCTCGCGCTGCCAAACGCTGCTCTTCGTACCTCTTCCTGCATGAGTGGAGGAGGGTGAATTGTTTGTGGACACCAGCTCAAACTGCGGTCTTAACTCCCGCATCGCGATCGGCATCCGATTATTCTTATATTCAGTCATTTTGAGGTAATTTTTTCCAGGATTATTATTACTATTACGTTCATCATATTTTGCTATTACGTTCATCATATTTCCACCACCGCAGCGGCGTCATGATGTGAGTGAGCATATGTTTTTAATCACAATTTATGTTCCTTCTTATTAGGCTAAAGTTAATCCTCTGGTGTCCACAAACGCGCCGGCGCGATTTGCTGATTATTTTTTTCACATAGCAGCAAAATATGATGAACGTAATAGTAATAATAATCCTGGAAAAAATTACCTCAAAATGACTGAATATAAGAATAATCGGATGCCGATCGCGATGCGGGAGTTAAGACCGCAGTTTGAGCTGGTGTCCACAAACAATTCACCCTCCTCCACTTCAGGTGAATGTGGGGGAGAAAAGTTCTCGACTTCAAATGACCGCTCTGTTGCAAAGCTACTTGCGTCACTCCATTTTAGTTAGTTTGACAGCAGCTGTCACTGCGGGTCTCAGGTGCACGGCCCCCCGCTCAGCCATGCCCTCGGTTCGTCTCCTCTATCTCCGCTGGGCTCTGCCCACTTTTCCAGCATTGTTCAAATATTGCCAGTGGGTGGAGTCAGGCTTTGACCAGGGGTTTAGTTACCCTTTAAATTGATCAAAAGTGACAGTAAAGACATTTATAATGTTACAAAAGATTCTATTTCAAATAAATGCTGTTGTTTTTAACTTTCTGTTCTTCAAAGAATCCTAAGAAAAATAGTACACAACTGTTTTAAACATTGGTAATAATCATAAATGTTTCTTGAGCATCAAATCATCATATTAGAATGATTTTTGAAGGATCATGTGACACTGAAGACTGTGAGTAATGATGCTGAAAATCGCAGGAATAAATTACACTTTATTATATATTCACATAGAAAACAGCTGTTTTACATTGAAATAATATTTCACAATATTACTGGGTTTGTTTTGTATTTCTTATCAAATAAATCCAGCCTTGGTGAGCACAGACTTCTTTTAAAAAACTTTTTAACGGCAGTGTATATAGGACTTAACACATTTCAAAGTTTAGCTGAAATAAAGAGGAGCTGATTTTTATTTAGCTCAATTTAAATTAGGCGTTAATAATCCAAATCACATGCCTCTTCATATTCAACACTACAATATTTATCCCTGTTAATTTTTAATGAGTTTTTTGGCTAAAAACAAATAATATTATATTAAACATACAATACATATTTTATATAAATGCATGTGTAATGTGCATTACACTGCATGCAATATGTGTTCAATATATTCAATTAATGCATTCAAGTATAATAATTTGCTTACACAAGTAGGCTACATATTATGTCATCATACCCTGGCATAAACTCCTAATCTGTTTTGCAGAGCTTTGGGCTGTGTATTTAAATTTAATTAATTTAATCACCCATTATTAGCCTTTGCACATTTAAATGTGCCGGTCATTCAGAACAAATCTAACTATAATCACCCAGACCAAGCAAACAAACAAACACAGAAACACTAATTAGCCTTCATTAAACCATACATTATATAATATATAACCCATACACTACACATTTTAACAGCACATTTACGTCAATCTACTGACTCCTCCTCTGTATAAACAGCAAGTAGCTACAAGGATTTAATGTGTGAACCCTGTTAAACACAGCCAGCACAGAGACGTGAAGATAAAAATCGCACTAGAGTTCGTTGTCCCCCTTGGTGCGGTTCGTTTGGGGAGGTGTGAATGCAGCAATCGCACTCGGATGCCCACCAAAAGCGGACCAAAGAAGCGTCGAGGAGGTCTCGGTACACTTTCCAACGAACTCTGGAGCGGTTCGTTTGTGGTGAGAACGAGATCCGACCTCGAACAGACCCAGCTGCCAAAGAACTGCGCATTTTTGGACTAAACCAGCTGCCATAGTCAGCTGCGCTGTGCATTATGGGATGAGGACTAATGTTTGTTGAATGAGGACTAATGTTTGCACTTTTAGCATGGCAGATCGCGGACAAACTTGGAGATGTGAGGAGGTGCAGAGCCTCATAGAAATTTGGTCTGATGACCATATTATTTTCCATAGAAAAAAGCGGCGTGTTGACTGCCAGATTTCCATCAGCCGGAAACTGAAGCCTCCTGGCCGGGGGACGCCATTGTAGCAGAACTTCACCTGCTGTTAGCATTCCGTTCATTTTGGCGTCACTTTGACAGCGAATAACTTTACATCTGAGGCATCCAAAGACTTCATTTGTCCATTGTTTATTTCTAAAGAAACGCGACAATGTATAAAAGGCTCCATTACTTTGTATCTTACGTTATGGCCCCGTAGAAGCCGTTTTTGTAAAAAATAGGCTAACGATTACGTCATAACCACGCAGCTCTCTTGTCGCACAATAGAGAAATTACCGTATAGACAGGAGGAGAAGCTCGCAGGCAAACTTTTACTGTCTATGAGGCAATCGGGGTGACATGGAGAAATAAAGTCAAGAAGCTTATAGATAGAAAGTCCATAAAAGCAACGGGACAAAATATTTCAACAACGTTTTTGGAATTGGAAATAATTCGCTATGTGGCACAGCTACTAGAAGATTTACAACTGTCAGACAGGTTGCTCACGTCACATCTACGTCATTAAGCTCAGTTTGAGCCTGCGCACTACGCTCAGCCATCAGGAAGTGAGTGCTTCTAATTGGGCTTCACGTTTCTGCGTTGAAATCAGGGGGGTTGCTGTGTCCATTTCTTTTACTGTCTATGGATTTTCCTCCTCTTTGTTTACTTCCGCGAGTTCTGTTTGAATTTCCCCGCACGTTAATTCTGACCAATCGAAGTGCAGTTATGGAAATGTGTTCAAGACACATCTGGCCAAGTGATGTGGATGTTGTCATGTGACTGCATTTTGGTTTGTTTCATCCACTCATCAACTGATTCGGACCAGAGCAATCAGTGTGATGTGAAAAGGAACCAAAACGCCTGAAAATGATACAAAGTATAATTTTTCGCCCTTAGTCCGGACCAAATGAACCGAACTACAGATGTGAAAGCACCCTCAGAGCCCCAGAGGAGCATTTAAAAGACCAGACTGAGTGAGACCAGCACTCATGCAGAAGAAGCTCATACAAAGACAGACAGAGAGAGAGATCTTCAACTAGGAGAAATGTGAGGATCTAAGGATTGTAGAAAAGCGAGGAACATGAACAACATAATTATGTCACTTATGAATGGTTTTTGAGTGGCATAACGTTAAACCTGAAGAGGACGTCATTTTCAGAACCTGCTGAATCTCTTTGAATCCTCCATGTGTCTTACACTCCAAAAAGGTTTTGCTTTTTCAATTTTCTTAATTAAAATTAGCTAATTTAACACAAAAGTTAACTAGTGCTGTGAGGTACAGTCCCATACCGCTTTCAATTTCGGAATCACAGAATCAATTCACAAACGGAACTTACTGTATAAAGCGTAATGCCACATAATTTTTGGATGAATAAATCAAAAGTAGGACTGTACAATAAATCACATCAAATATATGGACTAGTGTCTGTGAATATTAAAGCTCAAAAAGACTGAAAAATCTGAAGTCTGCGTGTCTGTGAATGCATGAAGCAGTTTCATCTGTACTCACACATGCTGAAGCATGCGTGTCTCGTGCTCATGGTGTTTTCAGCGTTTATCTCACATACCAACCATAAACATCATATAGAGACTATATCTATATGATGTCTATGATACCAACACGAAAACTCAAAAGTCTTCAGGACAACCCGTCAAAATAAAAGTTTGGTTTAACTTGAAGAAATTACAAAAGAAAAAATATATACCGTACTTATTCAAGTAGTTGTAGTAATAATAATACGACTACTACTAATAATAATAATACAGTTTATTAAAACACACAGAAACTCAAAGGTCTTCATTACAACCTGCCAAAATAAAAGTTCATTCTTTCTTAAAGAAATTACGAAAGAAATATTAAATAATAATTAATTAATAATAATAACATTTATTAAAACATTTTAAAGAATTTAATTATCATTTTATTACATTTTAAGAGGTAAACTAAATTAGATTTTTTCATAGATTATAGATTTTAGATTTTTTTATAAACAGAATTTGAAATATTAAAAAAAGTACATTTGTATTTGATATTACAATGCTTTTATATTATATATACACCTGACAGTAAAATACGACACTATAAAGTTTAATAAAGGTGCATGAAAAGAAATAAAAACGTCTACGGTTACGTATGTAACCCTCATTCCCTGAGTAGGGAACGGAGACGTTACGTCGGATGACGACGAATGGGGTTTCGCTTAGAAAGCCTATCAACTTCGAGTATTACAAAACGAGCCAATGGCAAAGAAATGCCATGGGTCTGCGGAATTTGCATGGCGTAACTCCGCCCCACCTCGTGGGTATAAAAGGAGGAAGCCGGCAGAAAGCAGATATGTTTCTTCGCTGAGGAGCCAAGACTGAGCTCAGGCGATCCCCGCGGTACAGTGGAAAGTGGCAGGCAGACGTAACGTCTCCGTTCCCTACTCAGGGAACGAGGGTTACATACGTAACCGTAGACGTTCCCTTTCGTTGTCACTCCGAGTTACGTCGGATGACGACGAATGGGGTTACCAGTCTAATCACGCCACCTTCTCAGCTGTCTTCCAGTGCCCTGCGTAAATCGAGATCCCTGTCAGCCTGGACAAAGGACTCCATTTATCACAGGAATACCAAAGTACACTGGGAAGCATATCCCAAGCTTAGGGGAAGTATGCAATTAATGCCAACCCAGAGGCGGGGGGGGCTTAGAGAATACACATATGACCCGAAGGAAGCAAATGGAAAACACTGGGGTGTCCAGCCGCAGGTGGAATATTTCAACCCCAGGGGTGGCAAGGTGGCTTGCCAAGGGAAAGACACATGCTCAGAGAGGCTTACAGTGGAAATACACATGTGGGGGTCGCTCAGAGGAGGGACCGTGCACACGGGAGGCACCTAGCCGACGCACAGGCAATAGACACTGGCGCCGACGTCAGGAGTGCTGGAGGAGCTCAGGGCTTTCGGGAAAGCTCACCTGAGGAGAATATCGCACGTATCCAGTCCGTGGAGTGGAATGGCGAGAATCTATTATAGAATCTGGCGAATGTGTTAGGTGTCGCCCAGCCTGCATCTCTGCAGATGTCTGTTAGCGAGGCGCCATGCGCTAGAGCCCAAGAGGACGCCAAACTCCGGGTGGAGTGGGCAGTCACACCAAGGGGGCACGGTAGACCTTGCTGCTGGTATGCCAAAGCAATGGTGTCCACTATCCAGTGAGACAACCTTTGCTTGGAGAGAGCCTTTCCCTTCAGCTTCCCACCATAACAGACAAAGAGCTGGTCTGAGGTCCTGAGACACTGGATTCTGTCTACATAGGCGCGGAGAGCGCGGACTGGACAGAGCAGTGCCAAGGCTGGGTCTGCCTCCTCCGAGGGCAGCGCTTGCAGGTTCACCACCTGGTCCCGAAAGGGAGTGGTAGGAACCTTGGGCACGTATCCAGGCCGGGGTCTCAGGATCACGTGAGAGTAAGCCGGCCCAAATTCCAGGCACGCTTCGTCAACGGAGAATGCGTGCAGGTCCCCAACCCTCTTGATGGAGGCCAGTGCAACCAGGAGCGCTGTCTTCATAGACAGGAACTTAAGCTCGACTGATTGCAGGGGCTCAAAGGGAGCACTCTTCAGGGCAGTTAGAACCACTGAGAGGTCCCAAGAGGGAACGAGAGGAGGGCGAGGCGGATTTAGTCTCCTCGCTCCTCTCAGGAACCTGATGACCAGGTCGCGCTTCCCCACCGACTTACCTTCGATGAGGTCATGGTGTGCGGCAATGGCAGCAACATAGACCTTCAGGGTGGAGGGAGACAGCCTTCGCTCCAACCCCTGTTGAAGGAAGGAAAGCACAACGCTGATCGAGCATCTCCGGGGGTCTTCTCGGTGAGAAGAGCACCAGTTGATGAAGAGGTTCCACTTCAACGCATAGACGTGTCTCGTGGACGACGCTCTAGCGGAAGTGATGGTAGCCACCACTGCTGGTGGTAGGGTACTCAAACCTGCCTCGTCCCATCCAGGAGCCACACGTGGAGGCTCCAAAGATCGGGACGAGGGTGCCATAGGGTGCCCCGTCCCTGAGAAAGAAGGTTCTTCCTCAGAGGGATCGGCCAGGGAGGGGCTGTCGCGAGGAGTTCTAGTTCGGGGAACCAGGTCCGGTTGGGCCAGTAAGGGGCAACCAGAATGACCTGCTCCTCGTCCTCCCTGACCTTGCGCAAGGTGTGCGCAAGAAGGCTCACTGGGGGAAAAGCATACTTGCGGCCCTGCGGCCAGCTGTACGCCAGAGCATCCGTGCCGAGCGTGCCCTCGGTCAGGGAATAAAACTGGGCGCAATGGGTCGAGTCGTGAGAGGCAAACAGATCTATCTGCGCGTCCCCGAACTGGTCCCAAATCAGCTGAACCGACTGGGGATGGAGTCGCCATTTCTCCAGGGAGTGGCCGAAGCCGTGAGAGCTCGTCGGCTGCACAGTTCAGCGCTCCGGGAATGAAGATGGCTCGAAGCGACCTCAGATGCTTCTGACTCCATAGGAGGAGGTGGCGAGCGAGTTGAGACATACGGCGGGAGCGTAGACCACCTTGATGGTTGATGTACGCTACAGTGGCGGTATTGTCTGAACGGACTAGTACGTGTTGACCCCTGAGCAACGCCCGGAAGCGGTGCAGGGCAAGGCGTACTGCCAACAACTCGAGGCAATTGACATGCCACAGCCGCTGGGGTCCTGTCCAGGAGCCCGCAGCAGCATGTCCATTGCACATGGCGCCCCAGCCCGTGGTGGAGGCATCTGTTGAGACAACAACATGCAGGGGGACACCCGCCCTGAGAAAACTGAGGTTCGCCCACGGGGTGAAGAACTGACGGCAGGTCGGAGTAACTGGTACTCGGAGCGTGCCGTGTTGCCATGCCCACCTCGGGACTCGGTCGCGAAGCCAAAGCTGAAGCGGTCTCATATGAAGCAATCCGAGCGGCGTGACCGCGGCTGCAGATGCCATATGCCCCAGGAGCCTGTTGAAGAGTTTCAGTGGAACCGCACTCTTGCCCTCGAATTGTCTCAGGCAAGTCAGCAGTGACTGCGCGTGCTCGCTCGTAAGCTGCGCGGACATGGCGACCGAGTCGATGTCCATACCGAGAAAAGAGATCCTCTGCACGGGGCAAAGTTTGCTCTTCTCCCAGTTGACCCGAAGGCCCAGACGAGCTAGGTGCCGAAGCACTACGTCCCTGTGTTCGCAAACCTGATCTCGAGAGTGAGCTAGGATCAGTCAGTTGTCGATATAACTCAGGATGCGAATCCCGTGTTCTCGAAGGGGAACAAGGGCAGCCTCGACGACCTTCGTGAAGATGCGAGGAGACAGGGCTAGCCCGAAAGGGAGAACCGCGTACTGGTATGCCTGTCCCTCGAAAGCAAACCGGAGGAACGGTCTGTGTCGAGGAAGAATGGAGACATGAAAGTAGGCGTCCTTCAGGTCGATCGCTGCAAACCAATCCTGGGGCCGTATGCATTCAAAAAAGGCGTTTGGCGGTGAGCATCTTGAACGGCATCCTGTGAAAGGAGCGGTTCAGCACGCGCAAGTCCAGGATTGGCCGTAACCCACCGGTTTTCTTGGGGACAATGAAGTAGGGGCTGTAGAAGCCGGACCTCATTGCACCCTTCGCCAGCAGGGTGGCAATCTCTGTTCTCATAATAGGGGCATTGCCACCGACCGACGTGGAGCGGACTCCCCTGAAGCGGGTAGGAGACCGTGCGAACTGAATCGCATAGCCGAGCCTGATGGTACGCGCGATCCAGTGGGACAGACGGGGACGCTCTAGCCAGGCTCCCAGGAACTGAACCAGCGGGATCATGCGAGCCACAGACGTCCCCCCGGAGGGGCAGCGAAGCGGAGTAACTGGCCCAGACGTGGACGGCATAGCGGGCCGGGGTGGGGGCACAGTTAGCAACCGCGCCCTGGCAGAGGGGGCCAGGGGAGGACCAGGCTGGTCGTCCCGCGGGGGCCTGTTCTGCCAGGGGTCTGGCGACAGAGGGGGACAGAGGCGAAGCGGTCCGTGGACGGCACGCCGTGTCAACCGCCTCTGGGACAGAGGGGGGCGAGGAGAGCACGGCTTGTGGGCGGCGCTCTGTGTCGCCCGAGAACTCTGTGAGCTCAGGGAAGAGGGGATTGTTTCTGTCTTTAACCACATTAGGGTGCTGCCCACCCGTGGGTGAGCAGCGGGGAGTGGAGGACAAAAGATTTTCCCCCGGCCCTCCACCGGGGGAAGGAGTGGTCCTGCTACCACCTCCTGAGAAACAACCATCATCCCTGAGCAGCCCGTCTCAGGAGCGCCGCTTGGCCCGGCGTTTAGTGGGGGGCGGGGCAGGAGAGGGCTGTGGCGCCTTCTTACGGCTTCCTCCGCGACCGGCCCTGGGTGGAGGCTGCTGCGGGAGGGGCGGGAGCCGCAGGAGGGCGCCCTCGGCGGGAAACAGGTCGAGGCGTCTGCCCGGCTGGCAGGGTGGAGGCAGCAGCGGGCCGGCGGGGCAAAATGTGTCTGATGGCCTCGGTCTGTTTCTGGGCAGTTGAAAACTGTTGGGCAAAGTCTTCAACTGCACCGCCGAAGAGGCCGGCCTGGGACAAGGGGGCGTTAAGCAGACGGGTCCGCTCGGCGTCCCGCATGTCAGCCAGGTTCAGCCACAGATGTCTCTCCTGGACCACAGCTGTGGACATCACCAAACCCAGGGAGCGCGCGGTAACCTTCGTCGCCCGGAGAGCAAGGTCGGTCGCGGCGCGCAGCTCATCAAAGAGCCCTGGGTTTGTCCTACCCTCGTGCATGTCTCTGAGCATCTGGGCCTGGTAGACCTGCAGAGTGGCCATAGCATGCAGTGAAGCAGCCGCCTGTCCCGCCGCTCTGTAAGACTTCGCCACCAGGGTCGACGAAAATCTACAGGCTTTGGATGGGTGCTTAGGCTCGCCCCGAGAAGAAGCACTCTGAGGACATAGTTGCATGGCAACAGAGCGTTCAACCGGGGGAAGCCCAGTGTACCCACGGGCAGCTGCCTCATCGAGGGGAGGAAAGACGGATGAGACCAGCGAGCGGTCCCGAGAAGACAGGGGGGTCTTCCAGGACTTCGAGATCTCATCATGCACATCCGGGAAGAAAGGTATTGGGGTTTGCCGAGGACGAGGGTCGGCGGCCTTACCCAAAAACCAATCGTCCAGCCGCGAGCGCTCAGGACAGGGTGGAGGCCTCCACTCAAGTCCGATGCTCGCGGCTGCCCGGGAAAGCATGGCCGTCATCTCCGGATCAGACTCGAGCACAGCCGTATGCACACCGGAAGGTGGCAGCTGTGACGAGCCCTCACCTCCAGAAGAGTCAAACCCACCTAGTGATGCTGCAACAGACATGGCATCTTCCTCTGTAGCTTCAACTGAAACATGCGGGCCACCAGAGGGTAGACCCGTGGGAATCAGCAGTTCACTAGCGGGCACTGTCATTGAAGAGGGGGGCTGGGGTCGCGGACACATAGTCGGCGCCTTGTTCCAGACCGTAACCCTCAGGTCACCCTGGCCACCAGCCGCAGGATGGGGGGTGGATGAGGGGACTCTCACTCTTGCGAGTTCACTGAGTCTCGACCGTAATGACGCGATGGTCATGTTCCCACAGAGAGAACATGAGTCATCCACGAGCGCTGCTCTAGCATGATCAATGCCCAAACATACTATGCAACGCTCGTGCCCATCAGAGTCCGATACCAATCTGCCGCAACCAGAAGTACACGGGCGAGACATCTTTAAAAAGACGTGCCACGTGTAAGCTCTTTTAGTGAGAGAAAACTCAAGTGTTGAAGCACCCGGGGAGAAACGCACCGACTGGCAGACCACTGCAACAGATCAGCAGGAGGCACGCTCTCGCCGTAGATCGCCGTCACACCAACACTCGAGGTACTCGTTTGTAAAGCTGACAATTCAGAGATGGCTTGTGGAGAGAAGAATACACTTGGCTCCGAAGCGAAAACTTATCTGCTTGCTGCCGGCTTCCTCCTTTTATACCCACGAGGTGGGGCGGAGTTACGCCATGCAAATTCCGCAGACCCATGGCATTTCTTTGCCATTGGCTCGTTTTGTAATACTCGAAGTTGATAGGCTTTCTAAGCGAAACCCCATTCGTCGTCATCCGACGTAACTCGGAGTGACAACGAAAGGGAACTGTGATTTTTTTTTACTTCATCTGTTTGTGTTAGGACTACATGAATAATTGTTGTTGTCCTTCACTGAAACTGGGCAGAGGACTTCTAGTTTACAGCATGTTTTGCAAGAAACTGAATAGGGACAGTAAATGTTGAAAGTGTTTTTCAACAAGATGAGAAACTTGTTAGCATTTAATGTTCTGTTATGTTGGGAATTACAAGAGTTTCTGTTGATGTATGCCACTAATGCAGGGGTTGTCAACCTGTTTGGTCATGTGGGAATGGAATTAAAGTCACATCATTATTATTTTTTAATTCATGTGCCCTCATAATCTTTAATCAAAAGCAATCCCTTCCCCGTCAGCATTGATAGTCCCCTAGGCAGATCTCATAGCCTAGCTCAATTGCACTTCTGGCGACCAGAGTTCGATTCCTGGCTCAAGGTCCTTTGTCAATCCCATTCCCCTCTCTCTGCACCTTGCTTTCCTGTCTCATCTGTATACTATCCTTTCCTTTAAAGGCATGAAAAAGAAAAGCTCTCTCTCCCCCTTTCAACAATATCTCTTTTCTGATGATGTGTGCATCGGCACAAGAGCGGGACAATAATCCATCACTTCCAGCAACCTGTCACTCACATAAGATCGCAGTTATAATAAGTGTTTTGCAAGGAACCGCAAAAAATAAGTCTTTATTAATCATTTAGCTGCCCTTTAATTCTAAAATGTGTGAACAGGAATAAAAGTGGTTGGTTTCTCGCTCCCTCTAGAGCTAATTTCTGCTGGAAACTGCAATGTATAGGTGTGTTTTTTGGAGTTTTGCAAGAGGCACGTTCAATTAGCCTAAGTTTAAATTGTTTGGACACGGTATAACTCGTGCCTATATATAGCCTACATGAGATTGACCCAGAAACCAGGCCAGATTTGTAAATAAATCAACCAGAACCTGTAACATTAGGTTTTGCTTAAAAACGGCCATCGTGTGAATCTCAATCATCACACACACACCTCTACATTTGCCTGGGAAGCTGTCTGGAAAATTCCCATGCGTGAGAATTAGTACACTGAACTTCCACTGAAACCTATTGTCATAAAGCCTGCAGGTGATATTAAACTAGGACAGGAACTCTGCATGAACTTCCTAGCTTTTTATAAATGAGCGGATTCATTTCACAAGAAACAATTTCCAAAACTGTAATGAAAGTGCAGCCATCTGTCACACCCTGAGTTGTGACAGCAGTATATTCAACATGGAAGCAAACAACAAACCTAAGTATGCAGTTTATGAAACATGCATGACTTTATTTGCATTTGTGTGACATATGTTTGTTTAAGGGCATGTAGGAAAATCTTTTTTATCTGGGCAGTTCTGCTGATAGAGAGAGACAGAGAGAGAGAGGCTGCAGTAAGATGGAGCACCTTTCTTCCAGATTTATATTAATTCTTCTTGAATCACACACCTTAATATAAATATGAGACCCTTCAGTTCCCAACCACCGCTCTGTAAAAACCCCTCTATTAACATCACTCACGTCTTATTTCACCCGCATTTATCATCATCATGCTCACTGCTCACTCTCTTCCACTCTACCCTCATCTTTAGACCTGCAGTATGAGAAACAGGGGCCATTGCAGCACACAGCAATTGTTCAGAATTTATTCAGAATTTACTCCGCATTCATACCATTTCAAACAATGTATGACATTTTTGGAGGCGTTTTAATACATTTTAAAATAACTTTTTTAAATAAAAATAGTTTAATTATGACTTTTCATACCACGTTAAAACAAAAACAACACATTTTCGTGTTCGTATAGAATTTTGACTTTTTCTTCAAAATACTATTATTTTAAATAGAATCTTTCTTGAAACTTTGTGATAAAGCTTATGATAGTGTTTTTAAAACATTACTTAAAGGCGAACTATTATGGCAACTATTTCAACTTAATAAAACCGTTTAGAAATCATTTGGATGGTTAAATAACCTGTTCTGGTGAGAATGGTGACTTTCCCCGCTCCCCCCAGCGTTCCCAGGCAGAAAACCAACCTTGCAACATGGGGACTAACGTTCCGGTAAGTTGGAAATAGGAAGTCTCGTGAGAAGCGAGAATGAGCGAGAAACACAAACTGCTTTACGGCAATTCGACATAAACACACACACCATATGAAACTATGTATGATGTATTACCCACCTCGGTAGACATAGCTCCACACGATAAAGTTGGCCGGCTCCGATAATAACAAATGCAGAAGAGCAGCGGTTGAAAGGGGGAGGAGGGTGCCGCAAGTGAGTTTTTTTACGACCGTGCTGTGAAATATACGCCCCACAGCTGTAGGGGGAGCTCGTTGAGACAATATGCGACAACAAAAGAGAAAATCAGCGAAGAAATGGATAGAGTTGCCAAGTTCCCCTTTAATTTTAAAAATCCTACATTTTTATTTTAATGTGGCAGTAAAACAGCATCATTTTTTTTAAACAACTGGCATGTGTTCTGGAATCATCAGTTGGTCAATATTGTATGACAATATCCTTTATATAAAGACTAAACAACAAAATTAATCAAATAATCATTTGCCTAAGTTTAGCTTACGCTACGGGAAAGATTCATCTTCTCGAGATACTGAAGCCAAAAAATTATCCTTAATTTTGTATAACTTGTCAACGCAGTGCAGCAGCTAGCAGACCTAGAGCAGGCCATCTCGCGTGCTCATTGGCTGCCCTGCGGGCAACTGCTGCAGCCTACAAGTGCGCCCGGCGTGACGTCACGCCCAATGAAGGGCGCCCGCGCCTTTATAGCGTCACAGCCCACCAGATAGGCATGGCTTAGCGTATAAAATAGGGGCTGTAGGCTGAATTCTCTGATTTTTCGACTCTTCAGCGAGCTCTTCGCATCGCTGGATTTGAGAGAAGCCACCGCCGCCGTCGAACAGCGAACAGCCAGCTTAGAACAGCGCTGAGGAAGCCGGCCGTCTTCGCCACCTTCAGCCATCCGTGCGAGCTACGCTATCCGGCGACGTATCCTTTTTGCAAATCATTCTAAAAGAGCAGCGAGCGTCTTTTTAAAGATGCCTCGCACTTCCTGCGGCTCGTGTAAAGCCCCGCTCAGCGCCGGAGACCGCCACCTGATCTGCGCTCTCTGCCTGGGCCTGGAACACGCAGAGCTCGCCCTCGCGTCCGGGGGCTGCGAGCTCTGTGAGGAGCTTCCGCTGTCGACCCTGCGGGCTCGACTCGAAGCGTTCAACACCACAGCAGTCACTCCGCCCCCTGTGGGACCGCGCAGAAAGAAGCGCCGTTCCCTGAGACAGCCGGAACCTGTGGCCACAGCGACGCGCTCGCCGGAGAACCTCCCTCGAGCCTCGCTCTCGCCTTCCCCACCTCTCCTCACTGACGCGCAGCTGCCGCTTGCGAGCCTCACTGCCGTCACTTCGGAGGATGAGTCCGTGGGACACGCCACAAAAGACTGCTGCTCTATCCTGGCATCAGACAGCGAGGAATGGTCGCTTCACTCCACCTCCTCGTCAATCCAGGAATCCGCTCGTACCCGCGCTGGAGCTGACGCGGAACTTATGCGCCTGCTGACGCAAGCTGTCGACCGTGTCGGGCTCGAGTGGTCGCTGCCGAAGGAACCCGCGCCGAACAGGCTCGACGGCTGCTTCCTTCAAAGTCGCCGCCGCGCAGTTTCAGAAACCAGGCCCGCTCCATTCCTGCCGGAACTTCATGCGGAGCTGACGAAGTCGTGGAATTCACCTTTTTCTGCTAGACTTCAGTCACAGGCCTCCGCGTCGCTCTCCCGAGTGGACGGCGCCGCCGAGAAAGGGTACACAGCGATTCCCCCTGTGGAAGAGGCGGTCGCAGCGCACCTTTGCCCGCCCTCCGCGAGATGGCGGTCACGGTCAGCCCTCCCGTCTAAAGCCTGCAGAGCCACTTCCGCCTTGGTCGGCCGCGCTTATGCCGCCTCCGGCCAGGCCGCGTCTGCTCGACACTCGATGGCTGTGCTTCAGATCCTGCAAGCCGACCTCCTCCGTGAATGGGATGAGAAGGGCCGGGACCCAGCTGCGGTTACGGATTTGAGAAGCGCGACGGATCTTTCTCTCCGCGCCACCAAAGCTGCAGCCCAGGCCATCGGACGAGCCATGGCCGCGTTAACCGTGACGGAGAGGCACCTCTGGTTAACGCTCGCGGATATGAGGGAAACTGAGCGAGCCACCTTTCTGAACGCGCCGCTTTCCCCCACTGGTCTCTTCGGCCCAGCGGTGAACGGGATTGTTGACCGCTTCTCTATGGTGCAAAAGACCACGCAGGCCATGAAGCTCTTCCTGCCGCGACGCTCGAGTTCCGCCACAGGCCCCTCTCGCGAGAGACAAAGCCAGCCTCCTGTGCGAACCAGCACCCAGCGTCCAGCACAGCCTCAGCATCAGCCTTCGCAGCGACGTCAGGGCGGCCGCCCTAGATCGCGCTCAGACAGCCGTCGCAGACCGCCGCCCCCCAGAGGGCCTCGGCAAAGGCTCACGCTGAAGTCTGAGCACGCGAAGCCCTCCTAACAGCGGGAGAGAAAAGACGCGCGTGTCCCGCTGCGGCCGGACCGCCGTCGAAGTTCATTTCCCTGTCAGTCCCCTTCGAACAGGCTACTGCAGTGGTTCAACTAGCAGCCAACGAGCCGGTTTATTCACCCTCTCGCCTGCACACAAACGCCGTTTTCACGGCGACCCAGAGAAATCTCAAAAAGAGTATAATGTCTGGTCCGGCTCACTCCGTCAGTGTTTTAAGTGTAGTGAATGTGCCCACGCCCCAGTGTTCACCTCTACACATAAGCACTCAAAATCCCGTGTCACTCACAGAGCACACTCTCATAAAGCGCAGAAAAGCCGCTCGAGTGTTGAATGTAAGAAATGTGTCCACAGGTCTGTGCCCACTATCTGCCCGCTCTGTTACACGATCAAAGAAGCTTATGAACGTAAGTCTCGTGCCCGCCAGAGAGCGCTCACGCTTGCTAACACAAACCTTCCCCCGGGTCTCGCCTGTGCGTTTAAGTGTTATCACGAAACACAGGGCGTTAATAAAACGCTCCCCATCTACTATGATCGGGGCGTCAGATACAGTTGTAAGTCTCGTGCCCGCGTGCGCGCGCTCACACTTACAGAGAGCTCTCCCGCCCAGAGCGCTGCTCGCGCGTCAAAGTGTGGCAAAAGTATGTTCCCCATCCCTTATGATCGGGACATCTCACATAAGTCAGCCGGTCTCGGCTGTCAGCGAGTGGCCATTGCCCAGAACCGAGAGCGCGCGCGCCGCGCTCTCGGCTCCGGTTCAGTTTCACAAGCCCGCAAATGGCGGCGGTCTGAACCCGGAGGCCATTCGCCCCCTGGCGGCTCACATAGCTGCGTGGGAAACTATCCCAGGGATTTCAGAATGGGTGTTGAGCACAATAAAGCAGGGCTATGCACTTCAATTCGTTCGCCGTCCTCCGCGCTTTCAAGCCCGGACCGCGACGATAGTGAATGCGGAAGTAGCACACCTACTTCACGCAGAAATAGCAAAGCTGCTGTGCAAAGGGGCTATAGAAAAGGTGCCGCCTTCTCTGAGCGAGTCAGGCTTTTACAGCCCATATTTTCTCGTACCCAAGAAGGACGGAGCCTTCAGACCTATCCTAGATCTCAGATATTTGAACAAAGTGCTTGTAAAAAGACCGTTCAAAATGCTTACGACCAGAAAAATCCTCGCGCACGTTCGCCCGAGGGACTGGTTTCTTTCTCTAGATCTGAAGGATGCCTATTTTCAGATTCAGATAGTACCCCGTCACAGGCAATTTTTGAGATTCGCCTTCGACGGTCAGGCATATCAATACACCGTCCTGCCGTTCGGCCTGTCCCTAGCACCCCGTACATTTACAAAGTGCATGGACGCGGCGCTCGCCCCCCTGAGAAGTCAGGGGCTGCGCATAATGAACTATCTGGACAATTGGCTGATATTGGCACAGTCAGAGACAGAACTACTATCTCACAGAACACTGCTTCTCAGTCATCTGGAAAGCTTGGGTCTCACGTTCAACTGGACCAAGAGCTCATTACTGCCCAGCCAGTCAATTTTCTTTTTAGGAATAGAACTGGACTCGGTGACCATGACGGCTCGTTTATCGACACAGCGCGCGCGCCGTGTTCGCCACCTAGCCGCATCTTTCCAGAAGGGCAGCTTTCTCCCTTTGAAAACATTTCAAAGGATGTTGGGCTGTATGGCATCAGCTGCAGCGGTGCTCCAGCTGGGCCCACTGCGCATGCGCCCGCTCCAACGCTGGTTGAACGCTCGCGCGCCTCGCCGAGCCTGGGTGTCTGGCGGCCAGAAAATCAGAGTGACCTGCATAACAGCTCTGCAGCCCTGGTTAGTGGCCGATTGGTACCAGCATGGAGTAATGATGGGAACCATCTCTTATCGGAAGGTCATCTCGACAGACGCGTCCAACTCGGGTTGGGGCGCGCTGTTCGAGGGCAGACCGGCCTTTGGCCAGTGGTCAGACCAGGAGAAGGGTTTTCACATAAACTGTCTGGAAATGATAGCGGTCGAGAACGCGCTGAAGTGCTTCCTCCCGTTTATACAGGACCAGCATGTTCTTGTCCGCTCGGACAACACATCTGTGGTATCCTATGTAAACCGTCAGGGCGGTGTCAGATCCAGAAATCTCTGCAATCTGACGGAACGCCTCCTTATTTGGTCACAGACGAACCTGCGCTCGCTGAGGGTGGCGCATGTGCCTGGCCATTTGAACGACGGCCCAGACAGACTGTCCAGGGACAATGTTCCCCCAGGGGAATGGTCCCTGCACCCCCAAACGGTCCAGAAACTGTGGCGCCTATTCGGCAGAGCGGAAGTCGACCTGTTTGCGTCAAAAGACAACGCTCAATGCCCGATGTTCTTCTCGAAGGACGAGGACGCGCTGGCCCAGGTTTGGCCCAGCCTCCCGCTATATGCTTTCCCTCCGGTCTCTCTGTTGCCACAGGTGATCAAGAGGATCAGGGAAACGCGCCACTCGGTGCTCCTCATAGCCCCGCGTTGGGAGAATCAGACTTGGTTCCCGGAACTGGCACGGCTGTCACGTACAGCTCCGTGGCCGATTCCGGTGAGGGCAGATCTCCTCTCTCAAGCTCGCGGCACGATCTGGCATCCCCATCCAGAGCGCTGGTCTCTGCATGCATGGTTGATCAACGGGTACTCGTTGCCCTGCCAGAAGGAGTGATGAACACGATCACGCAGTCTAGAGCCCCTTCCACGAGAAGGCTCTACGCGTCTAAATGGTCGGTATTCTCTGGATGGTGCACCGACAGAGGTCTGGACCCGCGGACATGCGGGGTGGCGCATCTGCTCACTTTCCTACAAGAGCTGTTGGATAAGGGAAGATCCCCATCCACGCTCAAAGTTTACGTGGCGGCCGTAGCAGCATTCGCGGAATCGACGCACGGCCAGTCACTGGGAAGACATGAGTTGGTCATCCGCTTCCTTAGAGGAGCTAGAAGGATGAATCCGCCGCGCCCCCCGTCGGTTCCCATGTGGGATCTTTCACTGGTCCTCGAGGCCCTGAAAGCTTTTCCATTTGAACCACTAGACTCCGTGGAGTTGAAATATCTATCACTAAAAGCCGTTTTTCTGACTGCACTGTCGTCTGTAAAACGTGTAGGGGATCTGCACGCGCTGTCTGTCAGCGCGTCGTGTCTTGAGTTCGGACCAATGACTCTAAAGTCATCCTCAGACCTAGACATGGATATGTCCCTAAAGTGATGGGCACTCCATTCAGAGCGCAAGTTATTTCGCTGTCAGCTCTCCCAGCATCTGACAGCGAAAGTGATGTGAATCTCCTCTGCCCTGTCAGAGCGCTGAGGTTTTACATTACGCGCTCCGCCTCCTTCAGGCGTTCGGAACAGCTTTTCGTTTCGTTTGGTGGGCGCACCAATGGGCTTGCCTCCTCGAAACAGAGCCTGTCCAGATGGATAGTGGACGCTATAGCGGCAGCTTACGCGTCAAAAGGCCTGCAATGCCCTCTGGGCATCAGGGCTCATTCCACGAGAGGCGTGGCCTCGTCGTGGGCATGGTCCAGTGGAATTTCTATCCATGACATATGTGTAGCGGCGGGCTGGAGCTCCCCGTCTACCTTTGTCAGGTTTTATAACCTAGAAGTTCCTGCCTTGCAGGCTAAACTGTTGTCAGTCTGAAAAGAGGTGTATTCTGCCCAGATCTCCTGCTCAGATCACGTTCATGACTCAGCTCTCCTGGTTGAGCTGCACTAAGTAGGGTATGTGCCATATGACTATACAGACCGGCGCGCTGCTCTGTATTCCCTATGTGTGCTTATGTACAAGTGATGGCCCGCGTGGCTGGCCACCTTATTTTTTCCACTTATGGGGTTCCCCTTAAGCTCGGGGTCTCATGTGGATGCTTGGCGCGCACGGCGTTGACAAAGTGTTTCCGTAGCGTAAGCTAAACTTACGCAATACGAGAGAACCTCTCGTAAGAGAACGATACTCGGTTACTAACGTAACCTCGGTTCTCTCTAGAGAGGGAACGAGTATTGCGTAACCGGCCGTGCTCACGCCACGAGCGACTTCGCTTCAGTCGTCAAAAAACCAGAGAATTCAGCCTACAGCCCCTATTTTATACGCTAAGCCACGCCTATCTGGTGGGCTGTGACGCTATAAAGGTGCGGGCGCCCTTCATTGGGCGTGACGTCACGCCGGGCGCACTGGTAGGCTGCAGCAGTTGCCCGCAGGGCAGCCAATGAGCACGCGAGATGGCCTGCTCTAGGTCTGCTAGCTGCTGCACTGCGTTGACAAGTTATACAAAATTAAGGATAATTTTTTGGCTTCAGTATCTCGAGAAGATGAATCTTTCCCGTAGCGTAAGCTAAACTTACGCAATACTCGTTCCCTCTCTAGAGAGAACCGAGGTTACGTTAGTAACCGAGTATCGTTTTTACTTCCATGTTGTGATGTACATCTGAGCTAAATAGATTACCAAGAAGAAGAAAAAAGTAGATTGGGGACTTGGTTACCGTTATATCCATCGGTTGTCTATTTGTTAGAGGCAAATCTGTATGTGAGCTTAAGATTGATTGATAGAAAGGGGCAGGTTTAACCAAACTAAATAACATTTCACACTTGTAGTTCAGTTCTCTTGGTTTGTTTGATCCGGACTGTCTGAAAAGGGTCTCTGTCCGCTTATTTGGGGCACACCAAGGCATTCACACTTATTCAAATGAAATCAGCATACGTAACCAGAGAGAAGTCTTATTTCATTTGCATAAAACTGCTCAAATTAGTGCCACATAAAGGAAAAAATAACAATATTAATGTAGCAATGTTCAGGGAAGAAGGAGGCGGGAACCGGCGAACATTCAAATAAACTTTATTAAAATAAAACAAACCAAACTAAAATACCGCCAGCAGCCCCTCGCGGACGACTGCTGGCTTACCTAAAATAAACATAACGGCCAGCAGCCCCTCGCGGACGACTGCTGGCTAAAATAAAACACAAATACAAAAAACAAAACTCAACTAAAATACAGGCCTGTTCCTCTCTCGATCATCAACGTCGTCGCTCCTCCTTTATGCTTCCGCTCCTCCGTGAGAGATGCGAGACCGGTGTGCTTCACAGGTGTTGCTCATTAGCAATAGCACCACCGGCCTCGCGCAGTTCTCTCACGTCCCTCGGCCGTCCTGTTCGCCACATACCCCCATCGCCCCTCAGAGGCCGGGGGGTACTCACGAGCCTGTGCCTACTCCCCCCCCCGCGGCGGCGATCCCTGGGGGGTATGGTCCGACAAGCCGAGGGAAACGGAGACGGAAGCATGAGGAGCGACAGATCGAGAGAGGGGAGAGAGGAAAAAAAAAATTTGGTCCGGTTCCCACAACACGCTGCCATCTGGTCCTCCACCAGCTGGGCGATCTTCTCCGCTGTGCCTGGCAGTGACGCTGGGTAGCCCTCGGTGGACGGCTCAACGCTCCTCCGCCGCCCGGTGGACGGCGACGGCTCCTCGGGTGCCTTGGGCAGACGGTAGGAGTCCCCCGCTCCCTGCTCCTCCCCTCCATTGGTGGACGGCAGCAGGCTCCGGCCCACGGCGAGCGGCGGTGACTCCTCCTCTCCCTCCCGGATGGCAGTAGCCCCTCCAATACCCAGGCGGCCGGCAGCGAGCTCGACTATCCCACCGGAAACTCACTCCAGCGCACCGCCTCGAGCGTCCATGGCCCGCAAGTCCCCCGCTCCCTGCTCCTCCCCTTCTGGCGGATGGCAGCAGGCTCCGGCCCACGGCGAGCGGCGGCGACTCGCGCACCATGCTCGATTGCACCGCGGATTCCCCACAGCGGCGAGGACTCTCTGACAGCGCGTTCCTCCCTCTTCCCGGGTTTCGGCACCAGTGTAGCAATGTTCAGGGAAGAAGGAGGCGGGAACCGGCGAACATTCAAATAAACTTTATTAAAATAAAACAAACCAAACTAAAATACCGCCAGCAGCCCCTCGCTGACGACTGCTGGCTTACCTAAAATAAACATAACGGCCAGCAGCCCCTCGTGGACGACTGTTGGCTAAAATAAAACACAAATACAAAAAACTCAACTAAAATACAGGCCTGTTCCTCTCTCGATCATCAACGTCGTCGCTCCTCCTTTATGCTTCCGCTCCTCCGTGAGAGATGCGAGACCGGTGTGCTTCACAGGTGTTGCTCATTAGCAATCGCACCACCGGCCTCGCGCCATTCTCTCACGTCCCTCGGCCGTCCTGTTCGCCACAATTAAATAATATTATATATTAATGCAATAATAATATTCCTTTGAGATGTGTTCTTACTTGAGATATAGTGAGTTATGCTACAATGCCCTGAACCACCTAAAAAGACTTATTAAATACTGTATATTCAAAGCACTATTACTTCTAGCACATATGTGTCTTGTAGCAAAAGATGCCATCTAGTCTGCTCGGCCTCCCCTTCATAGTGCGCTCTGAGGATTATTTTCCTTCTGAATGCTATATAACACAGCTGAAGGCTAGTAGAGGCTTCAAACGCCCCTCTACTTCAAAGATCCTCTAATACTGCCCCCTGACACACACACACTACTGACCGCTCTATCAGAGATCACACACTCTTTAGGAATGGAAAAAGAGAATTGTCTATCCTCCTATCCTTCCTATCCTCTTCATTACTACCTCTCTCTATCTCCAGGGCCCTTGTTCTACAGTGTTCAATTTTTGTGCTCTTGTCCACTGTGTGTTGCTCTCCTCCAGTGATAGTCCTCTTTAAGCTGTCCACACAAAAACCCTGTTGTTCCTTCTGTCATATAGCCTGCTCTTTACTTCCTGTCCTTCTCTCTCTCTTTTTCTCTACGCTCCAGGGTTGCCAGTAGTCTCCATTGGGAACGGGTGACTCACAGATGAAGGGGGGCTCATGGGTACAGGGAGTAATGAGGGAGCTGGCAAGGGCAGCTGATCAAATTAATAAAAGAAAGGAGTGAGACACAGAGGGGGAAAAAAACTATAAGCTGTGTTATGGAATGACTACAAATAATCAAGCACAGGGGAGACCGGGGCCAGTTGTCACAGAGGCTATAAATCAGTCAGTAACCACACTAGAGTACACAGAGGCAAAGTATGTACTGCAAAATTTTTAACCCGAACATTTGTTTTCAGTGCAAAGATGTTAGGCCCTATCAAAAAAAGCATAAAAACTAATATTGTGATATATTATTACAATTTAAAAAACAGTATTCTATATTTGAATATTTTAAAATGTTATTTATTGATGGCAAAGCTCAATTTTCAGCAGCAATTACTCCAGTCTTCAGTGTTACATGATGCTTCAGAAATCATTCTAATATGCTGATTTAGTGCTCAAGAAACATTTCTTATTATTATCAATGTTAAAACAGATGTGCTGCTTTATATTTTTGTGGAAACTGTCCCCCCTAAAAACATACAGGAAGAAAGAAAAGATACAAAGAACGAGAAATGGTATTTAAAAGATTATTTGACTACCATATGAAAGAAAAAAGTAAAAGAGTACAATACATATTATTTTTCCAATTGAGTTTCCATCAATAATAAGCACACAAAAGCAAGCTTTTCCCCAAGTTACAAAGATCAATACAACCTATTACCCCCTCCCTCTCTTTCTTTCTATCTTTTTTACTTTCTTTCATCTGGCACCCCCTTCATTTGAAGATAAAGTCCTAAAGAGTTTCATTCCTGCTATTTCTGGGGACCAAATGTTCCCACAAGGACAATAAAACCTCAAATTACCATTGTGGGGAGCAGCCAACGGTGCCCACAAGGAAAACAACTTAATAAATGTAGTAAATAATGTCTTAATGAAAATCTAACAATGCAGAAAGGTTTGTGTGAGGGTTAGGCAATAGAAAATATAATTAGCTTGATATTAAAACAACAGAAGTAAATGGAAAGTCCCCACCAATGTGTGCGTGTGTGAATCCCTGCTCTGTTATGGTTTACTTCAATAGATCCCAGAGGATCTTCTGCTGCCAAGCAACAAAAGCTGAACAGAGGGTCATAATAAGGTTGAGTTATCAGTCACGTCTAACGCTATTAAATACCTGCATGCACTGAAACACATGCACATATCCATACAAACTTAGTTATTCTCAAAGACAGACAATGGCTTCCAGTTCCTGTGGAGCCACACAGACATGGAGTGAAAGGTATCTTGATGGACATCTTTGATAGAGCGGGATATTACAAGCAGGGCAAGTCATGGTAGAGCTCTCTCCTTTATGATTAAGCCTGTGAGACATTGATATGAAGATTTTTACCTGCTTCAGAGGCGAGCTTCAAATGAAGCAGGTTTGTGTGTAGAAGCTGTGATTTCTGATAGACATGGCATATCTGTCTGGGCAAGCTTGGTCATTTTTGACAACCTCTTCTTCATTCCACTCATCTGCATTAATATTTCACTATGGTTATTAATTGAATCCTTAGACGTTTTTGAGTTAAAATTTGGTATCTGGAATGTAGTATTCCAGTAGTGAGCTGTCAGCCAAATAGTTATTCAGTGAGCCCTATGGCCTACAAAATAAGGTACAGCTCTGTGTCCGCCACCTAATGAGCTGCCCAGTGCCTGACTATACGGCAATATTAACGCCTGGGGGCGCCCAGCCCAGACTCGAAGGTTGTGCAAAACATGCATCATGCAATTTCTTAAATAAAACAGCAATTCAAGTATGTTCTAACTAGTTGGATATGCTATTTGTATTTACATGGTATATCAAAGTAACTTACAAGTCCAAAAAAATACAGGTATAATGCCAATTTGGTGATTTCGTGTAGGCTACTCTAAGTATGATGAGATGGGAAAAAAATTGTTTACCTGCAGTATTGAGTCGTTGCTTCAGACGCAGGTGCATCTTTATAAAGATCTTCTTCATCGCTGACATGATGACATACGATTTGAAAGGTCAGGTTCGATGTCGCCGGTGCCAGCGGAAGTACCGCCCCACTCGACCGTGCGAAGGAGGATAGTTCAAATTGTATTGTTCGCTTTGTAAACAGTACTTCTGCCAACGCTGGCGACATCGACAGTGACCTTTCAACGTGATGACGTAGTTTCCAGCGCGTTGCAGATCAGCTCAATCCGAACAATTGTAGTCAAAAAGTATATATATATAGTATATTTTTTTTGAAAATGACCCATCATTTCACTCGATAAGACCCTCCTCCTCAGCTGCAATTGTGCACAGTCTGTTGAAACACTTCAAAGACCTTTGAAACTGCATTGATTTAGACTTCAAAATGTTGGTTGTTATTGAAGTCCATTATTCGAAGAAAAATCCAGAAATGTTTTCCTCAAAAAACTTAATTTCTCTTCCACTGAGGAAGGAAAGACATGGATATATTGGATGGCATTGGGGTGAGTAAATTATTAGAAAATTTTCATTTTGAGGTGAACTAATCCTTTAAATGCTGTAACTGGCAAAATCCATGTCCAGCTAGCCCCTTAATATTACCATAGACAGTAACGAATATTATTTATAAATCATTGTCTGTGCCCCAGTAAAATACTTGGGTGAATACTTGATTCTGATTGGCTGCAGGGTGTCCATTAAAAAGTTATAGAGGACACCTAGTAAAGGAGTTCTGGTGAAACTGACTGTTTATCGTTCAAAATTAATAAATAAATGCGCTGGCTACAACAGCTCTGAGTAACCATAGCTACAGGCAGTCAAAGTATCCGTTTACAATTTATTGTATCAAAACAAACATCTAGTTAGCCGTTATACATAGCCTACTAATACAACAATGAGCGACTTCGTCATTTCTTTTAACCTTTTTGGAGAATTTGACAACTTTGATGACTGGGATGCTGCTGAAGAAAGAAAAATTGTAAATAAAACGGAGAAACGACACAAGTAGATAACACCGCAGAGCCGACTATAAGTATCTTCCAATAACCAGGGAATCCAAGTTATTGTTTGTAAAAACTTTAGATTTCGATTGTAAAACTGATTAAAATATAAACTATGTGTTTATATAAACTACTATATAAACTACTTTATAACTGTTTTAAAAATGTGTTATTTGGCAAGTGACCATTGTATAAGCGGGTTAATGCCCTTCGAGGTGTCCAGCGAGGGGTGAACCGTCCGACACGCAGCGGACAATGGACACCTCGTCGGGCATTACATACGACCCTTACATATTTTAGGGTAAACATACATCGCTCGACAAGTAATGATTTAGCTAACATTATCATTTATTTACGGCTGAAATGTTGCATGTATGTGTAACAAGTAGCCTATTTATATAGGCCTACTTGAAATAACAAACAAATACTGTCAAAAATATATAGCATGTTGTATGGTTGTGCTAGTGATGTTGTATAATGAGGATGTTGTCATGTTGCAGGAACAACATGACAATCTTACAGGAACTTTACCAGTGGGCAAATTTGTGTAGGCCTACGGATTCTTTGGGCTGGTGCGAAGGCTCTGGGCCCTGCACCGAACAAACGCTCCTGAAAGTATCCATACAGTGACAAAATCACAACTTATAAATAGTGGTCGGCCGAAATATCGGCCGATATATCGGCCGATATTTGGCTTTTTTTTAATATCGGCATCGGCCGATCAGTTTTTATGATTGGCCGATGTGTTGGTAGCGGGACTTTTATTTTGACGTGGTTACCGACTTTCATTTTGACGGGCGGCGCTGAGAACACCAGCACCTGAGAAGAGAACACAGCGCTCACTCACATTCTCCGTCTTCATTAGTTTACGATCTCTGTCAGTCAGTTCTAATATTTTGTTAGACAGAACCGGTGGCTACAGAACTGGTCAAAGAAAGTAAATGGTATGCGAAAAAGTAATACGTTTGCTTTTATATTATTTATAACCGAAAAGGCAAACAATCAGCCTAAAATACTTTCTCATTTACCGTCAACATTCAGCAAATGCACATCTACATAATTTAAACAAATCTCTGAATATCTAATAAACATTTAATTTCACAAACCTTTCAGATTTAATCGAATCCAGCTGTGATATCTTGTGAAGTGTGCGTTTGTAGCCTGCATAAACTTGTTCCTGCGAGTGACAGTCGGTCCGTGCGCAGTGAGTGAATGCGAACAGATCAGCTTCACAGGAAACGCGATCGAAACACTTTAAATCCTTCTTTTTAAAATATGCTGTGCTATATCTAGTGGCCCACTGTATCATATTCATGTCGTTTTCACTGTGTGCTGTATGTAAAACTAGCGTTACCTTGTCAAAAGTCAAAGTAAAAAGAAAATCTTTATTTGAAAAAATATGATTATCAGTGATTACTGATTAATTACCAGATTACTGAGTGCCCTGTTACAGTGTTTACTTCCTTTTTATTCACATATTCATATATTTTTAAACAATTACTTTATTTGTGAAACATTCTGTAATAGGATTGCAGATTCAAGAAGTTGCCATCTAGTATAGGGCCTAAGCATGTTTATTTTAAAGATGTTTAAATATGTATTAAATTTATCAAATTTATTAAATATTGATTTATATAAATATACAAATATATAAATTGTGTGTGAGTGTATGTATATATATATATATATATATATATATATATATATATATATATAAAATATGTGTGCGTATATATATATATATATATATATATATATATATATATATATATATATATATATAATATTTAAATGTCGGCTTTATATCGGCCATCGGCCACCCTGCTCTCTAAGATATCGGCATCGGCCATCAAAAAACCCATGTCGGTCGAGCACTACTTATAAACACAAAATAAAACAAATATTTCATTATATTATAGCAGATGCTTTACCAATGAACTGTTGCTAGAGGACTCTTTGTTAATTGCAGCTAATGAATGACCTGGGCCTATAGAAACCAGCTATTTTTTCAAAACGGATAATGGATACCCATTTGAGCTGAATTTTCCTGTAGGGTAATATACTGAAACATAACATCTACTTTTGAGCACTGTTAGTCTCATATTTTAACATCATTTACCCGTGTCCAAAGAAAGACAGAAAAAAAGGATGGTCAAAAGAACTGATTAAATCAGGCTGAAAGAAAGATGGCTATGATAAGGCTGGACTGAGTGAGTCTGTTTCTGTTTCTTCATTAAAGTTTCATCGCCAGGCTGCTCTGATTTATTCCCTCCTGCAGGACAAACAGCAGACAGCTCCATCTCTCTCACATGCAGACACACACAAACAAGCAAGCTTCACCTGTTAAGCAGCTGCATTCATGTTTCATTCTCTTCTGCCGTCCTTGGGGAGACTCTGTATAATCTTCATTAGACACACACAGAAAGGCCGGACAATGATTATGACTCTGTGCTCCTGTTGCAGATACAATATCTGCTTTTTTCATCTGAATGCAAACTCTAATTATTACACAACAAATATCAAACCTGCCCACAGCTCAGAGTTCATTAAGTTCTTAAGCCGAGGACACACTTTACGACTGTAAGGCCGATTATGAATGTAATTTGATACTTAAAACTGATCATGCCCAAACGCGCCGACTCAGAGACAGTTGCGTTAAGTCAGTGTTTAAAATCTGCTCGTCGTTGAAAAGTTCAGTTCAGTCTTAGAATGTTTCAGCTAGTCGTTAAGTGACTAATGTCACTTGACTAACACACCTGACATTAGAGGTCGCAACTTGCTGCTTGGTTTAATTTCATTCCCCATTATTTAACAGGCTCCAGTGTAAAACCTCTAAGCTTAAATATACACAGTAGGGTCCAAAATTCTGAGAGAATTATAAAAAAAAAAAATTTCAAATGTAAGGCTTTTCATTACAAATTAGTGCTGCCAAATCGATTAATCATGATTAATCACATCTAACATAAAAGTTTGTGTTTATATAATATATGTGTATGTACTGTGTGTAATATGTCATTTGTTGTTGTTCAACTTAGGGTTGTATTTACCTAATTTTAAGACCCGCTAACGAACAAACCTACCGGCAAAGGTACCTGAAAACTATGTGCAAAGTCAAGTCAAGTCACCTTCATTAATAAGGTGCTTTTAACAATATAGATTGTTTCAAAGCAGCTTTACAGTGATAAAGGGAAATTAAAGTAACATTTGTTTTGGTTTTACAGCAGCTCTAGAATAAAGTTATTGTTTAGCTAAAGTTAGTTTTGATTAATTCACTTCCGTTGCAACGATCATTAGTTATTAACTTAAGGCCAGCTTACACGACACCGATCTAACAGAAAACCCTTAATGCGATTTGGCCGTTCATTTGCACAAAACAGTGCCTGGTGGCTCGAGAACGCAAACCATGAAATAGGTTCCAAGGTACAACTCTTGAAAAATTTATAATACAGAATTTTGTATTGCTTCCGCGTAGCCACGTGAACTAGAATTATCCCAACAATGTTTTGTCTGTACAGAGGTAAAGGGAAGGAGGCCTTCACATTGGAGAGACTAGTTGACACTTCAGGACTGCATTGTCGTCATGTCTAGACGCAGGTCCTTCATCAGATCCGGATACGGCCTGGATCCGGCGGACTGCGGTAAACCTTAGGTTGAACAAAGTGACTAATATTAGCGTAGAAGCCATCCTTCTTATGATGTAACAAGTACATCAGGATTTATGGAATGTGTTCCCAGTTCCGGCTGACCTAATCTATCCAGCCTAGCATTGAATTATAGAAGTCTATAATGCGTTATGTGTATGCTAGGTCAAAGAGATCTGTTTTTAGTCTAGATTTGAACTGACTTGAACTGTCTGCTTCCCTTGACAATGTTAAGAAGACTGTTTCCAAAGTGACTAGCACAAAACTGTGCTAAATAGGAAAAGTATCTTACGCCAGCAGTCGATTTTGATATTCTAGGTATTATCAACCGGCCGGAATTTTGAGATCGCAATAGACGTGAAGGACTATAATGCGTTAAGAGCTCGCTGAAGTACTGGGGAGCTAAACCATTTTGTGCTTTCTAAGAAATCAGCAATATTTAAAAATTCATACGATGTTTAATAAGGAGCCAACGCAGTGTTGACAGAACTGGGCTAATATGGTCATACTTCCTGGTTCTGGTAAGAAGCTGCTGCATTTTGGACCAGCTGTAGTTTGTTTATTAAGTGTGCAGGGCAACCACCCATAATAGCATTACAATAATCTAGCCTTGATGTCATAAACGCATGAACTAACTGGTCCGCATTTGTCATTGAGAGCATATGGTGTAATTTAGATATATTTTTAAGATGGAAAAATGCGGTTTTACAGATAGATATGTGACTTTCAAATGAAAGATTGGTATCAAAGAGTACACCCAGGTTCCTAACCGACGACGAAGACTTGACAGAGCAGCCATCAAGTGTTAGACAGTATTCTAGGTTAGTATGTGAGGAAGTTTTTTGTCCAATAATTAGCATCTCTGTTTTTTCAGAATTAAGTAGTAGGAAATTACTAGTCATTCAGTTTTTTATATCAGCTATGCATTCCGTTAATATTGTAAATTGGTAGGTTTCGTCAGGGCGTGAAGAAATATAGAGCTGAGCATCATCCGCATAAAAGTGAAAACTAATGCCATGCTTCCTAATGATATCTCCTAAGGGTAGCATGTACAGAGTAAACAGCAACGGTCCTATACTGAGCCTTGTGGTACACCATTCTGAACTTTTGATCGATAGGACATCTCTTCATTTACTGCTACAAACTGATAATGGTCAGATAAGTGTGATTTAAACCATGCTAATGCAATTCCACTAATGCCAACATAATTTTCAAGTCTATTTAAAAGAATGTTGTGGTCAATGATATCAAATGCAGCACTAAGATCGAGTAACACTAATAGAGAGATACAACCACGATCCGATGATAAGAGCAAATCATTTGTGACTCTGATGAGAGCTGTCTCAGTACTATGGTACGGTCTAAATCCTGACTGAAAATCCTCGCAGATACCATTTCTTTCTAAAAAGGAACACAGTTGTGAGGATACTGCCTTTTCTAGTATCTTTGACAGAAAAGGTATATTCAAAATCGGCCTGTAATTGACTCATTCTGCAGGATCAAGTTGCATTTTTTAACAAGCGGTTTAATCATAGCCAGCTTAAAAATTTTTGGTACATATCCTAATGACAAAGATGAATTAATGATATTAAGAAGAGGATCTATGACCTCTGGAAGCATCTCTTTCAATAGCTTAGTCGGTATAGGGTCTAACATTCATGTTGTAGATTTAGATGATTTAACGAGTTTAGACAATTCTTCCTCTCCTATAGCAATGAATGAATGAAATTTTTCCACAGGGAGACTACAATGCACTGCCTGATGCGATACTCTGTAGATGGTTGAATAGTTATAATCTTCTCCCTGATAATCATCAATCTTGTAAGTAAAGAAGTTCATAAAGTCACTACTGCTGTGCTGCTTGGAAACGTCTGGGGTTGAAGATTTATTTTTCGTTAATTTAGCCACTGTTTCAAATAAATACCTAGGGTTTTGTTTATTTTCTTCTAATAGGGTTGAAAAATAAGCAGATCAAGCAGCTTTTAAGGCCTCTCTGTATGCAATCGTGCTCTCTTTCCATGAAATCCGAAAAAACTCTAGTTTTGTTTTCTTCCAACTAAGGACAAAAGCTGTTTTAAACGCAAAGGGTGGTCACACCAAATAGTGATTTGATTTAGTTAATAGAAGTTGATTGATAAATAAAATCTTTTATGGCCTTATTTTGAAAAGCATCCTCACTTTACAGCATAAAGTACTGTACTGTATCTTTGCAAGAAGTTTTCTTTTAAGCGTCTTGGAGACGTTGCCACAGTTCTGGATTTAGTCTGTCTCAGTTTTTAATGTTTCTTTATGTAATCCCAGATGGACTCGATAATGGTGAGATCAGATCTCCGTGTGGAGCACCGGCTGTTCTTGTGCATACAAAAATCTAGCTGGATTACAATTAATGGCAAAAGGAATGTTTGGAAATGTAAACTGATTTCCTACTGACACTCTACTGCAAACTGCTTAAAACCATTTTTTGGGTGGAAATAATAACGTGCCTAAGACTTTTGTGCAGTAGTGTTTATATATACTATATATATATATATATAGCCATATACACACATATATTATATAAACACAAACTTATGTCAGATAAGATTAATCGATTTGACACCACTATTAATTATATTATCAGTATAACCATTTGACTAAAAATACAATTAAAAAAATGTGCCAAACCAGATGATCATGTGTGACCATATGTGCAAAAAGCTGACCTTCCTTTAGCTTACATAAATTCTGTAGAAATGTTAATGTTTTTTAATATATATATATAATAAATTCTGAGTATATTTGGGTTTAAAAACAAGAATCAAGAGTTAATGTCTCAAAATCTTTAATTAATGAAACAGCTTCCCTAGTGTTCCAGGAATGAACTGCAAGGCACAACAAACTCACTAAATGGGAGACAAAATGTTTGACAGAAGGCCTGTAGTCTACTGTGATTGACAACTGTTTAACAGCATGTCTCATATTGATCTGTCTGTATCCACTTAAATGACACGATTACCTCGGATGTATCTACATTTCTAATTAGGACCACATACTCTTTATCAGATCTGCTTTGAAAACATGTGTGATTGATTCCCTTTTCTAAATGGAGATAAACACCTGTTTTACCAACTAAATCCTAAGAAGAAATCATTCACAAATATTTGAAGTTCTTTAATGAAAACCTTTAATTTATACAAATCACTTTCTGTGGAGTGATGCTTTAAGATAGGCTGATATTAATTTATTGACTGATTTTCAAGTTTTAGAAAATAAATCTCAAATAAAAACTAAAGTAGTATTTAATTTGTTTATGCAGGATATTATAAGGGCCACTTTTTTAGTCGTTGTCAAATCCCTGAGAAAGATACGAGAAAACATTGTAGGCCTATTATTTATTTTAATTGAAAATTATTCATGTTATAATGTTTGTTACAGGGTTTCTCAGACTATACAATGACCATTATTCAGAAACTGTCTGAGAGGTGAAACAACGATACAGCTCACATTAATATCTCACAGGAATGCTTGATTTTGATTGGTCAATCACGGCATTCAACGGAATGATAATGTTCTCAGCGCTACTTTAATGTCTGTATTTTATCACACCTTGGAGTCCCTTAACGATTACTTTAACTTAGCGATTATGTTAAGTAGCTTAATGATTGCGAAAACAACCTCAGAGAACTTCAGTATTAAAGTCGGCATGAAAAAGAAGTTGCGATAGTCTTTTCTTCCCTATTGTGACGAGTGAAGTGGTTTCTGGAACAAGATAATAGGAAGGGTGGGTTTTTCCAGATTTTGTCCATCAATTGACTCGATCATTTGATGGTTGTGGTTTGCTTTTGCTGTGATCTCATCAACGTGCGTTTACGCCATGTCGTAATTACCGTAACGATTCTGAACTGTAAAAAGCCTTCACGTACTTGATGAACTTGTAATTACAACGCGCATACTCATACTTTTCTGAGAGCTACGACTTGCACAACCTGACCACTGCAGATTTTAAGTGAGTTTGAATTTGATGTGGCACTGTGCAGATCGATCGGTGAATGACATCAACCGCGAGAGCGATTCGAAAGCATACGGAGCTTTATTTTACGGTAATTACGACATGGTGAACGCGGCACGAGTGACAGGTTGTCACGCCCTCTTGCCAGTAAACACGTCATCAGAGAAGAGAAAAGATGTCGCTGCAAGAAGGAGGGGAAGTTATTTTAATTAAAGATTACGAGGCCACATGAATTTAAAAATAAAAAAGATGTTCACGGTTAAATAATTTATAATGAATACTGCAATATTCCATAAAAAAATAAGAAGTGTCAGTTTAAATTTCATGGTGACTTTAATATTACTGCAGTGTTGTTACTAGGCTAGTTTTTGTGTTATGTTGTATTTGTACTGTTTTTCTTTTTGGAATATGAAATGCTATGCAGGTATAATTTTATCATATATTGTATAATTATGTCAACATATTTATTTATCTTGCAAGTAGTTTCAAATTGATAGGCTGATGATCACCCTGTCTGGGTTTATTTTGCGATAATGACCGGCTGACTGTAGGCTATATGGTCCATATGGAATTAAAAAGCAACTTACTGTTGAATGTCAAGAAGGCCTACTAAAACAGGCAGTGATTGAATTGTATAAAAAACTGACATTCCAGCCTTATCTGCCCCAGTTTTACCTGACATCACACTACATAAAACGATTTCACACACAAGAATATATTTCACAAGAATATGCGCCTAACAGAGCTCTAGAAATCCATACACGTCACTGCTATGACACGAAAACACAGCGCAGCCGCTACTCCCCGCAGACCTGTTTAAACTCACAGAGAGAACAAACAGCGCCTGGGAGAACTTCTACTGTTGAACCCTGGAGTAGGTTATCCTCCAGTAAGAAGCAGGGCAGAACAAGCCTCTGGCCCCGCAGCACAATATCTGATCCAACAGTCCTGCTGCTGTAACCTCAACCTCTCTGTTCTGCACAGCGATGTAAAAGGTATTCCTGAGTCTTATCAGGGTAACGCTTTACTTTTTGATGCTCCCCCAACAGACATTCTACTGACTATAAGCAACTACATGTCAACTTACATTTATTCATTTTGCAGACACTTTTATCTAAAGCGAACTTATTCTAACCTACCAATACTCGACTAACACTCTACTTAGTCAACAGAATGTGTTAAAGGGACCATCAAAATAAAGTGAAACCCCTTGTCAGGATTAGATGCTTTCAGAAAATGAACATCAGTGTCCTCACCGACAGCCATGAACTCCACAGCACTGTTAGGTAGAGACAGCTCCTGTTTTTTTTAACATCGACAAATGTTTCAAATTGGATTGTGGAGTCAAGATTCTTAAGCAAACTACTTTTATAGTGTTTGTTAATCAAAAACTCATCTGAAGATGTGGAATAGCATTAATCGTCAGCGTCATTGTATTCAGCAGAAAAGCACGAGGGACTTTAAAAAGTTCTTCATAGTGAGCATATCAGCCATCAGCAGTCAAACAAAGAGCCTGTAGGAAGAAAAAAAAAACATTTCGGAAGGACATGAACCTGAGCAGTAGTGCCCTCTTCTGGAAACAAGCTGTGGCAACTGTCGAAAACAGAACTTAAACTGAGAATGTCACAAGGTGAAACAGATTGTTTGGCAATCTTGCATCGTGACAGAATCAGCAGAAATCGGTTTCTCGCAGATGTGCTTTAGGACAAAAAATATTCAAACATTTTTAAAGGGTGTCAATACAATTCTGACCTTCAAGTTGAGCTGTCAGAATATATATATATACACACACTGACTCATGTAGCGCTCACAAGGCTGCACATATTATACAAAGGCCTTGAGCACATTAAAGACAACATTTATTCAGAGATCACGAGATATGACTTTCTGTCGAAAATGATTTTGCTTTTTAAATGTGAATGTCTTTTTTTGTTGTTGTTGTGGTAAATCACTGTGGTTGTGCATGAAGTCCCAGCATGACACTTGACAATCATTTTCTTTAAATCTACATTAGATTTAAAACCTTTATCTACATTTTAAACAAATTGCTATGAACATAAAAGTGATTTTATAACAAGGCTAAAAAAATATCAGAAATACATTAAAAAATATTTACATAACAGCCCTGGAGGCTGTAGGTGATATTTAGATTATGGAGAACATTTAATCTGACAAAAATCTTTGTTACGCAGGATGTCATCAATATTTTTGGTCTGATTTGCAAGCACAAATTTGTCTATATATCTATAGCAGTGAATTTTGTTAGTACACTAAGATGCTGTAAGTAATGACTAAGTCAAAAACCTTATATTTAGATTCCAGGGAGTCTCTAAACATCTCTAAACAAGGTTGGAATCACTCAGAAGACGTTAAAAAACAGCCAACAAGGACTGAAAGTAGCAAGTATTTATTCAAGGTAAAATTATTTACATTGTAACCAAAGACAACATCCTGGAAAATGGTACAAATTGTTTGTCCTTTAATATATATATATATAATATTTATATATTTCTTGTAATTGTACTTTTACCTTTATCTAAAATAATGCAATAAAGGTGGTTGGGGTGAGAAGTATAAAATAAACAAAATTCAGGTTTGGTGATTTGGAAGTATTCTAGCAGTCTAACATTAAATATGTACAGAAATATATACACAATTAAAAGGGAAAAAAAGAAAACTTGAGATCTGTAAATGAACTTGTCGTGAAACTTGCTTAGGTTTTACAAAATAGAACAAGCTCTACTCCATATGGCTCTGCTTCAGTAAAGATCTGAAAGGAATAGAGGACACTTTTGCTTAATTCAGTCTGAAAAATGATGCACTGCTTTTTTTTGTGGTCTGTCCAAGACCTTTCAGCAGCTTCCAGCCATTCTGCAGACATACGGGATAAAGTAAAAAAAAAAGAAAAGGAGAAGCATTTACCTGAATAACATCAAAAAGTAAAGAAAAACAATTATAAAACAATAAATCTCAATTGTTCTATTATATTAAAATCAGAGTATAATTAAATTAACAGAGAATGAGTCATTCATTAACACGCTAAAACCCATTGAAAACACTTTTCAAGTGCTGCCTTAATTAAAATTGGACTCACACCGCCCAGACTATAAAACTAAAATGGATTAAAAACTAAAAAAAGAAAAAAAATCTTTTTTTTTTTTAAATCATGGGTAATGTCATGTGATGATTCTTCACATGGAGATAAATTAAAACAACAGAAGCCAGAGGATGATCAAAGAAACCAGAACCCTCTACAATCCTTCCCACATATCCAGGTAAAAATCATCAAAACTTCTTGCTTACTGTTATCACTGTAATTTTAAAAGAAATGAATCATAATAGCTTGGTTTAATACATGTGAAAGAAACAATGACACTGTCGTAAAAACATCATTCTTTAAGCAGGACAAGAAAATTCAACTTGTTTCCATGTTTGCGTTTATCTTTGGTTCATTAGGTATCTTAGACTTTCTTCAGACCGGCAAACATTTTTTTTCCTTTTTTTGCAGATGAGGTTGTTTTTTTGCAGTCAAAAACCTGATCTACACCACATCCATGTGGCACGCATCTGTTTGAACGGTCAGATCGGATCTGCACTTGAACATATTTGTCATTTGGGATACAACATGTACCGTTCAAAAGTTTGGGGTTTGTACGATTTTTTTTCTCCAAAGAAATTAATACTTTCATTTCTCAAGGATGCATTTGAATTGATGAAGAAGTGACAGTAAAGACATCTATAATTTTAAACAGATTTATATTTTAAATAAATGCTGTTCAATGCTGATCAAAGAATCCTGAAAAAAAAAGTAAAAGTTTCCAGACAGAAAATTAAGCAGCACAACTGTTTTCAACATTGATAATATAGATTTCTTGAGCAACAATTTTCTTCTTTAAATTATCACTGTTTTATCACTGTATTTTTGATCAAATAAATGCAGCCTTGGTTAGCATAAGAGACGTTTAAATGGTAGTGTTTGTAACACCAGTTTTGGGCGCAGTATATTCATCCATTATGTCCTGAGAAGAGGCAGAGTTTCCAGTTTCTACAATTATCAGTTACTGCATGAGAAAGTCTTTTGCAATTGTGCTAATGCTTACATCATTACTGATGTAAATACATTGGATACCGACTGCACTGTCTGAACAAACATCATGTGCAAACAGTCAGTCCTAAAACTGTGAAAAATGCCTCAGACCTCAGTGTTTGAAATATCAATAAGTTACTAGGTTTAGTGTAAATCTTTACAATACAAGCAAGGACAACTAGCTTAAAATCACTTGTTTCAAAACAGCTTAGTTTTTGTTTTACATGGGGATCAGTGCTTCAAAAACCAAATATAATGCAAACACACAGCTGAGTGAGAGTGTGAGAGAGAGCATGGGAGAGAAAGACAGCATTTGAAAAACACACAATGTAACAACGAGCAAAAAGAAAGAGGGGAAACAAAAGTCTCTGCAGGGAGACACTCAGGCAACGGGACCGTAGCGACGCTTAACCACCTTTACCACCGGAACTGCTGCCTCTTGTCCTGAAGGGCCTAAGGCACGTTGCCAGGTCCAGATTAATCCCACGGAGGATGGGGAACTGCGACACCTCTGCTAACAGTGCTCCAAATAATCAATCACCCGTGAGATAGATTTCTGTCCTGTGGTTCCAACAGAACACTGGTGTGATGGGAAAGAAAAGAGACAAGTAAAATACCGATTTTAAATTTCATTGGCCAGATATCAGAGCACAGCCACACATTTTGTATCAATGGCCACCAGGCATTACATTGCTATCCGGTTGTGATCTGGTCACATTAAAGGGTCATGAATTGAGAAATACAATTTTCCTTGAGCTTTTGACCTATAATATCCCGTAAGTTTCAGAACTGAAAACTTCCTTGTTAGTCCAAAAACAGCTTTTATTGAAACCAAGCCCAGAGAACGACTCGGTTTGGAATGTGCCCATTTATGACGTCATATATAGATGAAAGATGGCTCTGCAAAACAAGATCAACGCCTATTTCTACATGGTTATCGCTGAAGCCCCGCCCACCGATTCTTGCAGGACAGGTAGTAAGTAAATAACATACGTGGCGCTAACACTGTATCGAGCAATAAACGTGCCTTTGAAGCGTGCAAAGAGTGTGTTGTGCAGTGCCAGGTTGTGGAAAAAGAGTTGCTTCTTAATCTTTCTGATGCTGGATGAAACAAAAAAAAAAACTGAATTTTTGGACTGAAATTTAAAAAAAATTATGCTGTGCCTTCTATATTGTATCGCTATTTCTTTGTTACAGATCGTTTAGTATTTTATGTACTGATTATGTGTACGTGTCTAACCCAAATTACCAGTGATATGACATGATTCATGTACAGTCCGATGTTCTTTGTCTCAAAATAGTTTATAGCGGGTTATGTGTCAGTAAATCAAACCAGTGACTAAACGGTCAACTACACATTGTTTCTCTTAGGCCATGTTCAGACTGTCAGTCCAAATCCGATTTTTGTGCATGTCTGATTGAAATCTGATCCGATTTAGCTTGTGTGAATGGCTAAAAATCCGTTTCGAGCTACATTCATATATGGTTTGAAATCCTATTCAAATCGCATTTCTGGAAATCGGTTTCAGTCTGACCGCTCTGATCGGATTTCTCGCAGTTTATGTGGCTTTCTCACGCCACATAGAAGTCAGACGTTGCAATAGGAAACATGCTGAAAGTCACTGCAGAAACAATGTTGTGTTGTTGCAAAGTGCTAGAAGAGCAAAAAATGACAATATAGCGGATTTGAAATCGGCAGAGATGACAGCGCGGAATTGCGGAATAAAGCGCACGCATACCAGCCTACGCTTCTGCCACTGCCTCAGAAGACACAGTTGTCCGGCACGGCGGCTATTTCCATGTTGTAAATAAGACAACATCTCTATTGCAAACCACTCCATGTTGCGGTTGTTGTTGTTATTGGCGTATAAGTACAAACCATTGCCATAGAAACCAATGCAGATCTTAAGGAAAACAAAAGAGCACAAATCGAATCTGAACGTGGACAGTCAAACATTTTAGATCCGATTCCAATTGGATACACAAATAATCGGATTTGGACTGACAGTGTGAATGTTGCCTTAGTAGGATGAAAATAATCTGTTATTTAAACCGTGATTAAATTCTATATAGAAAGCGATCAAAGAACGCTCCCTATAAAATTGCTGGAGCTGTCAATCAAACAGCGCTAGTTTTGGACTCGCCAAAACTCCCGTTATAATCCACAAATCTCTTATTAACATTGTTTTTGCATTGTTAGTTATGATGAAAGCATTCGTTAGTGAGCAGAAATTGAGTTGCAAAGACAAGATCAATGCATTGATGTGCTCAACATGTCTGTGATCGACTACAATGCTCATCACTGCAACCTTTCATGCCACAATCTAAATATGATGCTATAGATCTAAATTTAATGCTATAATCAACACTTCTCACGAATAGTTAACCTTGAGAGCTCTAATAATTAAAACATGCTCAAAGTCGAGAGAGTTCCACATGTCATTCTCCACATGCAATGATGTTAGAAGTCTCACAGTAGTTACACCCCTTCAAACAGAGTGTTCAAATGAGGGGGCTAAAATCAGGGTAGGAAAAATGCCTTTTATTTCTAAATGACAACCATTTTTATTTAAAGGGCATATTGCAGATTCATAGGGCATATCTGGTCCCCCCCCCAAAAAAATTAATATAATCTTGTATGAAAATACCATATGAAAAGTTAATGCAGGATATAAAATTGTTGTGCAAGACATAAGGGCACACATCTAGTAGAAAACGTGACCGTTTCCTTGACCGTGTTGAAAAAACACTTTTTTTTTTTTTCAAAATCGTGTCATATTACGTCACAAGAGTCGTCTGCCGGGCTCTGCGTTTGCTCAGTGCAGAGTAGGCTGGTATTCAGTAGAAGCGGTCGTGATTCAGAGTGTTTTCAGTGGTTATTGTATTTCAATTTATGGTCATGGTAAATTATTGTGAATTACGGCCTGTCATCGACATCGACATCGAGTTCACAGGTTTCTGAACAAGAAAAAGTATGGTGCTATCTTCCGTGCCTGGGAGCGTCCAATAATACTATTGCCTGATACATGATAAGAATCTGTACAATATAGTGATCTGAGCATAATGTTATACATAGGCTATCGTCGGCTAACGTGGATATATCTATAAGCTAAGACTGGTCTCTCACCAAGACACCTGTCCTGTTCTCCTCAAACCACAACTCAGTTAGTCTCCTCTGACGTTGTTCTGTCTAATCCTGGCCTGTCCCGGCTCATAGCAAGCTCATAATTATATGGCTGAGGTCCATCATACGAGTAAACATTTAGGCTTTACAATTTCATCAGTGTCTGAACTTCAATCAGACGGTTTTCTGATGCGGAAGTAAAACTTTCTCACAAAAACGATTCCAGAAGCCTTAATAGCGTTTTAGAAGTATATATTTATATTTAAATCTAGTTCCTACCTTATTTTTCTATAGATTGACTCACTGGGTACTCTAACCTACAATAGGCCCTTTAAAAATCTTAAAATATTGTGGTTTATGATCCCTGAAACCCTTTTTTGATGCTTTTTTCATGATCCCCAACAAGCAAGTTAAGTGCACTACAGAATTTGCACTACAATTAATCATCTTTTACTTACAAACTGGGTTGTAAATTTTTGTCATGCTGTAATATTTAAAGGTCAGTAAAATATTGTAACACTTGCCATTTTTAAATGTGGAATGCAAGGTGCAAAATGTTTGACATCATTGTAGCACTTACCGTCAGGTTCATGAAATTAAGGAATTTCTTCAGCATTTCAGCCATGATAGAGAAATCTCCCTTAGGAAGATTTTCCCGTACGGTTTTCACATTCATCTAAGAAAGAGATAGAAAAGATACATTTTTAATTACATTTAAATACTTTTTCAACAAAAAAAGTAATGTTGGTTGTATTAAAGCTCCAGTAGGTAGGTTTTGTAAACAAATATTTGTTAAAACTCTCATTATGTCCTGAAAGTAGAATATGAGACAGATAATCTGTGAAAAAAATCAAGCTCCTCTGGCTCCTCCCTGTGGTCCTACTGCCATTTGCAGAAATACACCGCTCCCGGTCAGAAACAACCAATCAGAGCCAGGAGGAATGTCTTAGCAGTGTCAATCACGCTCGTGTACGCGCTGATCACCCCTCTCTTGCACAGCGCGAGCGCGTACCGTCGTTCGTGACTCTCCTGTTCAAACTCGTTCATCCAAATGAAAGAATCTTTTTTCGAGTCATTTCGTTCATTCAACGAACGAAATGACTCGAAAAAAGATTTGTTCATTTTGAACGAGTCTTTTTCGGAGTCATTTCGTTCATTCAACGAACGAATGACTCGAAAAAAGATTTGTTCATTTGGAAGAACGAGTTCGAACAGGATAACGAACGTGCATCACAGAACAGATAAACATAAAGTTACATGTATTGCAAAATACATAATGATTTGAGGACCAAGTTTGTAGTCAAAGTATGGGCAGGCCATAGTCAATGTAAAGCATATTGTTGATGTTTCGTCCCTATTAGTGAATGTTCCATAACTGTTTATAATCCGCCGTCATCGGTGGTCCTGCTTACTAGCCTGCGCGTTCACGGCAGGCTCCGCTGTGGGGGAGGAGCTGTGGAGGGAGGGCTGTAGCGTAGCAGAGAGCAAGAGGGTTGGACCTGTAAGTTGTGCTTGTTCAAATTTTCAGGCTAAGTCAACATTTTCTCAAAACTCCCAACTGCAGCTTTAATTCTCTATTTTTTAAAAATTCATCAATTATTATAAATTGCATTTTCATTCTTCATGTCATTATCATATGCTACCATTCAAAAGTTTGAGGTCGTTAAGTTTTTTTTTATGTTTTTGAAAGAAATCTCTTATGCTCATTAAGGCTGCATTTATTAATTTTTTTAATACAGTAAAGCATTAATATTGCTAAATATTCCTAAAATTTAAATAACTGCTTTTAATTTAATATAAATTTATTTTAAAATGTAATTTATTCCTGTGATGGTAAAGCTGAATTCTTAGCATCATTAACCAGTCTTCAGTGTCACATGATCCTTCAGAAATAATTTTGAATATGCTGATTTGGTGCTCAAGAAACATTTATTATTTTCAATGTTGAAAATAGTTGTGCTGTTTAATATTTTTTTCAGGATTTGATGAATAGAAACACTTATTTGATATATAACCCAAATCAGAAAAAGTTGGGACAGTTTGTAAAATGCAATAAAATCAAGAATCTGTGATTTGTACATTCTATTTAACCTTTTATTAGCTGACAAAAGTACAAAGAAACGTTTTCCAATGTTTTCACGGACCAACATAATTGTATTTTGTAAATATGAACAAATTTTGATTTTGATGGCTGCAACACACCCCAAAAAAGTTGGTACAGAGACCAAATAAAAGTGAAAAGATTATCCAAATTAGATTATCCAACTATTTTGAAACAGTAATAGTTGAGGGAATCGTGTTTGGGTGTAAAAGTGCTTCTCAGTCTTTTTATGAAAAGATGGGTCATGGCTCATCACTTTGTGGCAAATATCTTGAGAGAATGGTCAAACAATTTAAAAAAATCACATTTCTCAATGCAAGATTGCAAAGCATTTATGCCTTTCATCATCTTCCATACATAATATTGTCACAAGATTCAAGGAATCCAGAGAAATCTCAGTCTGTGTTGGGTAAGGCAGGAGACCTCTGTTGAATGTGCGTGACCTTTGAGCCCTCAGATGGCATTGCACAAGATACCATCATGCTACTCTGTTAAATACATCCACATGTCCTGAGGAGTAATTTGGAAAACCATTTTCACTAAACAGTCTGACGCTGCATCAAGAAATGCCTCTTGAATCTCTGTTACGCAAGGAGAAAGCTTTACAACAGTTCTATGTGGAGATGCCGGCGAGTTCTCTGGGCCTGAGCTCATCTCAGATGGTCTAGAAGACAGTGGAAATGTGTGCTGTGGTCAGATGAGTCCATGTTTCAGCTTGTTTTTGGGAGAAAATGGACATTGAGTTCTCAGTCCCAAAGAACGAAAGGGACCAACCGGACTTTCACCAGTGACAGGTGCAAAAGCAAACATCTGTGCTGGTATTGAGGTGCATCATTGCAAACGGTATGGGTAACTTGCATTATTGTGAGGGTACCATTGACATGGAGGCATATATTTGGATTGTACAGAGACATAAACTGCCATCAAGATGACATCTTTCCTGGGAAGCAAGACAATGCCAGGCCTCATTCTGCACATGCTAAAACTGAGTGGTTTCTAGACACTTTGCACCATAGAAGGGATGTGCCTGTCTGTTTAATGCAGTCCAGATCTGTCTCTTAAGGAAAATGTATGACCCATCATGAAAAGGAGAATCAGGCAATGATGACCACAGACTGTTGAGCGGCTGTCTTGTATCAGACAAGATTGGGCAAATATTCCACTAGCAAAACTCCAACAATTAGTATCCTCAACTCCCAAATGATTAAAAAGTGTAATTAAAAGGAAAGGTGATGTGACACAGTGGTAAACATGTCTCTGTCCCAACTTTTTGGGGGTGTGTTGCAGCCATCAAAATCAAAATTTGTTCATATTTACAAAATACAATTATGTTGGTCAGTGAAAACATTGGAAAACCTTTCTTTATACTTTTGTCAGTTAAAAAAAAAGGTTAAAAAGAATGAACAAATAAAAGATTCTTGATTTTATTGCATTTTAAAATTTCTGATTTGGGGTTGTTTTATATATATATATATATATATATATATATATATATATATATATATATACAACCCCAAATCAGAAATTTTAAAATGTAACATAAGAAATGTATTTACTTTGATCAATTAAACACATTCTTGCTGAATAAAGCTATTAATTTAAAGTAAAAAAAAAAACCTTGACCCCCAAATGGCAGTGTGTATTTTCCACACTTTGGTGATCTTCCACAAGACACCCTTGGAATTTGTATTTTACGACACTGATTTTGCAGACTTAATTTTGCTTTTTTGTCACTGATCAACAGAAAAATACAATAAATGTAAAACAAATAAATAACCTAAATTATCAGTGGTATGATCAACTGTGTAGTCAGTGTTTCAATTGATTAGTACAAATAAACATCTATCTGCAAGGTTCAACTTCTGGTGAGTCGTTATTGTGGCAGATCATAGACCGTGAAGATAAAAAGAACACTCCAAGTATCTCCACGAAAAGGTAATTGAAAAGCACAAGGCAGGGGATGAATACAAGATTTGGAAATCACTGAACATCCCTGGGAGTGCTGTTAGATCAGGTAAGAAATGGAGTATTGACACAGCTGTAAATCCACCCATGACGACCCTGAGGGAGCTACAAGCTTCAGTGGAAGAAATGCGAGAGGTTGTGCAGAACCGTTACCGAGGTGCTGCACCACTCACAGCTTTATTGGAAAGTGGTAAGGAGAAAGACACTGTTAAAAAATGTCGAATAGAGCTTCCCAGAAAGCATGTGGGAGACTCTGAAATCCAGCTGGAGACGGTTCTGTAGACTGATGAGATCAATGTCAAGTTTTTGGCCATCAGACTAAACATAATGTCATGTGTAAGCTACACACTGAGCATAATCAGAAACACACCGGTGGTGACATCATCATGCTGTAGACATGCTTCTCTGAATCAGACCCATGAAGGCTTAAGGCCTGGGTAGACTTCATTTTTTGCGTTCCGCTCCGTCTCACGCACAGTTAAGCATGCTAGCCTTTCAAAGTATACTCCTTTGGGCGTGAGCGCGGAAAGACGAGTTCAGCACTATCTAGTGGACTCTGTTTTCAAGCGTTCAAGTCACACATACATGCGCTGATGACAAACAATTACATCACATGGACAAACGTGGACGGCCAAAGTATACTTTGGGCTTTATAATGGTCAGATGAATGCAGCAAAAGAGGGAAATTCTGAAGGAAAACTCTGAAGGAGCAGTTTTACAAAGAGACCCATTCCACACAGCTGAAGTTACATCTACAAAATACTTCTATACAATATTGAATACTTATGAAAATTATTATTTTATATTAAACAACTGCAATAAAGTAACCAATTCGTAGAAATTTGGTTTATTTTAAATATTGTTTGTTGATCAAGGTCAAAAAAATAAAATTCTTTTTGGTTCAAAACTAACCAACTTTAAAACACCTAGAGTGACAGGAAGTGATGCTCACCGGACTCTCCTGACATAGACACCCAAGCAGAAGAGCTGAGTATGACGCCACAATGCTGTCCTCCATGTGTTTCCCAGCATGCTGCAGGGCTGAAAAAGAAAGAAAGGAAATTAGCATAAAAGCTTGCCCTTTAGTAAACAACCGGTTCTCAACTGGTTTTGTCATGGGACCCTCATTTTCACATGATCATTAAGCTGAAACCCAAATTTTTAGGAATTTGAACCAAGCAAACGTATTTATTAAAAATGGTAGCTCATTTTTGAGGCAAGAGACTTTTTATCTAAAAAAACTACCTTATCTAGTTTTACTTTTTATCTAAAAAAATAATGTTAGAATAATGACACTGACATATAGCCTGACAACATCTCATCTGACAACAGATACTGAATCAGGACAACACTTTACTTAACTGCGTCTGACAGAAGTAAACCGCTTTCAATAAAGTCTTGCATCAAAAAAACTTTTTTTTTACTACACACTCCATGACCCATCTTGCTACCCATTTTGACCCACACAGCAGAATACAAAAGAATAGGAAAAAAGTATTTTGTTTATGGAGCCTTCATGAATAATTTCATATAACAATTTAATGTCAGTTAAGGTGCAGTCACATTAGAGAAGTTTCAGTGAAATTCTGCCAATAAAAAGGTTCATTGTCCACTGTCAATGGTGTAGTGATTGTGAAGCACCACTTACACAGAAATCACTTTCAAACCAAGCAGCATTCTGTTGGTCAATACGGTGAATTCACACAATACACCTGAACCCTATGTGAAATCTGTGTTGGGAAATATTTTTCCCTTATGAGAAATTTCAGATAATCACAGATTTCTATCGAAATCACTGTAAATGTGACTGCACCAAGTTAAATCCAAACAAGTCATGAATAGGGTTTGTTATATATCGTCAATTCATCAGTGAATAATTGTTACCTTTATTGAGGTCGAGCTCCTCTTCCTCCTCCTCTTTCTTGTCATTTGTTTCATTTGTGTCATTGGTTTCCGAGGCGACCCACTGGATCTCTCCGGATGTTTCCTTCCACTCTCCGCTCTGGTCTGCCTGAGGTTTGGGCGCCTCACTTATGAGATCATCAGTCTGCGCCTCAGCTAGCACAGCTGCTTGCTCCCGTTCAAGGAAGAGCTGCACACATAGAAACACTTGTATTAAGTGGCTAATATTTATCAGATTTGAGGATAAACACTTGAAGCAGGCCATCTCGAAGGTCAATTGTGGAGAGTCCTGCTAGTCACCTGAACCAGAGCAGCCAGGGCGTTTGACGACTTTAGTGTCGTAGATCCCTTCTCGCCCTCTGTTTTATCATCCTCCGTCTTACTCTCCTCCTCTCCTTCTGTCTTCACGTCGTTCTCCGTCTTCACGTGTACCCCCGTCTCCATCTGGTAGCTCAAGTCCAGCTCCATCTCCACCAGACAGTGTCTGTTTCTGGCACTGTACTCCACCAGATTTATCAGCAGACCAAGACCCTGCGTACACCCATTCACATTCAACTTTCGGCACACGTCCTGACACCAGCACTTTAGTACTGAGCACACTATGCTAAATAACAATACCAGTCAGTAGTACAAACTCTGACAGTTGGCTTCAGTTCATGTAAATGATGATACATAAGAACAAAACAATTTTTTCAATGTTTCGACGTTTAACTTCATACATCTAAAAAACATTAAGCACTGTTGTATTCACTTGCATTTCTGTTCTGCTGTTTTTATTCATTGTCATTTGTTTTTCTTTTTATTACATTTTCAATGCATGTCATTTTATATTAAAACCTGTTTACTTTAATAGTTACCTTAGTACTTGAAGCGATGTTTACATAACTGATAACAACTTAATATTTGCAGTTTTAACGCATTAAAATAATTATCGCATCATCCATTTTCACGTGATGCAAGAGCAGCAAACTAAGGATGGCCCACATGTACCCAGCCATTAACAAATTAAACAAATACTTAATATTTATCAAAGACAGTATTTTAAATATTTGATATTTTACATATTTGTATCATTCAATCATAAAATATATTTATGATTACAAAAATGTCAGGTGTGATTCATTGTGATAAATTATAGGACGTTTGAAAAACATCTAATAGACCAACTACCTTAACTTATATGATTATTTTTTAGAAAAAGCAAAGCGCCATCTCACCAGGACACGGATGTCGAATCTCTGCTCCTGAGGCAAATAACGCGGGACCTTAAGAACGCAGTCCAGAGCCGTCAGTAGGAGGCCATCCTGCTCACCTGTTTTAGTGCTGCCCCACTCTGAGGGGTCACAGAGAGCGTTACATTACATTCTTTTTATTACATTAATACAATTACAGTTATTTTATATTGCTTCATTCTCCAGTATGTGTTGAGCAAGGCTTAAATTCTTTGTTGCACGTCTCACCGTTATCATGTGTGAGGTTGAGCAGAACTCCGATAACGGCTCTCATGCAATCCTCCACAGCCTTGCCCACGTTGCTATGACTACTGTGCGGGAGGGCGGAGCTTGATGAAGGGACCTCTCGGCTGTAACGCTGTATCATCTGCTCACAATGCTGAAGGCCCCTACACACGCACAAAGCACAACCTCAGAATGACAACCGTCCTGCCACACAAAGCAACACTGTGACTACACTTTCCATATCATCACACACACACACCTTGCTGAGGACACTATGAGCTGGGATTCCTTGTAGGCAATCAGATAAGCCTGGTTCTCGAGGTTGTGAAGTGTAACCTGGGTGTGAAAGAGAAATGTGTTTTAAATAAATTGCGCACCGAAATAAGCCTTTTCTTCAAGGGCTGTCAAAGGTAATGTTAACTTGCAGTAAAAAAAATTTAAAGCTGTTAATTAGTGAATTTCTGCATTTATTAAATTTCACATAATTTAATCATGTTTGGTGCGATTTCTAAAATCTGATCAGATCCACAGTGTATCTCACCAACACCAGAAGACTGTCGGCCTGCTGCATAATTACATATAAAATTGTCAATAAAGTCCATGCTATAATTTAATTACTGCAGGTTATCTAATTATTGCAAGTCTTTCTTTAAAGGAAATCAATTCAAATTATTAATCTGGTGTCAACTCACACTCTCCAGAACTCGTAAGCAGCGCTCCGCTCCCCAGAGTGACGCCACCAGACTCTCTTTATCTTCTTCTTTACTTAAGTTCTCCACACACTCTTTCACTAAAGGCAAAAAAACCAAAAAAAATTAAAGGGTCATGAAACCCTAAACCAAATTTTCTGAGATTTTAACAGAGGTATGTGTGTTGAACACCATTGAAGACAATGTTAGCATCTGTTAGATTTAATAGTAGGGTGAAAATGGTTAAATTTTAGTTTTTTCCCGCTGTTTTCGTCTTCCGGGTTTAAAATCTTCATCGTATCCACCCTTTGATGACTCATCGGTGTCTCATAATTATGAGTGAGACTGAGTTTTTAATATCCTGTGAGAAGACACTGTCTCTTAATTATTCATGACACCACGTGGACCTTTCCAATGACAGACATGTCAAACTGTGATAACGCGTAGTAGATGAGAGAACCAATCATGGGACGCAAGTGTTTGTTTTTGTGATGCAAAAGTTCAAGTGTGTTGAATATGTTTCCACGCGATGCTGCCAGGGCTAGACTCTGGCTCCAGGTGGGTGGTTGGCCATAAACCACAAACAAATCTAAATCATATGTGTGCAGCAAACATTTTTGCTTCAAGAACTGGAGAATGGTGGACTTCGGCCTCGTTAACGACCAATGCAAGTTACGTCTTGCGAGTAATGTGGTCCCAAGGACTTTTCTATCCCTTCAGAGGTATGTGTGTGTCTAAAATGTAACCCGGATCGTTTTTACATTATAATTACACATGTACATTAATATGTTTTAAATAGAATTACGTAGCAGGGCATTCAGTTACTTTTGAAGGGACAATAATAAAGTGTCAGTGTATTTCATTAGACTTTAACTTTGCCAGCTATAAAAAAAATTCTAGAATTTCCTCACGTTTTACCACTGATTTTTAGTGACAGTCGATATGCATGGGCCACTGGCGATGACAGTTCCCCCCTATCCCCTGCCGTGCCATACCACACCCACTCCCGTCCCTTCTTCTCACAGCCATCCATGCCCATTTAAGTTGCATTTTTCAAAAAGATTGTGAGCTAGACTTGAGCTGAAAGAGGGGGGTTTCATGACCCTTTAACAATTGTACAAATCAAATACAGATATACTCAAGTAGGGTACCTTTATCTACGATGTGGTCCAGTCCCCCAAGTAAGCGTAGCTCCTCCTTAAACCAGTCTCCAGCTCGCTTTGACGTCAGAGAGAGTAGCGTTTCCATTGCTAAGTGACCTGTCTGAGATGCAGAAAGAAACAGTTTGGAGAATTGCATTCAAGCAGATGTGCATACAAAGTAAAAACTCCAAAAAAGCTGGCTTTTGGCTTTTATTTAAAGAAAAACAGTCTTTTCAAAAAGTTTTGATTTTAAAACCAACGCAGCAATTATGACATAAATAGAAACTTTTTTCTGAAAGACCTGTAAGTTCTGGAATAAACCCCAAAAGACAAATACAATAAAAGCATTTATAATTTCGTCATTTTGATCTTTCTGTCTTTATTGTATTTTTTTCCATCAAATAAAAGCAGCCTTGGTGAGCATATGAGACTTGAACTGAAATATGCAATGTTTATAAAGAAAAACACTTTCTGAAATAAAAAGCCCAAGTAGCAAAGACAGCATTTGATTTCCTAAGCTTTCTTCGCTGTTCAGACTACAAACAACTAAAAACAAAAGAGATTTCTGCTGCCTGTCTGAACAAAGCCAAGGTGACGAAGTACATTTCTTCTCAAAAATTCATGGGTTTTCTGGTTCGGTTCTGACATGTAAATGTGAGAAACAGGAGTATGAAGGTAAAAGAGTAGCAAAACTCGAGAGCATGTAGATGCGAATTTGAGAACTTGTACAATAAACATTTGTCCTTGTACATCTCAACATTCAACTTACAGGTTTTCACATTGGAGCTGTGAGTAAATAATCGTACTTGTACGCTAAAATTTACATTATAAAAGTTCTCAAATTCACATCTACATGCTTTCGAGTTTTGCTACTCCTTTACCTTCATACAGGAGTCACTCACTGTGATGTTCTCCAGGTCCAGATGCTTGTTGTGGACTGTTTCACAGAGTTTGCGGATCTTCTCTTTAACACGGCTCATCTCTTTAGCTGTTAACTGGTCCGCTACAGAGTCATCCTGCTCTAGTTCCAGCAGCCTGATCATCAGCTCCAGACAGGAACGGTCTAGATCCATATTCAGCCGGTCTCGGCTCAGTATGTACATCAGAGACGCCGTGCAGAGAGCCAGATTCTACCAGATCCAGAAGAACGGGGGAGAGAGAGAGAGAAGGAAAACATTGCAAACATCTGACCGTAACTTATTCGCCAGCATGTAGATAGCCTCGAAAGCTAACAGAAATAAACGGAGCCATTCACATAGGGTCCTCTCACCATCGGTGCTCAGGGCCTAATGAACTAAAAGCAACAAAACATTGGATTATAAAAAACATCCCCTTAACTGTAAGGCACGGCCTCTTGTGACTTGTTGCTTCTAAACATCTGTCTTGACTCATTAAATGGATTTAGTTTTTTTTTTTTACTGAACATCCTTCAATACATAAATAAATTCAAGTCAAGCCGAAAGAGTCAAGGCAAACATTGTGTACCATCTGTGTAAACTGAACTAACGAGATTTACAGAGTAACAGCTCAGCGTCTGTTTGCATTTCTCCCTTGTCTGCTGGCGGAGATGATTACATCTCCAATTAATGTATACTAATGAAGTAAACAAACTGTTGTTCCACACAGCATTGTTGCTGTGTTCATAATGATAGAGCTGTGATTGTTTAGAATGATGCTTGGTAATACAGATTAGTTAGTTTGTTGGTAAATTAAAGACAGTTTGGGTGATTGGATTGGTTTTGATGGTTAAGTACTGGATGAGAAACTCACTGGGTGCTGTTGGGCATCACTGAGCATCTTAAAGACCTGGGCCACCTTCCCTCTGGCCCTCAGGTGCATGCGGAAACTTGGCATGGCACAGCGCGTGGCCAGACTGATTATACTGCAGTCAAAAAATGGAGGGGGAAAAAAATGTCTTTGTGTGTTAAAATTCTTCTTAAAATGTAGGGGTGCTAGTGTTCAATGTCGTTATTGTTAACAAACTATTCAAAATCATTTTCATTAACTACAATAAAGCTGAAATAAAATAAAATATAAATATTAAATGAAATGAAAATTTGAGCACTGAAATAAAAAATTGTGTAAACAAAAGATTGTGTTGTACTGAGACAATTTCATAGTTGAAATCATTAAGCATGATAATTAAAAGAATAGTTCACCCAAAATGAAAAAAATTGTAATGAATTACTCGCCCTAATGTCTTTCCAAACCTGTAAGATCTTTTAAATTAAATCTGAGATTTCTGTCATTCTATTGACAGTCTATGGAAATACCACTTTGCTGCTTGAAAGGGGATGTTTCATGCATTCTGACTCATTTACACTGTTAAAGAGTTGGATTATCACGCTAAACATCGCCAAAGTTGCCGGTGCCGATTGCCTCATGGGTAAGTGCGTCGACATGTAGCGCCGTTGTGCTTTGGGAGACCCAAGTTCGAGTCCCGGCTTGTGGATCTTTCCCGATCCCGTCCCCCCTCTCTCTCTCCCACCTCACTTCCTGTCTAGATACTGTCCTATCCTAATAAAAGGCAAAAACGCCAAAAATAAATCTTTAAAAAAAAAAAATGGCCAAAGTTTCAAAAAAAACAAGTTGGAATATTTCTGTTACTCCTTCAGTATTTGTATACATTTCAGAAAGTTTTTTTCAAGTATGGCTCTGTATGACATCATAAGGGACGGAATTCCTTGTATGGGCACTTTTCCCGGAAGAGCGTGCGCACACATCAATCAGAGCGAGAGCAAGAGCACGTTTCATTCGTTGCTCAAGAAAGATTCGTCATTTTGTTTTTAGACCACGATATTCAACAATGTCACCAAAGAAATGTGTTTTTGGTAGTGATGGCGAAGTACAGCTTTCTGAACCAGCGAAGCAATTACACACAATTGTATCAGAAAAAGGTTAATTACTCAAAGCTTTTCAAATCAGAGCTCGACGAGAAAGTGAGAGACGCAAAATCTTTCACAACGGACCAACGCATTAATCTTAGAAGCTAAAATGAATGATTGGATAGATGAATAAATTAATATATTAAATAGCCTAAATGACAACAATCTGTTCCATTCTACAATCCTAGAAACTCAAAACAATAAAGATAACATTTTGGAATTGTGGATGTGGACAATTTTCCTGTTTGTAAACAACTAAGTAAATAAATGCAGGTGCATGCACACAAAAACACACTTTCACGGTAATGCAATACAATACACCTTAAAAGCCCACCCTCAACACGCCCTGTGTCCCGCATTTTTAAACCTTTGAAACAGAGTACGAAGCAGTCACGTGGGTGTGTGAAACGTGCATATAAATGTAAACACGAACGTATAGTGAATCAAAAAATGTATTGTGTGTGTTTAAATACATTTGTTTAGCTGACCACCATAAGTATCCATTTGTTTACTCTAAAACCACTCAAACAAAGGAGTGATTCTTTAGCTCCGCCCACAGCACGCCTCCAGGAGCTCGATTGTTTTCGGAAAGAAGCGATACAGCAGTATTTTTTTTAAATCTGACAAAACTAAAGACTCTTCGGAGATATGAAGGATGCAATACTACTCTATAGGTACTAAAGATTAGCATGAGATTGTCAGAAACTGTGTTATGTCCCCTTTGAATGGAGCAGTTTCGTTCAAATTTTTTGAAGACACAATTGCTTTTTATGATGAACAGATTGAATTTAGGCTTTTTTTAAAAAATAAACATTGATCAGCAAACATAAACAGAAGCTCAACTGAACCTGCTTGACGTGTGAAAACAAACATCATTGGTTCTTGTGGGAAGCTCAAACGTGCTGCATTATACACGGGAATGAACCCCATTGGCTCTCACACATCATGTGAACATGCTTGAGCTTTCTTTTACCACAACTGATGTGTGAGGTGATGATTTTTTATATGTGAACAAAATCCTAAATAAATTAAATCTGTTGTAAATCTAAAATATCTTCATTTGGGTTTCGTAGATGAACGAAAGTCTTGCGGGTTTGGAATGACATGAGTGTGAGTAATTGATGACAGAATTTTGAGCAAACCCTTTACAGCTAATCACAGCTGTGGTACATATAAATGAGGTTGTTATATGCAAATGACCCAGAACACTCCTTTCAGCGTTTGTCTCACCTAAGGCAGCGTGTGTTGAGGGGTTGTGCGCTATTCAGGCCCGTCTCCAGATACTCAAAGTCATCAGTGAACTCCTGATTCTCCCCAAACTCCACCACATCATTAAAGTGCTTCACATGTTGGACCACTGTGTACAACTACACACACACACACAGGACAATAAATACAAATTAAAATATAAGCATGTCTTTTGTTAAAGTTAATGTTGTTATTGTTAACTTAAAACATATTTTGTTAATAGAAATAAAGATTAAATAAAATAGAAATTAGATGGAAAAACTTAAATGAAAATTAGAAATGCTGCTTTTGAAAACTGAAAATATAAAAATAAAAGCTAATTAAAAATATGAATAAATGATATAATAGTATATTTTATAGCTGGACAATGAATCGTTAAAAGATTGCGATCTCAATTAAAACATCCACGCAATCTTATTCCTAAATGTCAACGATTTGGAACGAAATGTCTATTAAACCTTTGAAAAGAACAATCACTGCGGAACATTTAAGTGAGCCAGAGAGAGCAGTTGTCATGTATAGAAAGAAAACCACTTTACAAACAGTCTTTTCTACCACATAGTATCTTACAATAATTCAAATCACAGATGTACTGGGATAAAAGTTTATAGTTTGGTAGCGATCAAAATGGTAAAGTACCTTTTAAATATAAAAACATTTGATTCAAATAAAGATTGTACCAATTAAATTGTTACACCAGTAGAGATACATTTATATAAAAAAAGATATTTGCCATTAAATCGTTCATTCAAGATATTTTTCAAAAATTCTGATTCATCCAGTAATGAAACAAGTGAAGTCTTTATGAGTGAGTCATTGAATCATTAATTCATACCGATTTTTTTAAAATAGGTTATTCAAATTAAAAACTTTTTTAAATGGACTTTTGTTTAGTTGTCTATTCTGAACCGTTAACTCTATTTTAACCAAAAACAATAGTGATTCTTAATCAGGGTTCCTGCACACTTTTTAAAGTCAAATTTAAGGCTTTTTAAGACCTTTTTAAGACTTGAAGAAATCAAAATTAAGACCGTACATTAGGGGTGTGCAATATTGACAAAAATATATCTCGATATTTTAAACGTTTTGTTGATAATAATTAGATGATATTTAACTGATTGTGTTTTTGTGCTGGTGCAATGGCTGGTTTAGGCCTGTTGTTGACAGCAGACTCACGAAGATATTCATATTTTTCCTATTCTATGCAGTGGTCAGTTCACAGCAGTGACAGAAATGATTAATTAACGTGCAATATTTGCCACCTTAAATTGATTTCCAGGGGCATTTTCACCTATATATGGACATTTTTTCTAAACTTATTTAGAGTTCTGCATCACCTTTTATGTCAAATACTAACATTCAAATTATTCAAATTAAATTATACAGTAATTATACTTATTTATACAATAATACTTAATTACACAATAATTATACAGTACCACCGTAACCAGTCAAATTAAATCATTCAATCAAAATCCATCTTTGCAGTTCAGAGGTGACACAGAAGCAGCATCAGAAGAGGCATTAATATTTACACTCCATTTACAATTGCATAAATAAAGCTATGAGATAGTTTAAAAAAAATCCATATTCAATATTTAAATATGAAATGATTTCTAATTTTAACGTTTTAATTAAAGGGTACTTTAAATATGAAACTAAAACCGCCAGTAGGCGGCAGCAAGTCACTGTCTTAATACCGTAAGCGAGTTGAGGGAGTCATTCATTCATTCAACCGATTTGTTCAAACGGCTGATTCATTCGGGAAAGAAACAAGTGATTGTTCATTGAATCGTTAAAATGACTCGTTTAAAACGTGGATTTCAGTCAAGAAATCATCGGTGTCTGTTGCATTAGACTCTGCTACGGTTTCATTTTGAAATTCTCGTCAGCGAAATAAAGGGAAAACAAATAATATTGTCAATATGGTGTCTAAAAAGTAACTCACAATGTTAATTTATTTTTAATTTAACTATTGTATAACAAAATATCACACTTGTGCATGGGAAAACGGCACTCTTACTGATGTGATATTCTAATATAAGAACATAATATAAATATAAGACAAAAACTAATTTGGGGACATAGGCTTACCTATAACTGCACTGACACATCACGCAGTGAAAGCACGAGAGACAAATGCGATGTCAGCTCACAGTGCCTCGTACATCGTTAAAACAATGTCATAGTAGACAATACACATCGCACACCCCTACGCACAAAGAATGAACTTACAACTGAACTGACATTTGCCAACTTTCTTCTTCTCTCCTCTCTCGCGTGCAGGAGACAGACGTTATTCTGCCGGCCGCGAATGTGATGCGAATTGTCACGTGAACAAGCAAATCCACAAAGATAGAATAATATAAAATAATACTACGCTAATTAGATAGTTTTAATTTGGAAAACATTTTGATATGTCTAAGTCGAAGTGTCATCTAAAATTTAAGACCTTTCATAAGTAAAAATAAGACTTTATAAGACTTTTTATGGCCTTAAATTTTAAAAATCTAATTTAAGACTTTTTAAGACTTTTTAAGGATCCGCGGGAACCCTGTTAATTTATCCAAAATCGTGCAGTTCTGTAGAATATAAACAATACTAAAATAACACTGGTTTAAGTGAACACATTTCAGAAAGAATCATTTACATTATTTCCCAGAGTGCAGTGCTCACCTCTTTGTGCTCCTTCCTGCATTTTAGTGCAGTGACAATGTCTTGGTATGGCACAGTGGGAATAGTGACAGACTTAATGACTTTAGGAGGAGGGGGAGGAGCTTTAAACACTCCATCATCTTTATGGGAATTTGTATCTTTGCTGCTGCTGGACACACTGGTCTTCTGTAAAAATAATTAAACAAACAGACAAATAAATAAAACAACATTATGGTGCACAAAGGCAAAGATAATTTCAGGGTATAAACTTCAAAGGTCATGAATGGAGTATTTTACGTACAGGTACAGCCTCAGTATGAGAGGAAGCAGGATGAGGCACTTCCTCAGGCTCGGGTTGATTCCAGTGACGAGCATTATATACGGCTTTAGCAGGAGACTGCATTAAACACACACATAAAACAATTAAATAACAAATTTATCAAATTAAAACAGTAGCTTTTTGATAAAGTTAATCTGCTTCTGTTAAACCTTTTTTTGCCATACTTTTTTTGGCCCGCTGAAGATCTTGCGACTGCTCTCCTTTGACTTGTCGGTTTGCTTTCCATGTAGTTCCTTCTGTGAGCCTGAAGCTTCCGTCTCATCCAGCGACTCCTGCGAATCTGACAATAGGTAGAGAAAAAAAAAACACATCATGAATCCAGAGATTTCTCTACAAAAATATCATTATTTATAATTACCCTTTAAATTTCCAATCTCGCTAAAAATGAAAAGATGAAATTGTGCATTTATGAGGAAGCGTGTTTGTGAGTACCTGTACATAGGCTGCTTTGACTCTGTTGACTCTCCTGCAAATCGTTGAACTGGGGACTGCCCGCGCTGGTGGCCAAAGCTTCCATTGCTGCCTTCTTATTCTTCCTTCTCTCTTTAGCTGCTGAATCGTCCTCATCCTCGCTGTCACTCTCACTCAGCTCGTCAAAACCAAAGTATTTGATCTTGTAGCTGGTGCTGCCAGATGCAGTGGCGTCTCCATCTGCGGCCTGAGCCTCAAAGCCAAAAAACTCCAGTTTCGTCTCCTTTTTGCTTTTACTCTGAGTGGGTCTGAACCTAAAAAAAAAGTAAAGAGAGGATGAAAACAAACAGTACAGATGACAGAATAAACAAGTTTGTGTTCTACAATTTTCTGTACCATAAAACATATGAATCCATTTATAAATGAGCTCATAGTTATGGGCAGAATTGCAATATAAGACCATGCACAGCAAAATAACACCAGGACAAAACTTAAGGGTGTCAATGGAGTTAGACGAAATAAGGGTGTATTCACACCTGCCTTGTTTGGTTCGATTGAATCGAACTCTAGTTTGTTTCCCCCCTTGGTGCGGACCTTTTGGGCAGGTGTGAATACAGCAATCGAACTCGGGTGCGGACCAAACAACCGAACCGAGACCCAGCTGAAGAGGTGGTCTCGGTACGGTTCCAAACGAACTCTGGTACGGTTCGTTTACGGTGTGAACATGAACCGACCCAATTGCAAGAAAGCACTGCACCTTTGAGTTAACAGGCTTCCGTAGTCGGAGTTGCGTTATGGGAAAGTGATCTGTTGTAGCCTACTACATTTGATAAAATGAGTCGTGCGCAGTGCTCACTGTCAGCATGCCATGGTAGGCGCACATGAGAGCATGTTCTCTCCGCCGGAACCGTCTTGCAGCACATCGTCGTCTTCTCAAAATCCGAATTACAACATCGTATAGATGACATTGTATCATATGATACTCAGTTTCTTCATATTGCGTTTGTACAGAATAACACAAAATTAGTAAAAGATCAAATATTGCAGTACGAAATATCTCCATGTTGAGCCTTTTTTGCACTTCCTGATTACCCTACTTGAGAATCCTTGTCCAATGAATGGACGACCTTAGCACACGTGTGGTTTTGTTTACAAATTTTGGTTCACTTGCAAAAAGAGCAGTGTGAAAGCGAACCGTACCAAAAAAAAAAAAAAATTATTTGGTCCGGACCAAAGCAAGTGAACTATCGGACTTTCCTGGTGTGAATACACCCTAATATTTAGTTTGTAATATTACAATCCAATAAATTTTGTTTGAAAGTCATGACCCTCTGACATTATATGGAGCGATTTCCAAATTGAAATAAAACAAAAAGGCTCAGTGCACTTTAGCTTTGCAAACTTATTCAGAGAGTAAAGATAAAAAAATAAACATATTTACAAATTTGAATAAATGAAGTTAAAAACTAATTTGAGTAAATTATAAATATATTATAAATGAGTATCATTTAAAAATACATGTTAATTTAAACAGTATTGTTTTGTATAATATTATAAAAATATATGATATAAACTATATACTTCTAAATGTATATTTTTTTAACATTACGACCACCTGCATTACGACCACCTGCTTCCAACACCAGCCTAATCAAACAGTTTACAAATGCAAATAAAAAGGCTTGATTCGTACCTGGTAGACTTGGCAGGTTGTGTGTCCGTTTTCCTCCTGAAGGTTCCCGCCTCTCCCATGTCAGCTTGCACTGGGGTGACAAAATCATCCACGCTCCTTTCAATAGAGTCCTGTATGGTCACGTTACACACGGACACACAGGAAGGGTGAAGAACCGTGTAATCCCTCACCCGACCCCGACCTGCAGGCTTGACCTCAGAACTCCCAGCGACCCCTGCACTGGCACTCTTCACCGGAACAGAGGCTGGTGTTGGACTCACAGCAGGAACTGGTGCATCACCAGAACTATCCGCCCCTTTATTTCGTGGTCGTCGGTAGACTCTGTTGCTGGATGGTTTGAGAAGCGGAAGCTGCTCAAAGTCAACAGGTTCCACTGTAGGTTCAGGTTCAGCGGTGCACTGCTCTGAGCTCTTGAGCCCATCAGAAGAGTTCCCATCTTGGGTAGAACTCCCCTCACCGGCCCCAGGAGGAGAGTCCTCCCCAAAAGAGTCCCATTCTTCAGAAACGTTACTACTTTGGGATTTCAAGCTGGAGACCTGGGAGACTGGTTTGCTTAATGTGACACTGGATCTGCTCCAGTTTCCTACAGTGCCAGTGACATGTGATGAGGCTGGATACATTTGAGCTGCAATTGAGATAAAAAGTGTTGAATTGTTATGAAAAAAGAAATTGGTTAAACATCAAAACACCAGAGAGAGAGCCAATATTATATATAACAATATTGTTTAAAAACATACTATAACATTATAAACGTGATATTATATGAAGTGTTGTTTACATAAACTATAACAATATATAAAATATTGAATATTATATAAAACAGTATTGTTTATATACAATAGCAATATAACTATTGTAATTCATAAAATAGTATTATTTAAATGTATACACATCATAAATATATACACTGAACAAAGTTATAAACGCAACACTTTTTTTTCATTTTTCATTAGCTGAACTCAAAGATCTAAGACTTTTTCTATGTACACAAAAGGCCTATAGACAGCATGATTATTGCACAGGTGTGCCTTAGGCTGGCCACAATAAAAGGCCACTCTAAAATGTGCAGTTTTATCACAGCACAATGCCACAGATGTCGCAAGTTTTGAGAGAGCGTGTAATTGGCATGCTGACTGCAGGAATGTCCACCAGAGCTGTTGCCTGTGAATTGAATGTTCATTTCGCTACCATAAGCCGTCATTTCTCGACCAGCCACCCGGACAGCTGCTGCAACAATTGGTTTGCATAAGCAAAGAATTTCAGCACAAACCATCTCAGGTAAGCTCATCTGCATACTCGTCGTCCTCATCGGGGTCTCGACCTGACTGCTGTCCGTCGTCGTAACCGATTTGAGTGGGCAAATGCTCACATTCGATGGCGTCTGGCACTTTGGAGAGGTGTTCTTGTCATGGATGAATCCCTGTTTTCACTGTACAGGGCGTCGTGTGGGTAAGCGGTTTTTCTGATGTCAACGTTGTGGATCGAGTGGCCCATGGTAGCGGTGGGGTTATGGTATGGGCAGGCGTATGTTATGGACAACGAACACAGACATGTGTTTTTATTGTGCATTTTATTGATGGCATTTTGAATGCACAGAGATATCGAGACGAGATCCGCGAGGCCCATTGTTGTGCCATTCATCCACGACCATCACCTCATGTTGCAGCAGGATAATGCACGGCCCCATGGTTGCAAGGATCTGTACACAATTCCTGGAAGCTGAAAACATCCCAGTTCTTGCATGGCCAGCATACTCATCGGACATGTCACACGTTGAGCATGTTTGGGATGCTCTGGATCGGCGTATACGACAGCGTCGTCATCCTGCCAATATCCAGCAACTTTGCACAGCCATTGAAGAGGAGTGGAACAATATTCCACAGGCCACAATCAACAACCTGATCAACTCTATGCGACGGAGATGTGTTGCTCTGCTTGAGCCAAATGTGGGTCACACAAGATACTGCTCACTAACACAGATTTAGACAGATCTGTAAACAATATTTGAGAGAAATAGGCCTTTTGTGTACATAGAAAAAGTCTTAGATCTTTGAGTTCAGCTCATGAAAAATGGGGGCAAAAACAAAAGTGTTGCGTTTATAATTTTGTTGAGTATATATAATATTATATAACAGAGTAAAGTTTTAAATTTAAAACAAATACAACAATCCTGGATTCTTACAGGGATAGTTCGCACAAAAATGAAAATTCCATAATTTAATGCCAACCCCATATGACTGACTTCTGTTGAACACAGTAACTCTACAACATGATTGTGAATGATTCATTCAGTGGCTTTGTGAACTGAATCAACCAATTAATTGAACAGACAGGACTTAAAAGAACAACTCGTTCACAAATCAGAAATCACTACTTTTCCCATGAACCCATCAAGGGGGGAAAGCAGGATTTTCAGTTAACAATGACTTAAAGTCCCCCTGTAGTCAACAATTGTATCCCTTAAAACTCATCTTTAATCACTTAAGTTTTGAGTATGTAATTTTGATGTTTTTTTCGTTGAAAAAAAATGATTCATGCCTTAACACCCTTGCCTCATTTAGTATACACGGATCTATGAATATGCCAATTGGCCCTGCCTCCACTCACTTACGCCAGTTCAGAGATCCACTCGTTGACGATCACACGTTGACCTGATTGGTTACAAGGTAGTTTGTGAAGTCAGAAACAGCAACGATTTCAAACCGTTTTTTTGAGACTTTCTTTGGTTCACTGCAGTTTTAAGGAGAAAATACTCAGCAATGGTGTTGACTTATGTACATGAATTTGTACATGGTTTGTCTTAAAGCATATTAAAAAACCACATAGACATATAAACAACATTAAAAGCAAGCTTGATTTTCACCACAGGGGGACTTTAAATTTAGGTCTGTTGCTCACATCACCATTTTATGATTCTACGGTGATTTCACATGTTTTTTAAGCTAGAAAACTTGAATTCTCGTTCACTCCAACTGCATGGGGAAAAAAGCAACCAGCATATTCTTCAAAATATCTTCTTTTGTGTTTCACAGAAGAAACATTGTTATAAAGGTTTGGATCAACAAGGTTGAGTAAATTTCTTTCAAACCCCACACTAAATGTTTCCACAGTCAGATGTACATAATAGATATAATTAATATTACTATTAGAAGTTTAATGATCCTTAGAGGGTCATCACAACCTGAGCCCTTGTTTCACTGCTCCTCTAATAGCCGTAATTAGCCTTGCTAAAGAGCCATGGGAAAGTGTGGAACTGCATAGGGGCCGAAAATATCCTGCTGAGCCCCAGAGTCTATGCCAGTGTGCTTACATGAGCACCTCGACTTCAGCAGAGCTACTGCTATTCTCAGCACTGAATAAAACCAGTACAACCTGCTGCAGAAAGACACAGTGACTTCATCAGCCCACATAACACAATGGTGTGAGATCATCATAATGACTCAGACATCATCATATGGGTCTGACTCAAGTTATCTAGAAGGTCATTTTAAGTAGCCAGTATTAAGACCAACAAAGCACCCTAAATTACTCTAAAGCCAAGATCTTGGACTCATTACAATAGCAGAAGCACAATAATAATTGTCATGACAATTTCTTGTGTGATGATGATAATTGTCCGTGATCTAAAAGAAACATATAATGAGCCCATGTGTCAAATAATGTGGTCACCCAATAGCTCCCATGGCATTATTATAGACACACTCAATGGCACCTCTTTACACCTGGTTTTAAGGGGATAGTTTACTCAATTTAATTTCTGCCATGATGCCATCATTTATTCACCCTCATGTCATTCCAAACCCAAAAGCTTTCTTTCAGATTTTTAGAACACAATTAAGATATTTAGTATCCTCTAAATTTTTGTAAAGCGATCGTGCCTCTTCAGAAGACTTGGATTAAAGTGCTTGATTCTTTTGAATGTCTTTATGAACGTAAAAATTTTGGTTGCGTGGACTTTCAATGGGTGGGCAAAAACCTTTATTTGAGTTTCGAAGATGAACAAAATTCTTAGGCCTGGTTTCACAGACAAGGGGCTTAGATTTAGCCAGGATTAGGCTTCACTAGTGTACATCTTGAGACAAAACAATGGCACTGACATATTTTAAGATATATTAGAGATTTAAGATGTATATCTAAGATGAATTAGAGGAGTAGCCATGCCTGATTTGTGAACCGAGTCCAACCTTTTCAATTAATTAGTTGATCCAGTTCACAAAACCGCTGAATTAATCATTTATAATCCAGGTCTCACCGTGTTCAACAGAAGAAAAAGTCATAGGCTATGGATTCGGACCAACATGAGGGTGAGTTAATGACAGCATTTTTGGGTGAACTGAAAAGATCTGTCTCCGGTAATGCACTCATAAGTATTTCAGCATGAATGAGGTGCTTCACAAAAACAAACTTTAGGGCCGTGTGTCCACCAAAGCGTTTTTAGCCAGCTGAAAACGCTGGACACTCAGCTGAAAACGCCTAGCTGTGGGCGCTTGAGAGCGTTTTGGCAGCGCTGCGTTTTTTCAGTTGAGACGATTCATTGCCATGATACAGAATATCCGCAGCACAGTTTACTTGTAACTGATTTCGCAGATAATTTGTTTCATACTACAAATTTATTTTTCATCCATTTTGTTCGGTTAGCTCTGCTGGTTGATGTCGTTGTACAGAAAGAATGTTGTGACAGTTGGTCGGTGTGGTATTTGTCCCGCCCCTCCTCCACTGTGTTTGGACGGCTGTGTAAAAAGTGACAGTGATGAGCGCAGCGTTTCACCCAAAGTTGAACATTTTTCAACTCTCGGCGACCAGTAAAAAACGCCGGGCGCTCAGCGCTTGAGCGTTAAATACACACTCAGCGCCTCGTTACGCTCATGGCGTTTAAAAAACGCGGCACTCCCATTGAAAACAATTGGAATTTTACGCCAGCTGCGTGAAAAAACGCTTTGGTGGACACACGGCCTAGGCGTTTAATTACTCACCAGGGCTATTCATACCAACCACCCCGCTGCCTATGTTTGAGCTGCTCCCCAAGGAGAAAGTACCCATACCGGTCACCGCTGGGCCCCCACTGGGAGTATTTATCAGCTCATTCCCAGATCCCGTTGCATCTGAGCCCATCTCAGATTGAGGAGTACCTCTGGAAGTGACAGTTTTGGACTCGTCGTCGCTGTCAAAGCCAAATGGGTCCTCGGAGCTGTCATCATCATCAAAGCGGGGTCGTTTAGTAAGCTCAGGAACCTCCGGCTTGAACGAGGGCCGTTTGATCCCCAACTGTGCCTTATAGGTGGTCTCTCCCCATTTGGTACTGAGCGTAGCCTTCTTATTAGAAAACACCTCGTCAAACTTCGAGCTGGCCTCTCCTCCCTTCCGTGTATATGTTTTACTAAATCTGGACGTCATGTTGACATTTGTTACATATTCTCTATAGGAAACAAAAGACAAGGAGAAAATAATTGTAACGTCTGCATCTCAGCATGTAGGAAAAAATAGAAGATTTGTCTGTATTGCACCTTGCTACAATGGAGCTAAAGTAGATAAATATGCAATAAAACATTCATTTTTAACCATATAAAGCCTACTGAATCAATTGATACGTGGTTTTCTAAAGCGTCTAAATGATCAACATGATCAAAACTTAACAGAAAAATCCTGTTGTACACAATCTTCTACATGCATTCTGCCCTCTAATTGGCCTCTAAATAGTTCATACATTAGTAAGTAAGTTTAGTATAATTCTAAACATTTCCACCTTCAGGTTGTGGTACACATGTCTTTGTGCTGTGAAGTCTTTAATGATTTTTAGTAACATTTCAAGACAACAATTTTCTGCACTGAAGCAACGTTTACTTGATTATCTGGTTAAAATGTAAGAATCATATATGATACAACAGGCTTTTGAAGAAGTTTATCTGCACATTTCTCAATCATCATTATATTGCAATACATTATACCCCCACAATTAAAACAGAGATTTGATCATAAATCTAAGCATTTAAAAGTCATATTACTAATACATATTATTGAGAGATGTAAAGTGACAGCTGATATTTGCATTTCATGTGATAGTCAGATATACTGTTACTAAAAATCCCAGTAATTTACATTACAAGCTATTAAAATTTCATCTTACTTTTTTTACACATACATAACATCTGCACCAAATTGCACATTTTCACTCAATTTGGACCTCTGAATAAAATTGAGATGTCTTATTCCTCTCCGAGAGTGAGCTCCACATTTTCATTTTTCATTATATCATACTAAAGGGGTTATTAACGCCTGATGTATCAAATATGAAATAAAATATAAAGCAAATATGCACATTTTAAAAAAATGTTTAGTGTAAACTGTTTTCTAAAACATTTAGTTTATTTCCTGAATATTAACTTACTCCACATGACAGGCGTTACAGAGCTAAAATAGTAAACAGACTAAAGATGGTTTGAAAGATAGCCTAAAACGAAACAAAACGAACTGAGAGGCATATTTCTAACACACAACTTCTTATTTTCAAGAAGTTTTCCTTAACTAAATATTAACTTAATATTAATAATAATATAGTTTTTTTGAGAGAAGCACAAAAGAAGATGTCAGGAGGAATGTCAATCGCAGTCACCATTCACTTTCAATCCCGAACATTCTGCCTAACATCATCTTTTGTGTTCTGTGAAAGAAATTAAGTCATGCAGGTTTGAAGCAACACGGGTGTGAGTAAAAGATGACAGTTTTTTTTTTAGTTTTGGGTAAACTATTCCTTTAATGCGTAACATTACTAGCAGAAACATTGTTCATTTACCATGTTTGCACACTCACCGATCCTCCGTCTTTCCTCTGGGCCTCTTGTGCTCCGAGCAGCCGCTAAAAAGAAGCCCAGGCGATCTGCTCAATGAGCAAAAGCGCAAAAAGCGGCTGCGGCGTGGTAGAACTGGCAAAAGTAGAATTTAGGCCAGATACTGAAGTACTGCTGTTGTTTATTTGTGGAGATCTGGATCGGCCGGACTGCGATGCGCCATTAGAGTCTTCCCTCCCTCTCCGCCCCCAACGTCGGCGTAAAGCCTAGCGTCACACCAGAACGCCGCTCGACCAATCAGACGTGCACGCACAGAGGGTCCGTGCAACAAACGTAGTTCCGGTTGGATGAAATGAAAAAGAAGGAGCGATCTAATTGGAGGACAACGGTGACTGGAAACAGTGGAACAGGTCGACAGGTCTTTTTTTTTGTGTTTTGTTTTTTTCACATTTACAAAAATACAGCAAAACCTTGAAAAATGTCAAATTTCACAATAGCCATATTTAAATAAAGCGAAACAAATAACTTTGAACTTGACATTAAAGAACATCACAAACACACGTTAGATTCAGTTAACAGAGAAAAAGTTCTTTGGAATTATTGGAATCTAAATAAACTTTCAAGGCTGTTTGAAAATAAGCATTTGGGAGTTTGGGATTTGTGTATTTGTATTTTGTGAAAGTCATATTCATTTGAATGAAGTAAAACAGATGACATATTTATGTCTAGGTTGCAATTCATTTTCACACTTTGAAGTTGTGACATCTCATACCAAAAGAAAGATGAACAGGGACGTTTAAAAAAAGCACAATATACTCACTTTCACAGTTACAAGAAGAGCATTTGTAATCTCTATCCGCTCTAATCTATCTTTCACGGAATATATTCTGTGAACAACTTGGTCTATGTTCATAGAATGTTTAATAGAATAGAATAGGATATATTTCTATGTTGTATAATTTTTTATATTACAGCTGCAGGTTTCATATGCTATATGGTATTATAATTCAACAAACCTACATAAGTAATGATAATAATATAAACAAACTAACCTAAAGAAATTGAGTACCATCATATTCTTTGTATTCTACTTGTATTGTTTTCAACTTGTCTTATTCTGCCTTTGCTCACAGAGCTTTTAGATCATTGGGAGGTTCATGTCTAGTAACCAGACAATTTCTAGCCTGTTTGCATCACAAACTTCCACAGCCCTTAAAATAATGAGAAGCTATGGAATATTGCATGTTATTATATCCTTCCTTTTTTAAAAATGAGTTTTAGACATAAATCATCTTTCAGAGGGGATAACTGAAAATAAACAAATCACCTCTTAAAAACTCTTTTTAACTAGTAATTTTTTTTCACAAATGGTTCACATTCTGCCACCTGTTACCCGTAGGCTATGTTGTCTTCTCTTTCACAAAAACCATGGTGTCTGTTCTGACATCTGTTGTTTGTGACTTGTTATATTTCATTATTTGCTCTCATATTTTACAGAACATAGGACAAGCAAAAAAACTTAATTTTATACCTGCACTACTAATCTCCAATTTCTGATATGTTCTGCAAAACTAATGTAGGCTACAATGATTTATTACGTGATTTATGTACTATATTTGAATCACTTCACATGCAACATTCCCCATCTCACCGAGAGATGGCGCTATTGTGAGGCCACCGTCATTGACCTGTGTGTGAATGTTGACTACGATTGTATATTCGATTGTGTGGAAAGTCAAAATTATTCGTAATTACCTGCAAGACATTTTGCTGCCGAGAACAAATTTTATGAAAACAATTCAACAAAGCCATCTTTAAACTATTATAGAAAGTTTATATACACCCCTTAAGTGTCACCGGGCCACCAGTGGGCCCACAGCCATTAGGCTACATATTTAAAACAGCAATATCCTATACTAAACCTAAACTAATCTTGACAAACTATATGTCATTTGAAAGCTTAGAATCTCTAGTTTCCATATTTGGTGACTGATTTTCAAGGAGCGGAATTACAGAGGAGCCGTAATTTATCAATTTGCAACAAGAATATTTTCATACTCCTAAGGCGTGTTCAGACCTTTATTTTGAAATAGCGATGAACATGAAAAATCATAAAAGAATGGTAGAAACCTAAGTTTGTTTTCATGCCAAGAGTTCAAAAGATAACATACATAAAAAAAAAATTTAAATGTCTGAAAATGTTTTAAATATAAAGAAAAAAAATGATAGATTCATCATGATGTAGCAGCAAGCTATAGCCTAACGCACATACTTGTTCTTTTTATGTGTTTATTAGAGGTTAAATTCATATCAAAATCTGCCAAACTTCCTATACTACTTCTGAATAGAATGTCTACTTCATAAATTGTATACAAATTGTGGAAATGATGGTTCAGATCACTAGAACCACATATGGAAATGGAGCCGCCCTTATATGGGCAGTAATGGAGTCTGGTTGTCACCCGGTTGTCACCAAGTGAAAAAGTTTGGTACTGCGCCCAAACAAAATCTTACTGAAAGCAAAGTTTTTGAGATATCAACCTAAAATTTGAAACACAACTTCTTCAGATTTGTGGCTTTGATTTTCTTGCAGTTTTAGAGTCCAACATGTTTTGAAAAAATATATTTTATATAAAATATGAATAATTAAAATGCATTGCACATTTTCATAAACTCAAACGTTTTTTTCTGTTTCACTTTCTCAATTTGTTTCACTTCTACAGAACTCTGCCAAATGCCTTCTTTAAAACAAGACCAATATTACATCTATATTCCTATAATTCATTTTTATAACAATTTAAGTTTGGAATGTGCATTTTCATGCACATAGACATTTTCATGTCTATTAAAAAAAAAAAGGCTGACACTTAAATTAATACACATTTGAGTGATTCTGAGAACGTAAAGTTGATGAAAAATGAAAAAATAATTGAAAAGACATTTATGTACAAACATTTATGTACAAAATTATTCAACCCCCAGAAGTCAACATTTGTGCAGAATCTTTTATTCTTAATAACCTCCAATAAATACTGCCTATACGTGCTTAGAAACTTACGTCAGCAATCTTGGCCCATTCCTCATTTGAAAATGCTTCAAGATTACTGATTTTGACATTTTTTTCACATTACCACTGCTTTCTTCAAATTCCACCAAATAGTTTAAAAAAGATTTAAATCTGAAGACTGTACAGACCACTCAAGAACATTCTACGACTGATCCCTGAATCAAGCTTCAGTAGATTCAGATGTATTCTTTGGGATGGTTGTCCTGCAGGAAAGTCCACTGATCATCAAGCTTCAGTCTCATCAACATCTTTGCTAGAACGGTTTGATACTTCAAAGAATTCATGATGTCCTTCATACAGTCCAGATTTCCACTTCCTGCAACGCCAAAGCACCCCCATAACAAGACTGGAGCACCTCCATGTTTGACCATGGAGATGGTGTTCTACTAGATTTGCCTTTTTTGCACCAGACATACCGCTGATCAATGGGTCCAAAAAGTTCCAGTTTGATCACGTTATTCCATGAAACATTCTTCCAGAACTCCACAGGTCTAACCAAATGAATTTTAGCATAATCAAGTAGGCCTTTATGTTCTTCTTGGTCTAGAGTGGCATTCGGCAAGATGTCCCAACATGAAGGCCATGTTGTCTAATGTTCTTCTTATACTCTGCATTGAAGTGTTTTTTCCTCCTTTCATCAGGTCATCTTGCAGGTCTTTGGCAGTAAATTAAGCGTTTTTACTGAGTTACTCTGATCAAACATTTTATCCCCCTCAATGATATTGTGCTTTTTCTTCAACACCCTCAAAGGTTTTCTAGTACAACACATTTTAAACTTATGAATAGGGCTGCCAGCTTTGCTTCTAGGAACTTTCAGTGTTGTGTAAAATCTTCATATAGCTATAGACTTTCTAATGTAATAAAACAATTTGTTCTCATATCGCTTTTGAGAGCTTTTGACTTGGCCATATTTGCAACTCAACTTTAGCACATGCATGGGCTAAATGTATGTATGTGTGTGTAACAGCACAAGCTAATTCAGTTTTGTTATAGTTTCCAAAGGTTTTAATTGTGTTTTGATGCCATTTTGTACCATACCATACAAAAAAAAATCCTATAAATCAAATGCATTACATTTTATATTGACATTATCACTTTTAGTGTGCCATTAAACTGCTAGATGCAATTTTTAAAGAAGTCTGTTTAATTATAATTATAGTCTCTGTTGGGGGGGGAGAGAGGGGACTATTAGTGCTTTATATTAGAAATGAAGGAAAAACAGACCGACATATAATATATTTAAACATTTTTAATGTTCAAAATAAAGATTTTTTTATACTAAATATCAAATGGAAACATTTAGACTTCCACTTATAATATGTTTAGCATGTATCATATTACGTCATTTTAGTATGATTGAATATTAATCAGTTATATCATGTTTATTTTGTCATAAACATTAGGAAATTAAGGCATAAAACTCCAAAGAGGCTTCAAAGAAAACAAGGAGAATATGAGAGAGGTGAGATTTACCTGACAAACTGAAGCGCCTTAAAAATTAAAATCATCTCTCATGAACAAAATACTGATGTTCCACAGAAAATCTCATCCAGTCTCTGCCTACAGGAAGAACACTGTGCAAAACGCTTGTTTTGCATGTTTAAAAAGATGTTTGTCCAAGTTGTACAAACCTCAAGGATTCAGGTGAATGTTTCACTACATATGAAAAAATTTAACCTGCAATTTATGCGTTCTGTGTAGCCAACAGTGTTGCTACTTTCACATTTACACATGGATTACTTGTCATCACAGTATCATATTCATAGTTCCTCAAATTGAACGTGGCAACATCTCAACAGTCTTTATCTACTTCTTGGTTGCATGATTTTTGTAGTGTTTTTGTGCCTCAATGATCTCTGAAACGACAGAGGGGTCGTCCAGCGTGGAGACGTCCCCCAGGTTGCTAGTATCGTGCATGGCGACCTTTCGCAAGATTCTCCTCATGATTTTTCCAGAGCGTGTTTTAGGAAGACGCTTCACAACCTTAAAGAAGAGAGCAGAGACGCTTTCACAGCTGACAAAACAAATAAATCTTAAAACCATCTGTACAGACAGTGATGGTTTAGACGACATATTTTTGTTGATTCTATGAATCGCTCTTTGTAAATACTCCTGATATAAATGTTCCTGAATAATAAATATAAATCAAACAATTAAGACTGTACAACAAGTTTAATTAAAAAAAAGATGATTTTACCAGGAAGTGATCAGGGACGGCATATTTAGCTATTTTAGTAGCCACTAGGAGTCTCAGCTCTCCCACAACAGCCTGCTGGTTCTCAGTAGCAGATTCTTTTAAAACTACAAATGCAAATGGAACTGGTGACAGAGAAAGACAGGAAGATAAAGTGAGAGAAATGTAAACAGGCAATGTAAAATCCCATTACATTTGCTTTAAACACTGAATATTTTGTGACAGTTAATTGTGTCTTTATTATTTTTGTTCTTTTCACAATGGCCAAGGGTGTTGTAATGCACACAATGAATTGTGGGTCAAAAGGTCTCTGCTTGCTTGGGCGGGTGCATGTGTTCCAGATGGCTCATGAATGAAAAAAGGTGAGATCGTCGAGGGCCTTACCTTCTCCTTTGATCTCATGAGGAATTCCGATCACTGCAGTTTCAGGAACATCTGGATGTTCATCCTGATGCCAGAGAAACACATAGTCAAATGTTCAATGTTTTTGAAAGCAGTCTCTTATGCTCACCAAGGCTGTATTTATTAAATTAAAACAGTAAAAACAGTAATATTGTGAAATATTGTATTGTAAAATAATAATTTTCTATTTGAATATATTTTAAAATGTCATTTATTCCTGTGATGGCAAACATTGACAAAAAGCATTTTCATGAGCCATTATTCCAGTCTTCAGTGTCACATGATCCTTCAAAAATCATTTTAATATGCTAATTTGGTGCTCAAGAAACAATTCTTATATTTTTATTATCGATATTGTAAACACTTGTGCTGCTTAATATTTGTATGGAAAAGGTGATACATGTTTTTCAGGATTCTTTGATGAATAGAAAGTTCAAAAGAACAGCATTTATTTGAAATATAAATCTTTTGCAGCATTATAAACGTCTTTATTGTCACTTTTGACTAATTCAGTGCATCATTGCTGAAAGTATTCATTTATTTAAAAAAATATATATTTTTGACTGAAAACTTATGAACAGTAGTGTAGGCCTACATTTGCTTCAGCTCTGTAAAAGACTCTCTATAGAACATTTTAAATCATCATAATAATAGGTCCCACTATATATTAGGTGTCCTTAACTAATATGTACTAACATTTCAAGTAATCACTTGATACAATGCACTTATTGTGTACATACATGTTTTTACATTGTACTCATATTAAAAAAGTAATAATATGTAATTAATTAATTTCTGTAATTACGAATTCTGTAATGAACTTCGGGTCTCACCAGTGCATCTTCTATCTCGGCGGTGCCCAGCCGATGCCCACTGATATTGATGACGTCATCCATTCGTCCTGTGATCTGGTAGTAACCGTCTTTGGTGCGGTGCGCCCCATCACCCGTAAAATACTGACCTGTGGCATGCCATCAGTTAACACCTTAAGATCAACTTATACCTCTGATCACTATCTGTCGACTTTGATTTAAAACTTGATATGAAGTAAAAACATAAATGGAGTTATTGGGAGTGCAATTCACAACAACAGAAAGCACATTTGAACATTCAAAAAGATTTGGGAGTCAGAAAGAACATAATTCAACAAGTATCAAAACTTTTCTTTTTCAAAACTTTTATAAAAGGAGCTTTACGAGCCCCAGAGGTCTGGCTCACCTCGGTACGGTTTGAAATATGCATCAACGAATCTCTGGTGGTCCCCAAATATGGTTCTGGCCATTCCTGGCCATGGCTGGCTGATGCACAGAGCTCCATTGACATCATTTCCCGTTATTATCTGTCCCTGTTGAAAAACCAAAAGGTTGGTGATTATTCCACACGACTAAAAACACGTTTATAGTCCCTGTTGATCTTCATGGGAGGGGGTAAAAATTTCTTTCTCTCTCCCCTAGAGTGGAAATTGGACCTGCTCCAGCACACATTATTATTACTCTTTTTTTTCTCCCCCAGCTCCAGAAGAGAATTTGACGTCCATCAAGGTCTGTAATACAAAGCTTTCTTTAAACACAGCTGGAGAAGCTAAGTGCATTGGATCCAGGCAGAACCAGGCAGAGCTAAAGACAAATATTACCCTTGTTTAGGTCTGAATAGGACAGTCTGCTAACAATTACTGTATCTAGAACAATTGTAGAAGAATCTACTATAGAAAACACAGAAAAAGCATTGAGCTTGCCAGGAAGTAAAGTGCTATAAGAACTTGTGTTTTATTTCAGATTATGAATATATCTTACTGTTGGGACTTCATATCTAGCAATTATGACTTTATTTTAAAAATTTAACTTTTTTCAGATAATGACTATATCTTACAATTGAGGTTTTTTTTTTATTTCACAATAATCTCACAATGCCACTTCATATCAGTCCTATTACATTTTTGTTTTTACTTAGAGTTAATAGTTTTGTGTAGTGGAGGAACAGAAACTGCTATAAATGCACCATATGTTCCTAAACAACAAGTGACCAAACCGTGAGTCAGGAAACAAATAAACAAGTATAAATCACCTTCTCCCCAAGCAGTGCTGGCTGGATGCCAAAAAAGGGTCTCATAGCCATAGCAGGCCGGATCTCTGCTCCCGGCTCAGCTGGGAGTGGGGCGATACACACACCGCCAGTTTCTGAAGAGAGAGAGAGAGAGAGAGCCTGGTGAACGATCTATTTATTTCTGAATAACGTCACACATGGTAAATTATCTGATCAGTGCTGCCAGACTGAAGATCAAGGATATGTTATACAGACAAGAACAGATGCAGCAATTTCCTTTTACCTGTCTGCCACCATGTGTCCACCAGAGGGCATCGTCCATCCCCGACCACATTATGGAACCATTCCCACGCCTCGTGATTAATGGGCTCTCCAACTGCCAACAGATCACATATTCACATGGTCATTTATATAAACAAATTAATCGACCATAAACACTGCACTTAAAAACATGCTCTCTAAGTTGGTATGATGGAGTGACTTTGCAATTCAAGCAAATCTTACCCCTATCTTTTCAAGTGGAACTGACAGGTACTAAAGGGGCCAACAAAACCCAGACCAGCTGTGTACACAATCTAGTGTCCTTGATGTTTGGCGCAAAGTCAGATTTCCCATTGTTGAACTCAAAAGCTGTGTGACTAGACTCATTAAAAATTATCTAGAGTAAGAAGGCTAAACTGTGGCTGAATGTTCTCCCTGGTGGAAGTACAATATCTGTGCTTGAAACACCAGCCCAGATATTTTACTTCTTCAGTTCCAACCCTGAAAATGGTGACCTTCGAACTGGAGAGCTGATGAGTTCCCCATCCCCATTGTGCCATGCACTTTTCCCTCTTACTACAGGAGCAATCCACCTCAAGTTACCCTGGGTTAAGTCGTAATAAAAAAGAACACACTGACTTTCACACTGCTGTAACTAAACGGCAGTGAAACATTTAAGTCCCAAGATGTATTTACACTGAGTAAAAAATATTACATTTTCTAGCTATATAATTAAAAACTTTATTGGAATTTGAAATGGAATTTTTTTGAGTGTGATAATTAACAATACAATTCACTTTTTTTTTACAACGCAGGTCAATTTTGATTTTGTTGACTGTGGAACTAAGGAGACAAATATCATATTAAGCAATTCTAGACAAAATGGGTATGTGTTTAATACACATTGCCCTTTAAAAGTGTGTAGTCCGTAAGTCTCTAATGCTCACCAAGGCTGAATTTATTTGATCTAAAATAAACAGTTAAATTGTGAAATATTAACACAATTTAAAAGAGACTGTTTTCTTTTGTATATTTTTTAAATGCAATTTATTCCTTTGATGGGAAAGCTGAATTATCAGCATCATTACTTCAGTGTTACATGATCCTTCAGAAATCATTCTAATATGCCGATTTGCTGCTAAAGAAACCTTTCTTACAAAAGAACAGGATTTATTTTGAATAGATTTTTTACTATCACTTTTGATCAATTTAATGCATCCTTGCAAAATTTTGAATGGTAGTGTACTGTAACAAACAAATATAATATATTATAACTCCAAATATATATATATATGTTTATTAGCCATTAAACTTTTGAAGACTCACCAGATGCAAGTGTCTTCAGTGATGACCTGTCATATTTCTTCACCCAGTTTTCCTCATATTTCAGGAGTAATCTGATGGCGGTAGGAGCTCCATAAAACTGGTTTATTCTTAACCTCTGAACGGTCTCCCAGTAACGACCTAAAACAGTCCCAAAACACAGTCAAGACAAAGATAATGAAGTGTTTGATTAACAACTACATAGCACTTCAACAAAACACATGTTATGAGCTTACAAAAAATATATACATCAACAGTAATTATGACTAATTAAAACCCAATATTACACAAGCACATTGCCTAATTGATACCAGCACAGGAACAGAGGCTTTCAAAAAGCAGAAAGACAAAAATGGAAAAGTTCCCTGCAGAGGTCACATTGTAAAGAGCACTGTTTTACGGCCACTCATGAAGACTCATTTCCATTAAAATACACTCATAAAGTCAGATAAGGCACATTATACAGGTTAATGTGTCACAAGATTTTATCTGACAGCTGAACAAAAGAAGTTCCTTCATTCTGAAGGGATGGGAAGGACAGTAACCCTATCTGACATGATCTAGAGGGGTCACCACCTCATTCAGAATGGACCAGAAAAGGAACACGGCTGATACAATTATAAACTTTAGGAATGAATAGTTGTGTCTCCCAAACACTTTGCATCTTGTTTAATTCTCTTTGTAGAGATGCATTTTAAATGTTTTGAAAATGTAACTTTAGTTATTGTCTGAAAATGCTTTGGCAATACGAATGCACTTTTTTATCATACCTTTAAACCACAGTAACTAAAACTGAAATAAAAAAATAAAGTGCATTTGCATTATACAGTACATACTGCATGCCATTGCTCATAAGTACATGTAATTTCTCTTGATATTTCACCTGGATTGGGGTACACGGGTGTACTCTCAAACAGAACAGAAGTGGCTCCATTACACAGGGGTCCATACACCACATAACTGTGACCCGTAATCCAACCGATGTCAGCAACACAGCCAAACACATCTCCAGGTGTGTAGTCAAACACATACTGCAACCACAGACAGGTATTCAGTTACACAAATGGACAAAAATGACACCCTCTAAAGCTATTCAGAAAATTGATTGCTGAATATATATTCATAGTGCATGTTATTGTAAATGTGCTATAAATGTGGTATGTAAATGCAGACCTGAATACTCCTCAGAGTAAAAAAGGTGACAGTCTCGCGCGGGGGGTGGGGATGGTTCAGATGGGGGGGGATCCAAATATCTTAATTTTTGAGATTTTAATATGCAAACGACACATTTCTGAGCGCTTTATTAAACAGAAATTCGCTGTTGGTGTATTAGCCTAAAACCACATGCTCGCCAGATTTATCTAAATAGCCCTATGTTGTTAGAAATTACTGTTTACCAGGTTTTTGGTCATTTCCTTGATTTAATTTTTTTAATTCTTTTTTTAAATAAACTAACATCATAAAGTATGATATTTTTTTTACTTTGCGCAATTCTGGAGCTAATTGACTCTTCTTAGGAGCATATAAAACAAAACAGTTCCTTGGAAAAAATGAAATGTAATATTGTAGTAGTTATAAACAAAGGTTTATTTTAGTTCAGATTAGTTTGAGGGCAGCAATTGTATTCATAATGTCAAAATAAAACCGACATAATGTTACTTGAAGGCATTATAGCCTAGCCTACTATTCCTGCCAAACTTCCATGTTGCAGTTAGTGTTACTACAGTTAATCCATGGTGAATGTTGCTGATCTGTGGACACTGGATAGTTAATTCATGGCACAATGTTTCTTCCTGGTTTCCACGTCAGTGCTGTTTGATCCGTTAATAACGGAGAAATGTGAATGTTTCTCACTAGATCTTGCAGGAGTCGCAGCGATGTTATTACTTCTGTGGCAAATTCAAATGCTTCCTTTACTTGATCTCTTATTAGCGCTGTGTAACAGTGTCGCTTGATAAAGATCGGCTCGCGCTACTTTGGTCCAAACTGATAAACGGTCCGTCAACCACACAATAACGAGCAGTTTGAGATGCACTGTGTGTCGTGAAACATTTCTCTCATAAGCATCATTAATATTTTGTGTGACTTGTGCCACAGTAGACCTTCTGTTGGCTTAGGCGAGACAGGATAGCCTTCGCTGCCCTCATGCATCGATGAGCCTTGGGCGGCCAATAAAACTGCTGACCGGGAGGAACCCACAAACCTTTCAGTTTCAGAGATACTCTGACCAAGTCGCCTTGCCATAACAATTTGGCCCTTGTCAAAATCGCTCAGATCTTTATTCCGACTCATTTCTCCTGCATTCAAAACGTTGATTATGAGAACTGATTGTTTGCTTACCATTAGATATACTCAGACCTTAATATGATCAATGATATTGGCTTCATCTGCGACTGGTCATAATGTTTTGTCTCACCAGTGTGTGTGTGTGTGTGTGTGTGTGTGTGTGTGTGTGTGTGTGTGTGTATTATACAGTATTGTACACACACATACAGTACATATATCCATATGTATTTTTGCAAAAACAACTTCCATTTCAAACTTCGCTCAGTGGTGTGATCTTCAGCCAGTGTGACAGCAGCAGTGTGATCAGAGAAGCACAATGACATACCTGATGTGTGAGGGAAGCGTAGAGCAGGTAACCAGCCTGTGTGTGAACGATGCCCTTGGGTTTACCCGTACTGCCTGAGGTGTACAGCATGAACAGCATCTCCTCGCTGTCCATTGGCTCTGGAGCACACACTGAAGACTGTCTCGCCATCACCTGATACAGACAGACAAAATACATTCATTAGACTATTTTAAATTCTTGTTTTATTGTGTGTATGATACAAATAGTTCATATAAAACAATCAAGTATGGTATATATATATACAGTAGTCAACATTTGGAGGGGATCAAAAAAAAGTGTGTGGTGCCAGGTTTAATATTTTTAACAAAATTGATTGCACTGTTTTATAATTAAATACAAAATATGTATCGCTGGAAAAGTCAAAGACTCAAGGTTTCATATTTGGGGAATGTTTTATGATAGACATTAGAAGTGATATTCTGACAGAAATGTATTCTTTTTTTGACAGGAGAACACATCAAACTGGGTGGCTATTTTTGGTATAGCGCCTAAACAAAACCGAACCTCAATTTTTGTGATATCAACATAAAATTGGAACACAACTTGGTGAGACATATGGCTTTGATTTTAGAGCAATTTTAGAGCCTATGACATTAATTATCAAGTATTAATTAGTAATTGATTGCTTTATTACTTTTGTGCTGTTTTAATATTTAATTTAATTTAAAATAATATCATAACATGTTAATCCTGTAAATATAAGCTCAATAGGGGAGGATGCGGTGTGAAGTTCTTCATCATCGAGGGGTGCTGTGACAATAACACATCTTTGATATGAAAATTACTCACAGTAGGAAAAACAACTTTCCACACCTTCACGTGCAGCTGTAAATGCAGAGCTTAAGGAAGTGTATATGGTGTTCTTCAGAACTGAATTAATAATCACTCAAATGCAAGATAAATGTTAATAATCACCTGGATATCTATTGTGCATTTTTCATGCAGGCATAAATGTTAACTTTCAGTTATGTGCTTTGTTATTATTGTCTTTTATGTGTTGTGTAATAAAATTGTAATCTTTGTATAGTCTAAATGGATTTTCCGCTTGTTTTACCACCATTAATGTTGAAGGCTAATGCGTTTCCTGCCAATAATGAGATTAAATGGGATATTGACCCTGCAACCAAAACATTATATCTTCTTAAAACACTTAAGCCCATTTAACTGCATGTGGAGAGTTTACAGAGGCCCAGATCAGCCTATCATGTCTAATTCATTATTTCTGAGAAACTGCCAATCTGGCAGAGCATGTGCCCACTATGTGACCAATTCTAGACAAGGAAAATGTGTGCCCTTGTACAGAGTGAGTGAACATCACTATAGAGACTGGCAGACATAGACATTTCTGGCAAGACAAAACAAGACTACTCAAATGAAGTGGAAAACACTGGAAACAGAACTATAGTCCTAGTCTTCTGTCTTAATTAGGTTCGAATTGTGGACACATTCCTTCCCCACTACACAAACCATTAGAAAGCTTTGAAAGGCCATGCACCTTCTAGATGAAACGTTACTAACTGTAAACCTAGCAGAAAGTGACCTACACACTGCAGAGGTATAAAATAATTGGAAACATGTATGCATGATTTGAAGTTTTGGCAAATGTAAACCCTTTTAAAATTCTGCTGAAGCTAATTCTGCTTTTTCAATTTTTTGTTTTGAGTGTGTAATTTGTTGATTTTTAATAATCACTTTATATTTTTAATAATATTTAATATTTATTGTCATGTGATGCATGTATTGTTGTTTAAATTTTTTTTATAACATATTTTCCACGCATATAAATGTATTTTTTATTTAGTTCAGTTTTCTTTATTATATTACATTGCAATAATAGCTGGAAATTATAAGGTAGTCTGCTGACCTTATTGTTTAGCTCTGGCAGAGAGAAATTCAACAATTCAGAAAATATTGACTCAATGTTTCTAGTTTGGCTTTCTAATCTCTGTACACTGCAGGATTTCATTGTTGTGTGATTTACCTCATCTAATGGAATGTCTAGTTTGCCCATTGGCAAGCTATTGTTAGTTCTCTTGGCCACAAACACATGCCGGACAGACGGACAGCTCTTCACTGCTTTGTCCACCGTGGACTTTAGATCGAAGTGACGGCCACCCCTAACGCCTTGGTTGCATGTGATGACAAACTTGCACTGGGCTGTGTGTATTGGAGAGAAAGATAAAATGAAACAGACACTAGAACAGGCATAGTGACAGTGCACAATTGCTGATACAGCCACTGAGCTGATGTGCTTGTTACCACTAACTGGGAGCTAAATTTAGATATGATAGCACTGTGTGTAAACAATTCATTTAAGGTAATTTTTAAGAAAGCAATTGATAAGTTTGCAATATTTTAAGGAACCTGTCTCAACTGCAGGGCTGTCGTTGGACTTTATTTGTTCATATTACATCAAATAAGATCAGAAAGAAACATCTGCTCAGTGTCTGTTTTGATAAATAAGATAAAGACAGGCAGGTCTGAAAACAAACGCCCTCTGAAACTTATCTCTGTCCAGACCTTCACGTACACATCCCAAGATGCTCTACGTAGGGTTTACAATGCTCTAATGTAGCATGTATAAAACATGCATAACATGGAAACACACCTGACTTTTCAGTCAAGCTCAGTATTCTCTGAAAAGCATGCAGGACTTTTACTAGAATTGAGTAACTAGGAAAGGACTTTAAAGTTGAAACCATGTTATGTTCAATCAATTCCAATAGTCAACAAGAAACTAAAATTGACTATGTTTATATTTAAAACGTGCAAAATTCATCAGTGCATGTAAGGGGGAAAAATGGTTGTAATCTCTCACCAAAATACCTGAGCTGCCATTCAAAAGTTTAGAGTCGATAAGATTTTTTTAATTAATTTTTTTATTGTGTTTTATTTATTTTATTTGTAAATATTGTTTTTGAAAGAAGTCTCTTGTACTCATCAAGGTTGCATTCAGTTGTTCAAAAATGGTCAAAAAAATCCTTTTGTGAAAAATTATTACAATTTAAAAGAATTCTTTTCTATTTCGATTTATTTAAAAATGTAGGCTACTTTATTCCCGTGATGGAAAAGCTGAATTTTTTCAGCAGTCAATAGTTTCACATGGTCCACAAAAAATAAAAAAATTCTTACTGACCCCAAACTTTTGAATGGTAGTGCAAACTATTTCTAAAGATACCTATGTATTTCTGTAGAAACCACATTTTCATTAATAATTTAACATTTAACAATTCATACATTTTGCCATTAAAAATCCTCCTAAAAAAGCTGTAAATGCCATTTCATGCTTCCTTTATAGGTGCAGTAAGCAATTTCTGAGAAACATTGTTGAACACTGTTGATATTTGCAATCACTCCAAACAAACACACTTATCCCATCATTGCTCCGCCCCCAAAATGCACAAACATGCATTGCAAGAGTGGAAGTCTCATTATCATAGCTGAAACGAACCACAATAATGCTTCTCGAAAAATAAAGCAAAGATGACGAATGAACGACAAGGACAAAAAATGAGCATACAGTACACAACAAAATATACGAGTAAGTTTCCATTGTTAGTCGCCAGCAGCACACCAGCTATAGACAAACAATGACACTCAAAACTGTCCTGTTTTACTATAGCTAAAATGACAACAAAACCATATCTTGGTTCAGTGAAACATAGCTACTGCTTCTGATTGCTACAAATGTGCTCTGTCTGATCCACTTTTAACAGCATTCCTGTCAGGGTTGAGGTGAGGAATGAGGTTCCTGTCATTCCGGTCAGGGTTTTTTCAGAAAAGGGCTTTTTATTTAATAAAATATATGTAGCAATGTTCAGGGAAGAAGGAGGCGGGAACCGGCGAACATTTAAACATACTTTATTAAAATAAAACAAACAAACTAAAATACCGCCAGCAGCCCCTCGCGGACGACTGCTGGCTTACCCAAAATAAACATAACGGCCAGCAGCCCCTCGCGGACGACTGCTGGCTAAAATAAAACACAAATACAAAAACCAAAACTCAACTAAAATACAGGCCTGTTCCTCTCTCGATCATCAACGTCGGCGCTCCTCCTTTATGCTTCCGCTCCTCCGTGAGAGATGCGAGACCGATGTGCTTCACTGGTGTTGCTCATTAGCAATTGTACCACCGGCCTCGCGCCGTTCTCTCACGTCCCTCGGCCGTCCTGTTCGCCACAATATAAAACAAAAACACAAGCTGCGTGCGGCACAGCACAAGACAAAACATAACATGAAAGCACGCGGCTAATGAAAAGACGAGCCACGTGCGACAACGAAAAAGCACTCGGCTGATGTAAATACGAACCGCGAGCTACACAGAACACAACACCACAACCGGACAGAAGAGCATATGACCCGAGCGAACTCGAAACCGCACGCTCACACAACAAGACGGAGCGCAAAAAGAATGAGCAAATGCTCATCCTGTGCGCTCAAGACAACAGAAGAACAACACAGAGCATGAATGTCCCAATTCCGACACAGAACCTAAGCCAAACTAGACATGAATGCCGGAATCTGAACACCACACTCCGAACATGAAAGAAGGCACACAGACAAAAGAGCAAACGGCTTGAAACGGCGCATTCAGACAAAGACAAGAAAATACAGTTTCAGGACAGTCAGGGCCCTATCACAAAACCAAGAATAAACAAGACCGGAGTGACAGAACCCTGACAGTTTCTCAGAAATCGCTCACTGCACCTTTAAATGGGCCGTAAATTTGAGCAACTGAACCTTTGTTATGCCCTATCCTAGAACTTTACTGACAATCCCACCAATGATGGCGCATCATTTTCTCAGTGTTCCTCTTCAATATCTGTGTTTAGATAGTCTCAAACACAATTTCACAAAAAAATATGCAAATATACAAGAACTTGTTCTTGCCAGATCATATTTAATAGTGACACATGGTACCCACCCAGAGATGGTAAGCAGTATAATTAACCTCAGGTTGAAATAACATGAAATAATCTGTTAGTTTAAAAACATCACAATTATTTTTTTTTGTAGCATCAATTTGTAGTACCACTCTAGCAAAAATGATTTTACAGCTGGAAAATAAACCACACATTATTTTACTCACCATCTTGAATTCTGCCAGCCAGAGCCTCTGAGCTGAACCCTGCAAACACCACAGTGTGTACGGCACCGATACGGGCACAGGCCAACATCGCTGCTACTGCCATGGGAGACATAGGCATGTAGATGGCCACCCGCTCTCCCCTCTGGACTCCATGACTTTTCAACGTATTGGCAAGACGACAGGTCATCTCCAGAAGCTCCCTGAGATTTGAATGTTTTAAAGTTATAAATATACAGCTGAGTAACAGGAAATAATGTGACTGGGAGAGTAATCTGTGATGGTTCAATTTCAAGTGATTCAAGTGCTGAATCGAAGTAGTAGTCACATCATGGTCATTATGCACATCTGATATCAAACTGCCATTTATGGGGTGTAGTTTAATTATGTATTTATGTATACTATAATAAAGTACCGGCAAGCTTTTGTTGGCCTGCCGAACATATCATTATGAGTAAACAGTTAACCTTCATTCAACAGATCATAAATGAGAAACGGACATGTGTGTGTCTAAGCAGAGAACTCTACAGTACAGCCTACACTGTACATACGTACATACATCAAGTATTTCTTGATCTCCTCCATATCCTTGTGAGATCAGAAACAAAACACTTTCATTTTCATACTAATGTGTATCATGTCTTCTAACTTCCTGTTTACCCACGGATGCATGAAAGTGACGCGCACATGCGCTATGCTAACAGTGCCATCGTTTACACACATGACTGATTGTGCCATCTGACTACTGCTTCACAAAACACCCTGAAATGTTTCCCATCTGACCTAGAACAAGAGATACTGGGGGAAATTAATCTTCACCTCCGTAATAAAAGATGAGAAATGATTCATTTTCAAGGTTCATGGAGCAGGCTAGATCGGAGCAAACTGGCCTGCTGACCATCGTGTTTTGGTAACAGTGAGGACAGTGATCCTGTAAATATTTAGCCTACTGTTAACAGCAGTGATCTGAAACACAGCCAGGAAAATTCAATCCTTACTTCAGGCACTAGAGAGCGGGGGAACTCACATTTCATCACAGGAACCTCAAAACCAGCCTTTGTTCTCCACCAGAAAGTTCATGTGAAGGAATTCCGACCAAACTCTTCAGTAGTGTGCACTAATACCATGTTAACTCTTTCTATCTCTAACATTATAAATAACAGTATGAACAACGGATATTCTTTTTGACATTTGCTAAAGATCTAATCCATTACATGCAACTGTCTTATTAATTAAATTATTAGTGTTTTTAAAATGACTTAAATAACTTTAAGTGAGCAAAAGTAATCAAAAGGAAAAACTAGGGGAAATGAGCATACTACATACAGCCCTACTCTTATGTGAACAGAATTCAATAGCAAAATCTGTCATTTGTCCTCAGTTCAACTGGAATAGTAACTTGCAGTGTTCTCAATAACTTGCATTGTTTTCAATTATTTAAATAAAGCTGAAATAAATATAGATATTAGATGAAAATTTGTAATTAAAATATAATAAGCTAAAGTATTTAACTTAAACCTAACTTAAAAATATATTGGGAAAAACTAATAAAAATGCCAAAAGCACACACACAAAAAAACTTTAAAATTAAAATATAAAATTAAAATTGAAAATATAAAAATAATTAAAAATATTATTAAAAAAACTTAGTATATAAATATGGGATATAGTAACCAGAAGCAAAGTAACCGGCGTGCTGTGATATGAATAAGCACTAGTGAGTAACAGACTACTAGTCACTAGACTAGACTGCTAGTCGCTACTTGAATACTATACTGACAATTTAAAAAAATAAGAAACAGCAACATAAAAGTTAGTTTAAAAAGCACATGTTAAAACTGCTTGCTATAACCCCTGTGTGTAGAAAATTTACAACTGTGGGTGGGGGGGCTGATAACATGTGGCCACATGTGCCTCATGTGAATTTCTCAGGAGTAAATGTACCTGTATGTGATCCTTTCCTCTGTGCCAGGCTCATCTTTCTCCCAAATCAAGGCCACTCTGTCTGGATCCTTTGCCACGTGCACATCCAAACAATTCACTGTAAATCATTGTAAGAGGAGTTAGCCTACTACTGCGCTTACTGCTGACACGAAAGTTGTTCTTTGTGCAATTACAATGCATGGAAAAATTATAATCTCAGTTATGATAAAATACACTTATAACTTTTTGTTCAGATAGAAAGAAATGTTGTTTCAGACGTATTGGGAAGTGGAGTAAGAGTAAAGAAAAGGTGCGACTTACCCGAGACATTCAATTGCCCTCCAAGAAACCAGTTGATTTTCCCGCTAGGTAGATCACAGTCCCTTACTTGATAGAAAGGTTTGGTCCATGCCAGCCGTTCCTTGGCGATGGATCCCCAGAAAGTTTCTGGATCGTTGACTGACAGTTCATATAGGTCTGCGTAGGTCTTTCCAGCGAGACACGAGCTGAGGTCCGGTTGAGCCGCGCTGATGCTGCTGCTGCTGCTGGACTGAGACCTCGCAGGACAACGTGAGATAAACACAACACTTTTGCGCAAACATTTCTTGTTTCTAAAGACAATGTTTTCCCTGATCAAAGAAGTCAGCAAGCTTGTGCTCACACGTCCAGCCATTTTCCCGCACAGTCTGTGCTGGAGTGAAGTTTGTTTAAGTTTCCACAGCTCGTGACCGTGACTGATCCTCCGAAGAAAGAGAGGGAGGAGGAACTTGTTGACAAAGAGCTGCGCTGTGCCTTTTACAATCGATTACAACACTGCTATTTCTTTTGACTGGGAGTTTTGAATGTTACATAATATTGGATTGTACGGCCGTCGTGCCCTCACACTACACAACAACCCGAAACGAATGATTCAGATTAAGACGCTTAAACATGTTTTGTTTTCAGATTATGTGAAATTATAGTTTCAAAAGCAGCCGCATATTTGCTTTCTCATATACCCAGTTTATGACTGCGGTCAAGCGGGCCGCGCGTTGAAAATACACGGTCAAGCCAGTCGCACATTTTTTCTTGGAATGCGCGTCTAATCGTGAACTTACGGTATGGATGCTGGAAGGGGTCAACATTTGTTTTAGACTCTATTTTCCATCTTATTAGTTCACAAAATAATACAATTTCATGATTTAAGAAAAAAACATGACTTTTATTTTATTTTTTATTATTTTAATGTTGTAGGCCTATATAGGATTTACATTAATTATTACATAATTTATTAATGTTCATATTATTTTAATTATCATACATCATATTTTTTTTTACATTTTTATTGTTAATTTTAATGTTTTTATATATTATACATTCATTATTATACTTTATTTATCAATGCTTATTTATTTACTTACATTTTACATGTTGATGTAGGCTAAATGACAAATGTGACACAACAGGCTTTTGGTGGCTTTTAATCTGTAAATTATCATTGAATTGCATATGAGCTATAAAAACCTGATCTATGAAATATACATTCATACCTGATGTATTAAATATGATACTCAACACACACACACACACACACACACACACACACACACACACACACACATATTTTATACACATGTATAAGGGCACAGTTTTGCCATATTACTTTACCTTCTAGCACTTACATCATGTCCCATTTTCAAACACTCATAAGAGTGACACTTACTATTACTGTATTTATTTTCAAGTTATGTTCAAATTAATGTTCTCCAAGACTGTACAGTAAAATAACATGAAAATGATAACGGAAGTAGACAGGCTCACAAACAGGAATCAATAGAAAGAATAAGAAGAAATAGAAAGAAAGAAGAAAGAACCTATAAAGGAAAGATTTTTATGAGTGTTTGAACATGGGACATGGTGCATTGGTACAAGTACTAGATTGCACTTTGAAGTTTAGGGTGATTTTGCCTTTACTTTTCTCCAAAACTATACAGTAAAATGACTTGAAAATGAATACAGTAATAGTCAGGATCACTCTGAACAGGAATCAAATGAAAGAATGAGCAAACCTATGAAGGAACTTTTTTTTTGAGTGTTTGAAAATGGGACATGATGACGTAAGTACTAGAATGCACTTGGATGTTTGGGGTGAGTTTGCCTTTCATTTCCCCCAAAACTATACTGTTAAACGATATGAAAATGATAACATTAATATTCAGGCTCACTTTGAACAGAAATCAATTGAACAAATAAGCAAAGCTATGAAGGAACACTTTTTATGAGTGTTTGAACATGGAACATGGTGCAAGTACTAGAATGCACAGGTGTTTGGGCTGAATTCGCCTTTTACTTTTCTCCAAATCTACACAGTTAAATGGCTTGAAAAATAAATACAGTAATAGTCATGGTCACTCTTATGAGTGTTTGAAAATGGGACATGATGTAAGTGATAGAATTTAAAGTAAAATGGCAAAACTCTGCCCTTAACCCTCTACCGCATGGTGTTGCCAAATGGCAACATACTCTTTGTGTTCATTTCATTGCCAATGTTTCTTTAAGAAAACATTCTAATGTTTTTATGTTGGAATGAGAAGACCTTAGTTTAGCCAATTATGTGCTTTGGTTAAGTCACATGACATGCAATTTTTTTCTGTGGCGCGATTTTTGACAGACTGCCGTCTCTTGTCGGTAGTTGCTGAAAGCAATCTAGAACGTCAGTAACAAACAAGGACCATCCCATATCACATACATAAAAAAAATCAAAACATCACCTCAGTTAAGTTATGATGACATATTCACCAAAAAAAAAAGGTTTTATGAAATCAGTTTTTGGTAAATCGATCAAATGTCTGTGTTGCCAAGCGGCAACACTGTGCAATAGTGGAATGACATTATTGCAATAGTTTAGCTAGCTAGACAGGTCAGCTGCAATCTGTTAAGCTGTAGCATTAACAACATTAATGCTAGTGATATAATGTTGATTAGTCATAGGTTAAGGACTGCCAATATGGAAAGCTGTTTGAACTTTTATTAATTTCCAGGATATGAATTCTTGATATCTATAATTGTATTTTCACTAAAATGTCACCATAGGCTGCCATTCAAAATCAATTGTTGATATCAATAATTGATTCTTACTAGTAGAAATATAATTTTGATATCAATCATTTCTTTGTTAGTAAATATGTTAATTCCTGATATCAATAATTCAAATTTCACTATAGTTGAAATGTCTATTCTTGATATCAACAATTGAATTGCTACCAGTAAAAAAATCATTTTTGATATCTGAAAATCTGATATCAATATTATTTTAGATATCTAAAATATCTAAAATTCTTACTAGTAACAATCACATTGTCACTAGTGGAAATTAAATTATTGATATCAAAAATTGCCATTGTTATAGTAGAAATCTAATTCCTTATCAATAACTATCATTTTACCTAGTAAAAATTTAATTGTTGATATTAAGAATTAGTATCCTGGAAATGAATAAAAGTTAAAACGGTTTGTCATACTGCCAATGCATTTGTAGGCTATTACGGAAAAAAATCTAATTTAAATGGCTTTTTTTTCCTAAAAAATTCCACTGTTGCACGTTGCCGTGTGGCAACATATCATAAAGGACCTTAAAATTCAAAAAAATTTAAAAATTTTTTTACAGCACTTCAAGTTCTAAGAAATTAAAAAGAGTCAAATATTTTTTTCTATAGGTCTATCATAATGCGTGCGGTAGAGGGTTAAATATATATAAAGTGTGTGTGTGTGTGTGTGTGTGTGTGTGTGTGTGTGTGTGTGTGTGTGTGTGTGTGTGTGTGTGTGTGTGTGTGTGTGTGTGTGTGTGTGTGTGTGTGTGTGTGTGTGTGTGTGTGTGTGTGTGTGTGTGTGTGTTTTGAGTATCATATTTCACACATTAGGTATGAATGTAGGCTACATTTCATAGATCAGGTTTTTATAGCTCATATGCAATTAAATGATAATTGACAGATTAAAAGCCACCAAAAGCCTGTTGTATTATATTTGTCATTTACATTAACATGAAAAATGTAAGTAATAAAATAAATAAACATGAATACATTATGTATAATAATTAATAAATACTTTATATTTACAAACATTAAAATCAACAATAAAAATGCAAAAATGTATGATAATTAACAATAATATTAAATTTAATTAACATTAATAAATAAAGTATTTATTTATTAAAGTATAGAGTATATAAAGTAATGTCTAATGTATATAAAAAAACATAATAAGATGGAAAATAGCAGCCAATAGACTAGAGTCTAAAAATCAATGTTGACCTCTTCCAGCACCCATACCGTAAGTGCACGATTAGACGCGAATATTAAAAAAAATGTGCGGCTGGCTTGACCGTGTATTTTCAACGTGCGGCCCGCTTACTGTCACATGAAAACCTCTATATTTATTATGACGTATGTTTCACATCTATGAGCCTCTGAACATTTTTGCCTACTTAACTAAAAAGACAGGCTGCCCCCTAGTGAAATATTTACAGAGGGGCAGTTCAGACATGGATGGACAGATGGAGAGATAGCCTCTTCTCGCTGTTCCTACAGACAGACAGATGGATGGATGTATGGCCATTTCTTTAAAGATATATGAGAGAGAGAGAGAGAGAGAGAGAGAGAGAGAGAGAGAGAGAGAGAGAGAGAGAGAATTGATGGGTTTTTACGTAAATAATTATACTATGTAAACATGCTGTGAGCAATTTGTTTACATTTGTTAATAGCATGCTACCTTTTCTGAACGAGTTATGCACACTGCATAACAATAAGTATACTGAGCCATTGTTCATTAAAGCCAGAAACTTCCAGCGTAATGAGAAGTCATATGTGTAATTAATTATAAAGTTATATCTGTATTTTGCAGTAAAATGGCATGGCCAAAACGAAACGAATTAAGGAACTTGAGGGGTTAAAGCAAAGCCGCTTCCCTTGTACTCAGATAATACGTATTTGTCAGAATAGCCAATCAGGATCCGGGGACGTGACAAATCTCGGAAGCATAGGGCGGAGCTTCACGGAAGCGTTTAGCGGCCGGGCACGAGAGTTTTTCTGTTTGTTGTCTATGTGAGTAACTGAAACGTTTATGCAAATATTATAGTTCAGGAACTGTTGCGAAACTTGCGATATGATAATGTAGTTGGCTAGCTTGTGTAAAGAAACCATTTTATCTGTTTAAAGTCGTGAATGACTGTTTGAGCAAATAAATATTGATGGACTTTACATCCCAATTGAACTATTGATCATGATTTTCGTTGTGACAGACCTCAAGCTCCTCTTATTTCGGGGTTACTTGATAGCCTATATAATCGAGGATTTTGTAGAGTTAATTGTGGTGTGGAGATAAAGTAGTTTATAAAACACATTTCTTTTAATCGTATTACTGGTGAATGACATCTTTTAGATATTTGCTAATAATCCGTCAATTGGCACTGCCGGATTATTGTCACCCTGTCACATCCTCCTAAAATACAGTTTAATCTAATTTTTAATCCAATTTGATTCACGTAGGCTGCTTTATTTGAAAATCATGATGTTTGCAGGGGGGGAAACTCCTAGTCTAGTGACTTACCAATCACAGTGCATTTTCCTAACCTGCAGGTTCAGTTTCGATGACACAAAAATGGGAGCTGGTGTCTCTACCTCGCTGGGAGATGATGGCCTACTGGATTATCTCCTTCTCCTCTCATCTCTATTCTTTCTACCAGCTGCACAAGTTTTCTAAAGGTGAGCTGCCTTTCTGTCCCGGAACAAAACACAAACTCCCCCAGGTTATAAGAGAGGATCTCAGGAATCTCAGTAACTCAAAGATCACCCAGGTGTTCAACTGTACAGTTTCAATTAACAAGGGAACACAGATTCAAATCCCAAACCTAAAACAAACCAAGAAAAATCAGTATATCGCATGCACGATGCATGACCATCAGACAACCACCACTCCACAGCTTTATCAGTTAGACATATAAAACATTATTAAATTGTTATTAAATGAGTAGTATATACCAGCTGAATCATTTATTTGGATTAATTTATTCAGAATGAATATAAAATAAAATTGTGCTGCATTTTCAGTGCACACATGGACTTTTTGTGTCAGTTTGAAAAGGGCTTGTGTGTGTGTGTGTGTGTGTGTGTGTGTGTGTGTGTGTGTGTGTGTGTGTGTGTGTGTGTGTGTGTGTGTGTGTGTACACGCCTCGGCCCTGTCCTGTTAACTGCTGACTCTAAGGCCTCTGAAAAGGTTGTGCTGTCATTTTGAGGGAGGACAGGATCTCAGGTCAGCAAAAGGCAACACACAGCACCCATTTTTATCTCTTTCAACCAAAACATGCCAGTCAAAAAAGTGAAAAAATAAAGCTTTAAAATGGGGCCTTTCCTCATTTTCAAAAAACCAAAAAAAAATGCATAAATAACAACAATAGGTGAATCTGATTATACATTTAAAGATAAAACTTTTTTTTTTAAATGTTTACAAAATATGTATATTTTTTGCCATCAGAAAACAGCATTTTTGAAAGGAAACTATTTAGATGACTTCAGTTCATCGGTTCAGTTCTACTAGTTCAGTCTTCATACTAGTAATAGTAATAATTTTGAAAAAAGTGACCTGAATACTTGAGAAAACAATCACTTTATAAGTTTGTGAATAGTAAATTAGTCAGTGTTAAGTACTGCCAGGCTATTGATATATATATATATATATTGATATAATATTGCATTTTGTGTCTTATTGTTTGGCCAGGCTAATTTCTTTATCTTAAAGACACTTTAGCCACTATTAATCACATTGTTTCTAATGTGGGTTTCTATACAAAATATTTCTCCAAATCAGCATCACTTAAGATCTGTATCAGCAAACATTGCCTACCCATGATACTTCTTTCTGCAGTCTTTGTGTTTCAACACAGTGCGACCACCAGATGGCAATGTGCTCTCACTTCTGTTTCTATGTGCACTTTCTTTTCTGGAAAAAGTGTGTTTATGACAGTGTGAATAGATCCTTGCCTGCCATTGCACCCTGCAGGAAAACCGTCTGTCGAGGTGACTAGAGGTCTTTTCTAAGAAACTGGATGAATAAAGAGATGATGGGAGAGAGGGATGGACAGAGAGGAGTGGGGAGGGGTGGGGAAAACAATACCAAACTGACACTGCATTGCAGGGGAGAAAGAAGAGAGTTAATGCATGTGTGCAGGGAATATTCAAGAGATCTTAGCCTTCATTAAAACTTGTCCATGGGGCTCTTATCCATGAAATGAAAGTGGATAGGGCTGCCAAGTTTACTTTCATTGTAATAGTGAAAGTTCTGCTAAACGTTAAGAAAAAAAAATAAAACCATACAGGTTTAGAATGACATGAGGGTGAGAGAATATACATTTTTGGGTGAACAATCTCATTTGAAACTGAGAAGTTGTGCATTTAAACCTCCATCCTATAGTTTCCGTATAATCAAATTGAAGAATTAAGTGGATGTTAAATATCTTATATCAGTGGTTCTCAACCAGGGGGCCATCATTTTAGGTATTTTAATAATGAATATATGTTTTTCTAGTTATGCCAAGCTTAAATATTAGTGGAGTAGAAACTGAGTAAAATAATAGTAATAAATTATTATCCTTAATCCTAATCCATCAAATCATGAACAACAGGAAAAGTTATGGGGCCTTCGAATAATGTTGTGGACAATACAGAGCCAGCCAACCACTGTCTCAATTTTTTATTGGTTCTGTCCAAATACCCACGCTTGCGAGCACGTGAACACATCTGGAAGTGCGCAAGACTGTCCCAGGTCTTAAGAATGACAAAGCTCGGTGTCCTTAAGTTAACGCACACTAAACTCACTATCTCGAGACATTCTACTGTAAGTTAAGTTAATTAGATATTGCATATGCCCCGTGTTTCACAGACAAGGCTTAAGCCTATAGTTCCAGACTAAAATGCATGTTTAAAACATCTTAACTGAAAGCCACTCTCACTGACATATCTTAGTTAAAATATATCAGTAGCATTTTTTCTTTTGTCTCAAGATGCACACCGGTAATGTTTTTTCAAAGGCATGTTTATAAAAGCTACTTAAATGTCCTAATTGAACTAAGGTCTAATCCTGGCTTAATCTAAACCCTGTCTGTGTAACCAGGTAGGAAAACATAAAGTGTTGCACATTTTATTGGTGCAAAGATGAGTGTATTTTGTACAACATTTGCAAATGCTTCTTATCACTTAATTAGAAGCACCACAATTACTAAATTGTGTTGTCTGTTACATAGGTTCTACTGAACAGACATTTAGAAGTTTATTTTAAAATGCAAAGTATTGAAAATCAAAGTAAAACTGTAAACACTTGGGTCCCATTGGGTAATCGCATCGGGTAATCGGGTGAACACTCGGGCTAAAAACTGGAAATACTTTGTGAAAGTAGACAAGTGGTCAAGTTCAAAGACCGCAAGTGTGGGTATTTGGCCGGCCCGTTGTGTGTTCTATAGTTATTGTGAACTAGATGTTTGAGATACCTTGCCAGGTATAATTCATCAAGGTGTAAGCTAACTTGGCAAGTAAACCTGAATTCTGATTCTAGTTGACTAAAATAGTCCCGTGTACAGACGTTGTATTCGTCCAGTATAGTGTATGAGAAATGTGTTTTACTGTGTGTGATTGACAGAGCATGAGGTCAGTCTGGACAGAGCGGTGCAGCTGCAGAGAGGATTCCTTATATGGGGATTCAAGAAGGTGAGAGAACATGGTGATTATGTTAGTGACTTTAATCAGGATGGCACATTTGGCTGATGCACCCCACCAAGGCCAATTTCCTGTTTCCTTCTCAATCAACAAGTTCCTTTTATACAGACAAACAAAACTCTGTATGTGTTTTGTGTTTTTCTATTTGTGTGTGCTTTTTAGGACCCTACTGACTTTGAATGGAGTTTTTGGAATGAGTGGGCATGGCGGTCTCTTCTGTGGTCTCTGATTGGCCACGCTGTGGTGTCCAGACTGGCAGCCTGTTATCTGCCTCAGGTCATTTTGATGCAGAGAAGTTGAATTTGAGCAAGTCATCAAATGTTTGCATGTTTCATCATCTTTCCTTGTGCATTTGTGTTACAGTTTCGACTGGCAGTCTTTGCATTGTATGGCTTGCTCTCTGCTGGTTGGCTTCTCGGTCTGTGGGGCGTGACTCTTTTGATGCTGCATCTGAGCATCTCATTGGTGGTTGCTCAGCTACGTAGCCCCGCCTTCTCGTGGTTTTGCTCCCTCCTGCTGCTCTCCACACTAAATGTCAGCGCCCTCCAGGATTTACAGGTGTGTGAATCTCTGTGCGCCTGTAATTGCTGTAATCCATGTACGTGAGGCATCAAAGTTGCCGCTCCTCTGAGGAGAAGCTGCATAAAAGTGTCCAATTTAAAGGGTTGTTCACCCAAAAATGACATGATGTGCTAACCCAAAAATGTCCTCATTTTACTCACTTTTCATGTTGTTCCAAGTCAGTATAGCTTTCTTTTTTCCCCTCTTAGAACACAAAATGAGAAATGTGAATGATGTGCTGGTTGCTTTTTCCATGCAATTATCATGAGTGATGGCGAGATCTTTCATCCTTCAAAAAGGATGCAAAACCACCATTAAAGTATTGTAATAGTGCAAAATTATAAAATCGTTCGTCATTCTCCAAAATCATGAAGGAAGTAGTAATGCTTGAACGAATTGTTCTTTTAAAGGTGAATTGTTTAATATGTCTGAGGATCTATAGACAGAAATGCAATATAAGATCCATAACTATGTTTTCAGTGGTGTATAAAGACCTTGCATTATGAAACGTTATGTTTTTATTACCTTAGAATGAGACATTTTCAACACAATATGAGACATATTGTGTTGAAAAAGAAAAAGAAGTTTTCAGTGGTGTATAAAGACCTTACTTAATGAACCGTTATACCTTAGAATGAGCAGTTTCTATCTACATACACCACGGCCGACATGTTTCTACAGTAGCCCTAAAAGGACAAACGCGTTTCGTTACTATGTTGCTCTTCGTGCAAGGAAGCAAGCTTTGTTTAGCGAATAAAACCCTGACACAATGATGAACAAGTAACAATAATATTCGCAATAACATATAGTTTTACTGAATAATTAAGTCAACATAATTTCTTAATTTATCCTTGTAAAGAAACCTCATTGCTGAACTGGCTACTCTCTGCTGTCTCGGACGATGACATGTTTTCCTGTCGGCCACCGTAACTTTTGTTGGTTGCAATTCGTAATCTCACCACTAGATGCCGCTAAAAATCACACACTGCACCTTTAAGTCAAATCTTTTCAGTTGGTTGATTCCAGTGTTATTTTAGTATTACTTTTTATACTATTATAGTATTTATTAATAATTTGAATTAGTTTGTTTTAGTAATTTGTTCTTTTGTCATTTATATATTTATATATTTTAAAATATTTCTATTTAGCTTTAAATTACTTTTATTTCAGTTTTAGTTTGAGTATTTTTAGTATTTCTTAAACTTATTTCAGTTAGTAGCCAAAGCAACTCAATTTCGTAGATTTTTTTTTTCAGTTTTAAGTTTTTCATCTAATATTTTATTTAATATTTGATTTCACCTTTATTTCAAATAACAAAGATTATTTTAAATAGTTTTTCATTTAATTAACAATAACAACACTGATTGATTCAGTTCCGAAAACCAATCTGAATGGTTCATGCACATATCAAACTGATCTGTTCAACTCACTTCTTAAGTTAAAAGCTTCCCAGAGGTGAAGATTATCAGTGAATAACAATTTTAGTCGTTTTCTCATGCAAATATTTTGCATGGCTATCACAGAAAACTTGGAATATAAAGCAGTCATATGGAGTGCTGTTATGGTGCTTTTATGTCCTTTTTTTGAACATTAAAAAAAAAAAAAAGTCCCCATTCATTGGAATTGCATGGAAAGGTGTGACCAGCACAATCTTAAAAATTTCTCCTTTTGTGTTCCATGATGATGATTATTAATTTTGGTTGAACCACCTGTGTCCCTTTAAAGCGTTCTGTATTGATGTGCGATGGACAGAGTGAAGGATTAGTCCGGTTCAGGATCAGTCTATGCTGTCTCCTGGGCTCTCAGAGCACATCTGCAGAGCTCCGCAGAGAGAATGAGGATGAGACTGAAACAAGTCCGCATTAAATGTCACCATTCTCTTCACAATTCACACCATTGTTCACACAACTCTTCACACCATTCTCTTTCAAACAGTCTCTCAAGCAAATATTCAAAGTCAAACGTTTACTTGCACAACATTGCTTGTGTATTTCTTTTTTCTCACACAATAGACGTTACAACAATACAACGAAAAGAGTCAGCTGGCTTCCAGCAGGTTTTTGTTTGTTTTCTTTATCTGCTTAGTCACTTGACACAGTGAATGATTGATTGACAGCTGTCATTAGATAACTGACTGAAGGTGAATGCAACGAGATCAACAAGCTCGTGCAGATAGAGGGGACAAAAGAGACAGAGGAAATATTGATCTGAGTGACAAATGAGTTCCCTACTTTCCTTGAGTTTCTCCTTGATTAATTGTGACATCCCTTCCTAATTAAACCTTCATTGAATTGTTATTTATTAACCAGCAGCATCTATTAACATACCCATCCGAAGAACAAACAACTGTAATTTAATCTATTGTGATCTTCATTCTCTTTTAATTTTTTTGTTTTTTTTGTTCTGTATATCTCTGTTTACCTCTGTTAATTATGAGCTGTGAAAAACCCTCAGGAAGACAGCAATACCCATGCACCTATACCACAGAGACTGCCATAATTACATACAAAGAAAAACAGCATCAGCCAGTGACTAATTTCAGAACGCTGCCCTGACATTTAGTGCAATTTAGAGGTGGTTATAGCTTTATTTTTGAGTGGCGATAATGAGTTTTGGAAAGTGATTGCTGCTGGATGCCAGCTGTCTTTTGAGCATGCCCAGTAAATAGTTTATTTTCAACACAGAGGATCAGTGGATGCTGGCCTGAGGTGGAGTAATTTAGAAAGACGGAGCTGTGGTTTACAGCGGTTGTTCGTCACTTACAGTACATAGAAGCCTACTTAAAGGATAGTCCACCCAAAAATGAAAAGTCTGCCATCATTTACTCACTCTCATGTTGTTTTAAACTGATTTGACTTATTTTCTTCTGTGGAACATAAGAATGTTGGTAACTAAACCGTTTTGCTTTATTGTATGAAACAAAAATACAATTGGGAAACGAAACTATTTGGTTACCAGCATTCTTCAAAATATCTTCTGTCTTGCACAGAAAAAAGTCTTACAGGTTTAGAACGGCATGAGGGTGAGTAAATGATGGGTAAATGACATACAAAGGACATTTTGGACACGTTTGGCCACCTACATAGCGCTTAAAAGTGTCTGAATTACATTGCATTGACTTGGTTCAAGTAAATGGTTCCAAGATGATTTTTATTAAATGTTTGATGTCAGTTATATCAGAGCAACCATATGTGTAGTTCATCAAATTTACTGGAAATGTTCCACTAACATTGGATAACCAGTCTAACAAGGCTACTTTTTGTCTTCATTTTAAAGAATATATCTATTGTTTTATAATTTCAAACCTAACAAACTGTATGGCTATGCTATATTTCTTCAAAATAAAAAGACAATAAGTTCAGCAGTTTGAAGTGGGTCCTTTCTGTCTCACCAGTGGAACTAAACAGAATTGGAAAAAATAATTACTCTTTTCAAACAAGCAGAAGCTCGAAGATGCCATAAAATAAGGGGTGATCCTCAATAAACTAGATTTTATTTTCGGGGCTTTGGCAGAGTTAGTCGAGGGTGACGAGAATTTACTGGGCGAATGGGATCGATCTTTTTTCAGTCTTCCATTTTCTTCTCCTCTGAATTTTGTAGATTGTGGTCCTGCTTTACCAATCTGACAAGATTGTGTAGTATAAATGAAATCAGGACATGCTACATCCCCCATGATGGCTTTGTAATGTGACCTTCGTCATCAATTGTGTCTCTTCACTGTCATTCAAAACTCCTTCCATGTGGGCTTGTGGAATAGTAAAGTATCCACTGAATTTCCAATACAGAATCTCTCCAGGTATCTTTTATGAATACAATGAATTTGGACATACTCCTTACCTCACAAACAATTTTTTACTTACTATGTAGTAGGGAAGGAGGCGAATTCAGATGCAGGGATAGTCTTCCGGCTACTACAAGAGCAACTTGCTTCCAATAGCACCAGCTTACTACTAATACTTTTATTTCAGGGCCTGTTCATCGTCTTGAGTTGCACATTTCATTTATTGTCTTGTAGCCACTGATTTTTAGCTTCCTGTTGTTTAGTTTGGTTCGTAAAAAAAAAAAAATCCACTCTTTTTTTATTTATTTTTTTACTCTGTCCCCAGCGTGGCTGGTGTTCTTCTGAGGACCAGTACTACCTCTTGCTCTTCAGTACTGCTGTTTGTACTTTGCGCTGCATTAGCTTTAGTCTGGAGCTGTGCTGGCGCCCTCTTTCAAGTCACTGCTCCTCTCTAGAGGATAAAGGACTAAAGAGACTAATTCCTCAGTTCTACAAGCTCACTGCCTACTGCTTCTACCATCCTCTGTTCTACAACGGACCCATCATGACCTACAGAGACTTCAGTGAACAGGTAGAAGAAAATGAGGTTTATAAATTTGTGCAGGGTCTGTTCTTTATCCAGATATACTGTAAATGTTATTCTTTTTTTCTGCAGATAGAGAGACCGGTGTGTAAGGTGTCTTGGGTGTATGTCTTAAGTGGAATACTGCGCGTGTTTGTCTGGTGGTGTTTAGCAGAATTCATGATCCACTTCATGTACATGCACGCCATCCAGAGCAACGAAACCTACCTGGAGATGCTGCCGCACTGGGCGTTGGGTAAGTCTGTGGCTGTGTATGAATTCTTGTACTTTCTTGTCTTTAGGGATGCAAGTGTGTAGTGTAATACACACTAAGCTATTCCACAGACATGCTTCATCCACAATATTGGCACTGGCCTTTTGAAGTTTGAAGCTATGCTAACAGCAACCATAAACAGTATTCTCTGTTAAATAAGTACATTTCCATTCAAAAGTTCAGGATTGGTAAGATCTTTGAATGTTTTTGACAAATAAGTCACCAAGGTTATTTTTATTTGTTCAAAAATACAGTAAAAACAATTTTGTAAAAAATTATTACGATTTAAAATAACCGTTCTCTATTTTAAAATGCTATTTTTTGCAGTGATGGCAAAGCTACATTTTTATCAGCTTTTACTCCAGTCCTCAGTTTTACATGATTCTTCAAAAATCATTCTTGCTTCATTCTTATTTGCTGCTCAAGAAATATTTATTATCATTATCAGTGTTGAAAACAGTTGTGCTGCCTAATATTTTTGTGGATTTTTTTTTTCAGGATTCTTTGAGTAGAAAGTTCTAAACCATTTATTTAAAATAGAACTCATTTGAACAATTTCAATGGCGCTTTTGACCGATTTACTGCGTCCTTGCAGAATAAAAGAATTTCTTTGAAAAATAAAAAATCTTACTGACATAAAATGTGTGACTGGTTGTGAATGCCTAACCGCCCTTTTCAAATTTGATGGCTCCTTGACACCTATTGTCTTATAGCAGGAGTGTCCAAACCTGCTCCCGGAGGAACACTGTCCTGCAAAGATTAGCTCCAACCCCAATTAAACACACATGAACCAGCTTATCAAGGTCCCACTAAGCATACTAGAAACGTCCAGGAAGGTGTGTTGAAGCAATTTGGAGCCAAACTCTACTGGACAGTTTGGATACCCCTGTCTTATAGGATAATAACAAAGTGTCGAAATCTCATGCAGTACGTCATCTGCAAATTATTGTGAGGCTTTGATATTTATTCATTTTCCGACATCATACTTTTGCGACATACTGTTATTTGCATAGTGTGCAGTGGGGAAATAGGCATAGAGTTTTTAAGCAAATTCTACAGTTTTCATCCAAATTATATATTTCAGAAATGATGCAGTCTGTCATTGTATATGGTGTTATTTTGGGTCTTAACTCTTAAAGTGTTTATTATATTATTATCGTGCACAGATGTTCGCAATGAAACACACACACCGAGTTTCAGCCTTGTGTGTACGCTCTCCATTGCAGCATCTTGATTCTGCACTTGCTGTCTATTGATCTGTGAAAGTTGCTGATTTGTGCTCCATGAACTTTGATTCATAAACACAGACTCTGCAAGAGAGAGCGGTCTGTGCAGCAACACACTGGAACATCGAGTCATTATCGCCTTTTTGTGCCTGTGTTTTGTACAGAAAGTGCTTGCAGAAATTCTGTCCTATTTTTTTTATTTATTTTTTTTTATACAAGCTTTTAGCTTTGTAGCAGTGGGATATGGGAAAAGACAGATGCTTTTCTCAGTTTTCCACTGACACACACAGAGACTGAAAAGTGAATAGGGAGATATGACTAGAAAGGATGATAGAACTAAAATAGGAAACGGTTCAAAATAAAACTGAAATCTGATTAAAATCGTTAAATCTCTGGTTCTTCTCATCCAGAATGGGATGAAGGGCCGAAATGAGCTTCACATACACTGCATGGCCATAAGTACTGTATGTTGGGCACCTGATGTGGCTGAACCCTGTCAGTTCAGATGTTTAAAGGGCACATGTCTGTGTGAGATCAAGCACATAGCTTCTTTACTGTTTTATGTCATGTAACCGCTCTCTTTTTCACCTGCAGGTGGTTTGGCTCTCGCGTTAGTGCAATTTTTTTACGTGAAGTATCTGGTCTTATTTGGAGCGGTGTCTCTGCTCGTCAGGTTGGACGGACTGGAGCCGCCCACGTTACCACGGTGTGTCAGCATCATGTACAGCTTCACTGGGATGTGGAGGTAAATATACACACTTCTGTGTTCTGTCAAACTTCAAAAGCTCTGACCTTTGACTTCTAAGCCACTGTGTCCTCTATAGCTGGAATGATTTGAGGTGTTTTAAATGTCATCTGCAGTACATCTGTGAAACAGCAGGGGTCAGAGCTGCGCTGCAGTTGCTTTAATTGATTTAAGCCGTGATATGATTGGAACAGGTTTAAGACTCACTTAGACCATCTAGAAGTACATTACAGGAGCGTAACAAGATTCATGCTTTCTGTTTAATGTCACAAACATCTTACCTCTATCGTATGGGAGTGAGTGTTGGGCTTCTCTGATGGAGTTTAGCGCTCTGACATCTTGTTAGACGATGTAGAACAGGCTCTTTTATAAATCCATAGTAAACAATAGGACTATGGATGTACCATGCCCTTGTTTCATGTAAATACCATGAGATATACATAGTAATTATATAGTATATGAAAATGATAATCATTAAAGGAACATTCATGTCTCACACAAACACACACACACACACACACACACACACACAGGAATATCTATTGTAAAATTATTTAATGATTGTGATAAAATTGTTGTATTTTTTTTCTACAATAACTATTTGATAAAATATTATTACAATTTATACGAACAAGTTTTTTATTTTAATATATTTTCAAATGTAATCTATTCATGTGATGGCAAAGCTTAATATTCAGTATCATTATTCCAGTCTTCAATGCCACATGATCCTTATTATTAATTATGAATAAAATTATTAAATTCTTTACAAAAATCTTACTGACTTATTTGTAATGATGATACGAAAAAAAATAAACATAATGACGAAGGTTCTGAAAGTCTGGAGTTAATCAATTTATCATTATTTTACAGTAGTAAAAACAACACCTAACTGTAACTTTACAAACTATATTCACCATGATATTTTTTTTGTATTTATCTGCTTCGCTTCATAATGCAAGCAGTTTTCAGTTATTTTTCTTAACCCAGCGGATAATTGTCACTCACCGTTGCGTGGAGAGAGTGACTCTATCATCTGTATCCTGTGTGTAATTGTGCATGTTTTGACTGTATCAGTAGATCTGCAGTCCAGACAGCTGCTGAAGCTCTGCGAGCCGGAAAGGTTAAGCACTAGTGTGTGTCTCTGAGTGGTGTTGAAGGTGATGGAGTTTAGAGTGTGATAAATGAGAGCTGTAGGAAACAGATGTATGCTGAAGACTTTAGCAGGACCTGCTGTAAGACCCCGTCTGGCTTCAATCCCGCACGGAGCAACAGAGCTCAGCTCCTCTGAACCTGACAGAGCGCGCACACACACAACTTTTTCTAACAGCTCAGCATAGCCTCAACACACTCACACACACTGATGCTTCAAAATCAAACTCACATGCTCCTCTCCATGTTTAATGGCTTAGAACCGCCGGAGGCAACATACCACATGGAGACGGTACCCCATACTCCAGGACAGAAAAGTCTCTTATTACAGTGCAAATGTCATTCAGGGAGCGAACGAGATTGAGAACAACAGAGAGAGAAAGAGAGGCTAAGACCGTGCTCTTGACTGCAGTTAAATCTGGAGATTGTGTGTGTGTGTGTGTGTGTGTGTGTGTGTGTGTGTGTGTGTGTGTGTGTGTGTGTGTGTGAGAGTATTGCTGTGTGTGCATGTGTGTGATTGAGTACGGTCGGTTGCTATCATGGACTGGGTTTACGGCGGTTGAAAGGTTTATGGGTTGCTGTAAAAAACACACACATTTTGCTGACTCCTGCTGATAGCTATCTGATCACTCAATGGATCTATTGTTTTTATGGGTCAATGACACAAGGCTCTTTATTCCGGATCTATTAATTTATTTAAAAATTTGACATTAAATCAATTTAATCTATTTGTTTTCTTAAATGCATTTTACTGGTCTTATTTTGAACACTTCATCTATGCGATTTTTTTTTTCTCTTATAAAATTTGTAAGGTTCTGTTAACCCTAAACCAAGATATATAGTTAATTCAATTGAAATCCGGTCAACAGTTGATGGATAAAATCAAGTACCGCCATGCTTTTTTCATGTTCGATCGCCCTTTTTCGGGAAATGTCTCAATATAGTAGTAAAGATCGTTTCAGTTTCCATTCATGCTGACTTTAAAATGCAGTTCATACATAGAACTTCACACCTCTGTTATGTTTATAATTTCTGAATTTAAATGTATTTTTATGTTTTTTTGAGGGGGGAAGACATAAAGTAGAAAATGTCAATTATACAATTGTCTTGATATCATAGTAAAGAAAAAAGCCTCATTAAAATAATTGATTAATTATGTGCATAATTGCAATTAATATGTTTTTACATGACATTTTTAGAAATATTTTTTATTAGTTCACCCAAAAATGAAAGTTCTGTCATCATTTTACTCACCCTCATGTCTTTCCAAACCAGTAAACTTTCGTTCATCTTTGGATCACAAATTAAAGGGTCACTCCACCCATTTGCATTAAGATTTCCATTGTTAGAAATCCAGTCATACTATTGAATGGTCGTGCAACACTCTTTCATTTTCCCCTGCGACAAGAGAAATCCTCTATTTACCTTTTTCACTTCCTCTTACAATGACGCAAAAATCGTCATTTTACGTCATTGTAGGAGGAAGTGGAAAGCTTCGTTCACACTACACGTGACCAAGCGACACGATACCATTCATTTTCAATGGTGAACGGGCGACTTCCGGCGACATGCGCGGTCGCAACCGTTGGCTACCGGATGGGGCGTGTCGGGCGACGCGACAAAGTTGAGATCTGTTTAACTTTATGCAAATTAAGAGCGACTTTCGGAAGCGACAACCAATAGGAGCGGAGCGCGCATGATCCTTCTCCACATCATTGGATGTCATTCATAAAGGCAACCAGTAGTGGGAACGCCCACTACCGACCTCATCGCCAGCCACTTGCGACATGCAGCGACAAAGTTGCTTGTAGTGTGAACGGGGCTTAAAAGGGGGGGATTTCTGTGAAGACTACAAGCACTAGTTCCCGCCCTTTCAAACCCGCCCATAGTGGGTTGGACCTAATGCACTAACAGACCTATCAGATCAGTGCCAGTGCGTTTGATTTCACCGGGAGAAACTTTTTGAAAATATGGACGAAGGTACTGAATACGCAGACGGATGCATTATGGAGGATCTGGATTTTGACAAAGTTATGGTAGAAACGGATGTTCGTGGCTACCTTCATGAGCCACAGTATAGCGACGAGCAGCTGAGGGCTATGGAGGAACCGGAGGCGGCTGAAGCTGCTGCAACCACAGCCGATGCAGACGATCTGCCTGCCGCGGACGAGGAGCCCGTAATGGCTCGAGCTGGGGGCAGATTGGTGGTGCCTGTGCTCTCACTGTGCGCCAATGGACACAGAACAAGAGTCTGTCTGCTGCCGAGAATTCCAGCGATGCTACGTAATCGGAGGATGACATGGACGTGTGTGTTGTTGCTCACCTGAGTTTCGCACCCCATATGGATAGCGGCGTCCTGGAGACCTACTTTAGAATACCCAAGTTCAACTGGCAACTTCAGCCAAAGCCTACAGGGTCAAATGGTCGTCTTTCTGTAAAGTACGTTTATTTTCATTTTGTTAACACGCTAACCTGGCAGGTTCATTGCACAAATATCTTGCAGTTAAGCTAGCTACTGTAGTGGGAGTGGTCTGCGGAGCTGAGCATTGCAATGCACTATGGGGATTGTTGTCTACAATCCACAAGCACTAAAAAGTCATTTTCTGCCTTTTATCCTGATCTCTGTTCTATTCATCAGCTCACCTGTAGTTTAGTGGGATCATGAGGAAAACTCTGAGCTGTGGGAAGTGTTTACACAATGTTCCATCAGGTCAGCTTTGCCTGATGATTTCTGAAGTATACAGAAGCTCAATCTGAAGGATACAGCAGAATATTGAGTGAATCTGTTCCAATGTGTATCTCACTTGCAGCTTCATGAATCGCCATCTGACTCTCAGAGCTCATGAATGACATGAGATTCCAGCTCTGTATGTCCACTGCATCTGTTTTTATAGCTCCGTTTATGTGCCACACGCATCTATAGAGTAAAATTGGGATTTCTTTCTTAGAGAGGCTTTTCTACTGTGCCGTTTTTGGCCTGAAGTGTGCAAACAGGCTGTAGTGTAATGTAGTGATTCCTAGGCAGGGAATTTAGATCTTTAGCTTTATTAAACCTATAAAATAGAAGAAAAATTGGATAACTAATTGTAAAAACTTTTATATTTCCTTTTTTAAGATGAGAAAATAAATTGTATATTTGTGTTGACTTCTAGCAGAACTTTTACTCCTTGTAGTATTTATGTAATTTTAAGAATGATTTAGTGATAATAACAAAGGACATAATTAGATTAAATATCTCTGGTTTATTGTTCGTAAAGGCCTGCTTGAGCCTAGTGTCGCGTAGCCAGACCTTCAGATTGACTTTGTCCAGCTTTCATTGGCCAAGGACCGCCCAGACGCCATCTGACTGACATGAAAGCAACCAATCACAGTTCGTTTTGTTCCTCGTCATGTTTAGGGACGTGAAAATGTAACGTCGTTGTCCCTACAAAAACAGACGGGTGTATACAGTCAATTTCTTGGATGTATTTTAAAGAGTCTATGCCACATGTAAACACAACTGCTTGCTTATTCCATGAGGAGGTTTGGCTTCATGACAGCGTTGTTTCCAGGCAGACCATTAAAGAACGTGACATGCATGTCTGCCGCAAACCCTGTAGAATTCAACCAATCAGATGACGACTTCGAAACAGTGTTTCCAATTTTATGTGCCATGTGTACTAGACGTTCAGACAACGGTTTGTTGGCGTGACGTCTGAGGCTGAGACTAGCCCAAACCGATCGTTATAAAATTCGGACAAAAGTTTCATTGTTTTGGATGAATTATCTCTTTAAGTATGTACAACAGGACAACAAATGCATTGGACAAACATAGTGTGTTTCTGGGCTTAAACAGTAGAGACATGCACAACTGCATGTCTCCACATAATGGTTTATTAATATAGAGTGGAATTACTTCTGCTTCATTTGCTCTCCTGGACTTCCCAGATGACTTTATTTCCCTAGAGCTGATGCACATTTCATCAATATTTGCTAATGAATGCTGGGAAGAGCTGGAATGAATCAAATGGTCCTGGACAATCTGATTTAGGAGTCATTATGCACCGTAGACCCCAGACCCAATCCATCTCTCTCCAGACACTCTCTCACTTTTGTTTTGTCTCAGTTTCTCCAGATGGATATTTTTTGTGGCACAGAAGTTTTTGATAGTTTCTGTCGGCTCATGAAAACTTCATGTCAGGGCTTTCTGACGTGTTAGCGACCATCTGCTTGCATGTGACTGTTTCTCCTCATCCAGGCCTGTTTTTTTTTTTTTTAGAAGCCTAGCAGCACCAACTCTTTACTACTGTCTCTGGGGTCTGGGTTTATTTGGACTCAATAAGTGACAGACTGAACTACATTTGAAAGCCTTATGGCCAGAAAACCGTCTGTTGGTGTCAAATTCCAATTGTCTTTCCTCTAATTGGATGAGATGATGGTTTCTCTAGAGAAATCCATATCATTGTCCAATTCCTCGTCCATTTAAAGCTTAATCAATTTTTTACTGTGAATTTTAAAATTATTCACCCGTGCTTACTAGTAGATTTACTAAGGGATGAACTTTGGATAGATGGATGACTAGACGTAAAGTGAGTATAACAATAAGAGAACCTGTGGCTATAGTGATGACTTGAGGATGTATGTTCACACCTGCTCAGAGGAACAGGTGGAAGAGAAAGTCCTGCAGAGAAACAAATTGAGAGTTACAAAGGGCCAAATCGATATTTTGGCTGTCATGATGGTTTGATACAAACTATATGTCAAAGAGCGAAAGAGAAACCCTGTGTGATCATTGAAACAAGAAAGAGCAATGAACAAGAAAGAACAATGCGGCTTTATATTGTTTATTAGAAGCATACAGTGTTGGATAAAGTTGAGATGCAATCCTGTTAGATTTATAGTTTCTAAAAACCAGGCTATTTTTGGTGAACTATATTTATTTCAATAAAAGATAAATAAATAAATCACATTTAACTAAAATTAATTTATGTATTAAAGCCCTGGAATAGTCTTTCACAGACAGGGCATTAAATTGTACACATGGGGTACTTTTTATCCTGGTGTGCACCAAACCCATTTAGCGTGTTTGCTGCCAAAAAGCTATATATATATTTTTATATGTTTCATCTGACCGCAGAACCCTGTGCCATTTGAAATTCCAGTCGTGCCTGACAGCTGAATTTGCTGGAGTTTGTTTTTGGAAGAGTGAGGAGGATTTTTCTTGAAACACTCCCAAACAACATGTGCTGATGTAGGGGTTGCATTAAGACAATAGACACACGTCCTCTTCCTGGCAGATTCGTAACATCTTTAGTTGATTGGAACTTCTTAATTATTGTCCTGATGGTCAAAATTGGAATTTTCAAATCTTTAGCTGTTTTCTTACAGCCACTTTCTATTTTGTGTTGCTCAACAATCTTTTGATCCACATCAGAACTAGGCTATATTCTTTGGTTTTACTCATTGTGATGGATGATTAAGGGAATTTGGCCGTTGTTTCCTCATATTTAAACTCCTGTGAAACAAGAAGTCATAGCTAGACAATTTCATGTTCCTAGTCACCCTGGTGTGCTAAAAAAAGGTAAATATTAATAAGAATATACTTCAGAGATATTTTACTCGTAAAAAATTCTAGGGGTGCCAATAATTGTGGCCAACGTGTTTTGGAAAAAAACATTACTTTCATGATGTGATTTCCCCCCCCCCCCACTTTCCATTATTTTTAGAAGAACAAATTGTTTTACTAGCCTTGTGAAGTAAATGTATTTATTTATTTTTGTGATTTCTATTTGTTTTTTACTTTATTTAAAATTATATTATTATTTATTTTTATTTATTTATGTTTTTAATATTTTATTTATTTATTTATTTAGTTATATATAAAAAAAGAGCCATACCTAGTGAACAAAATGTAATATAGATTTTGGGATAATTATTTTTTTTTGACTCCCCCTAGCATCCACCTCAGCAACTAGATAGCAACTCACTAAAACCAATTGGAACACTTTAGCAACCACCTGACCAGTGAAACACTAGCATTGTGGTGGCAAATTTTGCATGCTGGCAAAAATAAGTATAGTTTCATATGACTGCATGAATATTAGTTCTCTCTCCCAGATCAATTTTGTGTGTCCTAGACCTGCCACAAAACCCAGTCTCAGGCTACAGCTCAACTTGTCAAACAGCAAAACTGTTCAGGGATCAGCCGCTTTGAGAAAATGTCTCCCGGTACTACAACCGTTTCAGCAAATGCCAGCATTTGCCCTAGAGATTCATTAAAAATGTTTCTTCAAGCATCTCATTTATGCAGATTCTCTTCTCTTTTTTTTTGTCTGTTCTGGATGTTGACTGATTAAACACATGTTTGTGTTGTGTCATGTTCTACAGAAGTGCGTGTGTTGTTTCCTCAAACCATCTGTGTTTTAACCCCTCAGCTCACTCGTTACTGTCCTTTTTGCTTTTCAGACACTTTGACGTGGGACTTTACAAATGGCTCATCAGGTACGATTCCTCAGTTTCCTCTTATTTTGAGTGGGTGTGCGAGAGAGAGATATTTTGTACTGCTATGCACATGGTTTTCTCTTGTTGCAAATTGGAAAACACATGATTAATAATCATAATCAAAAATTACACGTTTCGGATACATCACGTTGGCATAATAAACGAACATTCTTGCATCTACTTCCCTTTGTTCTTGCTAGATTCATATCTATTTTTCGGCTCTCACTTTCTCATTTTAATTTTTAGTAAATTTACTGAAACATAATACACAAATGAGACCTTTTATGAGGTTCATATTTAGCAGCAACATCCCTTTTTTAACAGCAAAATCATTTAAGCTGGAACATTAGCATACTTACTAGTTGAAGATAAATACAAAATTAAGCAATTATCCATCAAAAAGAATAATGTTGCTGTTGTTGCGTTGTTAAATGTACTTTAAGCCATTAAAGTACTTTAAGCCATTAAAGTACAGTATCCTTTTGCACTTATGATATGTGACAATGTGATCTGCAGATTTAGTGCAGTTGGAAAGACTGATAAATATAATAGCCCTGTTAAGAATATAATTTCACCAAATTACTCATTTATATTTAAATATACATGCAAATCAGTTAATTACATATTTTGGCTCAAAATGATCCAATTTTATGCAGATGAGCTTCATAATATACTCTTTTCCACATACTTAAGCCATCGCTGTTCCTGCAAACTGGCAGCCTATAATGAACAGTTTATATTACAGCAAAACACAATGGATAAATTGGGCACTGGTCATGATTGATCACCCAAGAGTCCAGAAACACGGCTCAGCTCAGTCTCTCTCGCAGCTGAGAATGTCCTGCTGTTTAATTGCAATTTTTTTGTAAAAAAGTAGTTATCATTTTATGCCAAAGACCACTTGCCTTTTCTGTGATTTGGTTTAGACTCTGATAGGCAGAATATTATGAATATTACCCGTTTGATGTTGCCTTTTCCATGCTGTGCTAAAATATTTTTTAGATTTGTTGTGGTATTTGAAATGTAGTTGCTAAATGCTTCCAGAAATACCTGATGTCTCAGAATATCAGAGTCTCTGGTAATTCCTTAGTTACAGACATTATAAACAGCTGTTTATCTGTAAAAATGTTGTAATGTCTGTTGAATAGGAATAGAAAGTTCACCTCTGATTGTTATTATAAATATTATAAATGGCATTTGACATGCTGCTACATTATATGCTGTTAGTGGGTAATGTTCGTGATGAAGCGATTTCTGATATTAGGGTGTATTTTATGTGTTTTATAAGTTTTTGTACTGTATAAGTGTAGACTCGGAATTAAGCCTTTCACCGTTATTATTTGATTCACGGGACCGGACACCAGTTATCTTGCCAAGAAAAATCTTTATTCTTATATGTCAGGAGAGAAACTTGAGAAGATGTTATATTCATGCCAGGTCTATGCGTTTCTGTGTTTCTCTGTGTTTCTCTGCTGTAGTACAGTAACGATTGAGCTTTATACACAACTAAGCGACTTTCAACTTCCTTGTAAGGTAGAAAAACATTTTGCTTATGTTTAAGAATGGAATGTATACCTAATGCACATGGTACAATCCACTTTCCACATTAAGAAACTATTTCTCAGTGCATACAAATGGTACATTTGCATCAGTTGAAACGTTCCTTTTCTTGCAAAGAGCATACCAACTGTACACATTTGAAGTATCATCATCATTGGAACTCTTTGCTATGTGAACATTGCATTTTACTCATACCTTTAAGTAGAATACACAATCCTCCCAGCTACCCTCCTTGTGTCTAAAATATGTTCCTTAAACACATGTCCATGCAATCTATAGTCTACTCATGCATTTTAAACTTCATAAGATAATACAACTGATTATGAATACTAAATAAAGAATAATAATACAGATACACAATATTAAATAATGAAATTATATTCAAAGATGAAAATTCAGTCTTCAATAAGCCTCTATTTCTTTAGTTAGCATGAGTGGTCACTTTCCTGGACAGACGAAAGTCAGACAAATAATTCTCCAGAGCAGCTGGACAGATGTTTTCAAGCGCGCCACTTTTGCTTTAATGATAATTTTCTTTGTGTATAAATACTCTCAGGGACTAGAATAGGTTGGAAACCCTATTGGAATATTTCAACCCTTAAAAAAAACCTCTTCAGGTCCTGGTGTAACCTTGTATGCTCAGCTGTTGCATTTCCTGACAGTTATTCATATTCTAATGCCATTCAGCTGTATGGAGAGATCATTGTGGAGGTTTTGGAGAGAGGGCCCAGGTTTTTGTGCTGGGTTTGGTATTGTCAGTCTTTGGCAGGGCTGCGATCTCCACAGACAAAAGATGTTTGATCAGGGTTGTATTAGCATGTATTTAGCGCGAAGAGCATCTTATTCTGTCCCATATTGGACATATGCCAGTCTGTCTGAATATGTACATTGGAAATTAATATTAAATGTGATGCTGCTTGGGCCAATAACACAGACCCAGAAGTCCAAAAATTATTTCTTATTTTATTTGAGAACTTCAGGGCAAGTGACAAGACAAATGTCCTGTCCTGCTGTAAATGATGTTTATGAAGCTTCTTACAGAAGAAGGGAAATCCAAAAGAACGAGTAAAGGCTGTATCAGTCCGAGACCACAACCCACAGCAAATCTTCACGCACTATGCATCACAGATCCATTAAAGGGATGCATGATATATCCGATTCCATACTATATAGGTTATTTACTATATCAATTCAGTTTTATTTTTTCTCAAAATCTGCCTTTTCCGATGACTTGATTTAAATTGTAATAATAAAAAAGATGTCCATGTGTTTTCCGTCATCATAGGGCCCTAGTTATTTATCTGTTTATTCATACACATGCAGTCCTGGTTCCAAGAAAAAGAAGAAAAAAATGGGCCAATCCCATTGACTAAACAAAATGACTAAGTACTAAGTAAACTATCTAAACCACAAATCATTGGTCAGGAAATCAGCACAATTTATGCAAATGCAATAATGCATGAGAAGTTGTGTGTGGAATGATGAATCACAATAAATATAATAATAAATGCATCTCTAGCACAGTGAAGCATGGAGGAAGAGATGTCATTGTGCTGCTGGTATTGGTGAACTGATTCACTGTGAAAAGTAATTTAATGCTTTAAAGTACAGGAGAATATTGTAGGATGGCTTGCTTCCCACAAATGAGAAGTTATCTAAAGAGAAATGATCAAATGTTGTTTTTCAATAAGACAATGGTCCTGCCAAACTCGCAAAGACAACCAAGACGTGGCTTGATAAGTCCATCAGACTCATGTTTTGGACTGGTCAGAGTCCAGATTTGAACCAGATTGTTAATATTTGGTCCCACATTAAACACTTTTCAACTACTCATGAACTGTTTGACAACACTGACTCTTCTTCCTGTAAAAAGCTGTCTGCAAGCTGGGGAACGCTATATTCTGTGCCAAGTTACTTTATCTACAGTATTTGTGTAATTATTGCTAATTTTCCTGACCAGTGATTTATGAATAAAATGATTAAGACCATTAATAGACCACTAAATATTTTGCTATTTTTGGCTTGGCTCTTAATCACCCCCCACTACCATAACATAAAATAATGATTTCCTTATGTATTAAGCAGACTTTTAATAATAAATATTTTGCAACCCACAATACATGTTCACAATAAATTATTCTTCAATACTGTTAAATATGATGGAGGTTGCGAGGGTTTAATTTACTGATTTGAAGATCAACTCGACCTTTTGAGTGTTTGAATCCCCTTTGCCTTGTATCAGTTTAAGTTTAGTTTCCACAGCCCCCCAAATGGGAAGTGTCCCATTGTTCCCTGAATGCCACTTTTATACTTTTCAAGTTTGAAGCATGGTCAGTATTTGAGAATGATTAATTATCCCTTCATTGCGAACAGAAAATCAAAAACGTCTCTTTCTGAGTGTATCTTTTCCATATATCTCTCTCTCTCTCTCTCTCTCTCTCTCTCTCTCTCTCTCTCTCTCTCTCTCTCTCTCTCTCTCTCTCTCTCTCTCTCTCTCTCTCTCTCTCTCTCTCTCTCTCTGCTAAAATGTGTAGTTGATTGCATTGTGGCAGAGAGAGCTGATCTGCATAATTGGAGTGTGAATGTGGGCTGTGTATGTGTGTGCGAGCGAGTGTTGCGAAGTGCTTTTAGAGGGATCGTAATGTGCTTTTAAATGTGCAGTAATTGTGAAGAGCTGAGTTTTGGAGTGAGGAGATGTGGGAGAGGATCTTGTGACTCACTGTTGATCTTAAAGCATCCACAGACACATGCCGCGCACCCCTCCTGTCGCACTATTGTCTGCTTGAACGCCTCGCTTTTAGCCTGTTGAGTGTCATCTCCTGTCTATTGAAATGTGCTCACAACAATCAAATCAAAGACGCAGTTCATATGAGCTTATATAAGGGCGAGAGAAGGCTGAGATTATACTGCGGTGGCCACAGAGCCAGAACGAGACCTTATTGTTTCTGTTCATAATGAAAATGCGCCCATAAACACTTTTCTCAGCAGGGCAACGTCTACGCTTGGGCTTTACAAAGCAGCTTAACAAAAGAAACAGAAACAGAATGCAATATCCACTGGGATTGCGTGGTATACCTGGTCATGTACTGAAAAAGTACCATGGTACCAAAAATGTACCATGTTACTATATCATCATTTTGCAGATTTCATTACCTTACCTGGACAATAATGTGTTCAGTTCAGGACGTGTGATATGAAGGTAATGTGATTGATTAAGTGGGTGTTTAAGTGCATTTTGCAATTCATTTGTAAATCAAGTTAAATCAAGTGGGATGTTTAACAAAAGATTATTTTTCACGTTTTTTTGTGGCAGAACACAATTATTACCAAAGCTCTGTATGTTTGAAATATAATATTCATGTAGAAATAATAAAGGGAAGCCTATCAGACAACAATTGAAAAGCATGTTTCTTGTGTGTAAGAAAAGTTGTTATTATTATGAATTATTATTATTATCCAATGTGTATTGATGCAATCAGTGAAACAGAATATCAATAAACAGTATATAGTATGTGTGTGTATATAGTGTATATATATATATATATATATATATATATATATATATATATATATATATATATATATATATATATCCCAAGTTTCATCAGTTACTCAAGGCTGTTTAGGTGTTGTCCAAGGTATCTATTTAGTCAAGATACCGAGGACCAGAAGCTGGTATCGCACCAAAGCCAAATGTTTGGTATCAATCCAACCCTACTGACCAGTCTAATCAGTTGTCATGATGTCCAAACTTTCTTTAGAATATTATATTATTGTTATTTGAAGATTCTTACCTTTAGATACGCGTCTCTTCGGAGTTTTTGAGCTCTTAGATAAAGAGAGTGATGTGTTCTCTGTGTTATCCTGCTCTGAGAGGATAAGATTAGTGGAATTGTGGGAATTTCACTGTCAGATGAACAGAAGTTGAAAATGAAGCTGGGTGGTTGCATCTCATCGACTACCACAATGCAGTTACTTCACAAAGTTATTAAATGAAAAATGAAAGAGAGTAGAGTATACTTTATTGTCCTTTTTCAGGAAATTTGTCTTGGACTCAAAGCTGCAGTAGTACACAACATGCACACATGTACAACACGCGACAACAACGTTAAAGGGGAAGAAATAATTATTAAAACATTAAAAACAATTCATAACAATGACTACATTGACAACTTATTTAAAATATTACTAGATACGGGTATAAATTGTTTTGCTCTTACAAAGTGGGACGCTATAATCCTTCCCTGATGGCAGAAGTTGTTACATTGGAAATAAAACATGGCTTGATTCACTCACTATTTGCTGTGCATATTTAAAGGTGACACATTATGCCCCTTTTCACAAGATGTAATATAAATCTATCGTGTCCCCAGAATGTGTCTGTGCAATTTCAGCTCAAAATACCCCCCAGATTATTTATTATAGCTTGTCAGATTTGCCTCTTTTTGGGTGTTAGCAAAAACAGCTGTTTTTTTTGTGTCCCTTTAAATGCAAATGACCTGCTCCCCGTCCCGTTCAGAAGACGGCCGATCCTTTACACGAGAGCTTAGTTTGGATAGAATAACAAAACGCGTGAATAATTTCACTCAGCTAAAATCTCAGAAATAAACAGTAGCTGAGTACAGCCTTACAGAGAGACTCAGGAAGAGGTTGCAACTTTTAGACTGCACCTGGACGTTTCTGAATGGTTAGTGGATACATTTATCTAGTTGTTGTGGAGTTACATTGATTCATCTCATAGACATGTTTAACTCTTACACAAGTTGACACAGTTCCCTGAGGTCTTTATAAGACAGCTGTGACATTTTTTGGTCAAATAGTGTTCTGTGCTCATCTGTGCAGCCAACGACAGAACCGTTTTCATGCTTTGCTCGAACTTTTGCCATTGCTTTTTTTAATCTATGGTTAGAACTGGTTAGTGGTTACACTGTTGTCGCTTGCGAAAACCAAATGGCGGCGCCGTGGGTGGAAACTATTATAATAAGATCCCCTTCCTACCTCAGAGGGGGAGCGAAATCTGATAACTGACTAAATTTCAACTGACTTGGAGGTGTAAAGTTCAGGGGTCAGAAAGTTAAAGTCCTGCAATGTGTTTATTCCACCCATGAACTCAGCCAGCTGTTTTCACTAATTAGTTCTATCTCCTGGCTTAAAAACTGTGCTAATTAGCAAATCCAGGTGATTGGAACAAAATACTGCGGAGGACTTTTACTTTCTGAACCTGGACTTTACTAGCCTAGAAATCTAGACACTCCCTAGCGCAGCAAAATTTATTTTGCAGCCAGTGTAGTCTAGGAACTCTCCGTTGGCTTTCGAGCTGGAAAAACCAAACTCCATTCAGGCCAATCACATCGTGTATAGAGCTGGTGGGTGGGCTTATAATAATGACTGCATAGTTGTGACGGTTCCGCGTGAATTCCCTGCTACTTGAAAACAAAGAAGATGACCGCCGCTGCTGATGAACAGCGGTCTTTCGAATCGGCTTTGGCTGCGACTCTGGAGGACTTGGAGTTAAGCTTTTCTTTGAGAAAAGCACAAAGAACGGCACTTAAAAAAGGAAGATGTGTTCGGAGTTTTGCCGACCGCATACGGCAAAAGTTTAATATATCAACTTGCTCCGCTGGTGAGAAAACGCATGGGACTCACTCATACTCAACCGTTCGTTGCTCTGGTTGGTTGTAGTGCTATCCTATTGCGTGCAGAGGGAATTTGAAAGACAACCGTTTATCCCGCGCCTCGGATTGAGGCATGCCAATGGTGAGTTCCCAGACCTAACATCTTGATGTGGGTCTGGCTTACCAGGCTAGGACTTTATACCTCTGCTTGAAATCTAAAATTGTCATCACCTAATCTTTTTGGGTCCACTATCATTTCCTTACTTTTTACAGCATTTACAATAAGATGATTTACATTACACCACTGCACAAAATTATCAATTTCGTACTGATACTCTAATATGTCTCGGTCTTTTTCTAACAGACTTATATTACAGTGTCATCAGAGTATTTGATAATATAGTTATTCTTATTTCTACTCGAGCCATAATTTGTATATAGAGTGAACAGAATGGGAGAACATACGCAACCTTGAGGGGCACCAATACTACTAGATTTTACATCAGAAAGTGTATTATTTACTTTAACATATTGAGTACGATTGGTTAAGAAAGAAAAGAGCCAGCTAGAGGGTTACCATTCATCTTTACACGTTTACCCAGGAGTAACTATTAAAAGCTGAGCTAAAATCTACAAAAAGTAGTCGTGCATAAGCATTCGAGGTTTCTAAATGTTGAAGAGTGTTAAAGGCATCAACAGTCCCCCTGCCCTGCTTAAAAGCATGCAACTGAAATGGATCTAATAGTGTATTTACATTAAATTTCAATCTGGACACCACACATTTCTCCAGGCATTTCATGATTATAGATGTTATAGCAATTGGTCTAAAATCATTGTTGCCAACAGCACCAGATTTTTTAGGAACAGGTGTAATAATAGTCTTTTTCCATAACAAGGGGACCTTCATTGTCTAGTGAATGCTGGAAAATTGGACACCATGCTGGAGTTAACTCTACTGCACACTACTGCAAAAGATAAGCCGAAATACCATCTGGCCCAGTCGATTTCTTAGTGCAAATTTTCCGAAAAAGTGAAGTAACCTCTTGAGGGTCCACAAGTAATCTAGCTTCCGTTACTCATTCAACAGTTGGTAAAATCTCGTTACATTCTTTAACAGGATCATTACTATCAAACCGTATAAAAAAGTAATTGAACTTTTGAATTGAATTGAATTGAACTTATTTGCTTTCTTAAAATCATCAGTATTAACGAGATGTTGTTTTTTAGAAAGGGTTCTCAGAGTGTTCCACAGTTTTTTGTTGTTCATAGAGGAAAAGTTTTGTTCAATGTAGTCCTTTTTACGTTTTTGAACGTTTTATATTTGTTTGGTTTAATAATTAACATTACATTTGCGATTATGACTCTCACTCGGCTTGTGATTAGCATAAATTGCACGCAGCCACATCAAAACTGTTCACAAGCGTCTATGGTTTTGGTTTGACTTTGGCTGTCATTTGTTGAAGTAAATTTAAAAAATATAGTGTTGCGTTGTTTGTCCACTGAATGTGACCTTCTGATTCTCCTCCGTGGTCATATGGGAAAGTGAATATTTACAAAGACAACAATAAAACTTTAGTTAAATTTACACCTTTCCAACAAAAGAAATGGATGGACTTCTGTCATTTTGTTGTTTTATTTAGACAATTTCTACCATATGTGACCCTGGACCACAAAACCAGTCACAAGGGTCAATTTTTTTGAAATTGAGATTTATACATCATCTAAAAGCTGAATAAATATGTTTTCCATTGTTTGGATGGTTTGTTAGGATAGGACAATATTTGGCCGAGATCCAACTATTCGAAGATCTGAAATCTGCGGGTGCAAAAAATATATAAACATTGAGAAAATCGCCTTTAAAGTTGTCCATTTCTGTTTGCGCTTTTGCTGAATCAACTCACACAAATACATTTTTTAAATATTTACGGTAGAAAATTTACAACATATCTTCATAAAACATGATCTTTACTTAATATTCTACTGATATTTGGCATAAAAGAAAAATCGATAATTTTGTTCCATGCAATGTATTTTTGGCTATTGCCACAAATATACCCGTGCTACTTGTGACTGGTTTTGATGTCTAGGGTCACATATGATGGCTGAAGCAGAGGCGCGTGTCTGTTTTCACGAGAACTAGATCAACATTGTGAACGGAATTCTACACAACTTCAGTGAAAACACCAAATGATCATGCAATGGGATAAAATTGCTTCTCTTCCCAGCAACACTACCATGAAGTATGTGAATATTTAATTAAGTCAAAAACAAAAGGTGTAAGCAGGTATCCATATTAAATACAGTTCCAGCAGACTGAAAACGCCATTAAGGCGACAACTTTTAAAGTAAAAAAAAACATTAAAATTTACGTAAACGATGAAAGCTTCTTTTGGTTTCTCGGTTTGATGGATTTGAGCAACCATAAACGACTCAAAACATAGGCATTTTGAATTTGTGATAGTGCTTCCTTTGTAGAAATCTGCTTTTCGCACCATAGCAGTGACGTCATGTGCAAACAAGCAATAGGTCCCCTTTAAAGTATTTTTAAAAAAGTAATTTTTTTCCTGAGATGATTAAACTGAATTTTCAGCATCATTACTCCAGTCTTCAGTGTCACATGATCTCTCAGAAATCATTCTAATATGCTGATTTGCTGCTCAAGAAACATTTCTTAATATTATCAATGTTGAAAACAGTTGTGCTGCTTAATATTTTGTGGAAATTTTACATTTTCTCAGGTTTCTTTGATAAATATGAAGCTCAAAAAGAAGTACCTAGTTCTGGCATGAAACTCTAGATGGCGCAGACTGATAAGTCTCTGACTCATTTGGTAGCGATCACATCATTATCTACATAACACAGCTAATTGACCTATGGCTAAGCCAAGCCCCCTCCACTCACTCGGACAAACGGCGCTATATTTAGTTATGTTGAAGAGGAGTGAAAAGGCTACATGTTTTGCTAAAAAAAAACTGGCAAAGTTCCCCAGTTGTTTTGGTAGAAAGTTGTCTAAAATGTTGTGCTTTAATATGTAATTAATGGTTCATGATCAAATTAAATATGTATAGGTCTAAGTTGCATATGTTTCCAGGACAAGCCTTTTTACCAAGAGTAAGTTACCTCTCTGTTAGTTTGGTGCTACAGTATTTACATGAATCATTCAGCACAACACTGCTAACATTTGTTATCTCGGTTATTTACAGATACGTTAATGAAGCTAAGTGACATGATGTACAACCCAGGTAGAAGTTAACGTTTTCTAATGTTAGGCTAACGTTCGCCTAACGTTACGTTAGAGATGTTAAAAATAACGTTCAAATACGTTGTTGACTTAACGTTACCTTAGAACAGTTGTAGACATCCTTGTTTAATTTATCCACGTTTAGTTTGTGTTGTGGTCTACCGCATAACTTAATCCAGAGCAGACACTTATCTCCGTAGTGTTGAGATGTGGCTTAATTTGGAAAGGGTAAAAAATACACACTGTCGCCCAGCCTCTCGGGATACCTAGTGTCGGAGTTACATGTACTCCATGCACACCATTTGAACATTTTAAACCTAAAATGACAAGAAAAAACATATAAAATCGAATGAAAACTGACTAACTGCAATGCATTTCAATGGACGTGGAAGCAGAGAATGTCCAAGTGTATTGGGAGCTATGCGCACTGTGATTGGCTTATCGCATTTTGGGGCGTGCCTCAGCCATAGGTCAATTGGTTGCTGTTGCATCAGTGTCCAATGAGCTGTGGCTCAATATTCAAACAAATATTGGGTGTGTTTCTGGTAGCAGTCTGCAGTGTTCTTTCAGAAACCATCCCCTTTCCCCAGCTCCACCTGTATAGATCTGCTGCGGTGGTTATTTCATGTATGTTACATTTATGTGCAGCAGCAGAATATCTTACATGCTTACAGCATCATGTCTGTGAATGTATTGGCAGTAGCAAGTCTCGGTATTCGCAGCAGCGTAGCAGATCTATACCGCCAAGACCAAATACATTAATTGCCATCTCTATTACCATACCAATCTCCGGAGAGTTGTCATGTCAGAACAGCATTTAATTAAAATAGAAATCTTTTGTATCATGTCAATATATTTACTGTAACCTTTGATCAATTTAATGCATCTTTCCTGAATAAAAGTTGTAATTTTTTTCAAAAGATATTTTTGGAACGATAGTGTATATGCTTAAAAAAAACACTTTGCCAAAAGCAAAATAAACATAAAATAAATTCTCTGACGACACAATTTTTCTTCAAGTACGCCAAGTCTTGTTTTAAGAATATTTAGATAATTTTGCTGGAAAACCAGACTTATTCAGAGCATAATATTGCTTCTCTCTAATTGTATTAGATGAAACTCTCAACAAGCCTTATCAGTAAGTCCAGTTAACGTGTCAGTGAATTCACAAAAATCCTATCCTATTAGGGGTCATATAGAGGAGTGACAGACACATAAATGTTGAAGAATAAAAATAGAAGAGCAGAGATTTTTTAAGTGCGATAAAATAAAGCACAGTTGATCTTTTTTTCTTGATCTCTATACATACGCTGTCAGCTGGAGCCATGGTCAAGAGCTAATCTTATCCTCTTCACTATCTCTCTCACAGACACACAGATGAGTCAAGTCCTCCACTATCCCAACAGCCTCATTAGAACAGATTGGTGCTCTCTCAGCCCTGAAATGGAAACTACTATACTGCTGTAGAGAAAGATCGGGTTTAGTTCAGAATTCTCTCTCTATCCTGCTGTCATTATTATTAGGGGAATGGTAGCAGTTTTACAGACAGTATATAATCTTTTTTTTTCACACATTAACACACAGAGAATGCCCCCTCAATAAACACATTAAATAATATCTTGATGCAAAAAGGCTTTTTGAAGGATTAAGGGTTTAAGGGGCAGAAAACATAATTAACTCAATATTAAAACTACTTAATTGTTAATTGTCAAGGTGGGCTAAAAATAAAAAAATGTTTAGTCGTTCATATGTGTGTTTTTGTATGTGCTTTTAGGTACATATATGTGCCGTTGGGAGGCTCACGTCATGGTGTGTTCCGGAAGATTGTCTCCACTGCACTGGCGTTCGGGTTTGTGTGTTTCTGGCATGGTTGCCATGACTACCTGCAGTACTGGGCCCTTCTGAACTGGATCGGGGTCTTGGTGGAGAATGTTCTCGCACTCCTTTTCTCCTCTCGTCCTCTTCATCACACTATTGTGAGTTCACACAAACGCTCTCGTTAAGTATCGGCTTTAGATAAAGTTCAGTTATAAGATCACTCAATAAATGCCACATAGCACAGCATAAATAATAACAAGCACTTTTGATCTGGTCTTAGGTGTGCTGTTTGTCACCTCGGATGCAGAGGCGGGGCCTAGCTCTAATCTCCGCCCTCTCCACGGCTCTTCTGATTCTCTCCAATCTGTTATTTCTGGGCGGGATCCACGTGGGTAGAATCTTCTGGAAGAGGGTGTTTGTCCAAGGTGGGTCATTTAAATATATGCACTCTCTTACAGATTATCATTAAGAAAAAGAAGTACACTTTAGCATACTTTTAATAAGATACTACAGAAATAATATACTTTTCAAAAAATGTACTTAAGTGTGAATAGAATGTAATGCTTTTGGACACTTATTTACATGTTATTTACAATCAAATGAAATAGTATTCAATTCAATTCAAATTTATTTGTATAGCGCTTTTCACAATACACATTGTCTCAAAGCAGCTTTACAGAAAGTGCATTTCGGAAATGTACATCGAAAAATACAGTTAGTTAATCATGTATTAATTTATGGCATAACATATCGCCGGCTTTGAGTCGTCTCTTCACAGGCGTCGAGTCGTCTCTTCACAGGCGTTGGGGCATCTGAAGTCTCCGTGAGAGGCTGGATACAAACTGGAGCTGACGAATGCTATTTACCTCGGGACTAGCGTCCCGAGATAACAGCAGAAAGGCAGATGGGAAATAATTAGCATAGCTGATGTTCATAATGTTAATGCATTCGAACTGATTCAGCAGTAGTATTAAAGGTTAAGCATTAAGTGAATGCTTGGTTAAAGAGATGCGTCTTTAATCTAGTTTTAAACTGGGAGAGCGAGTCTGAGTCTCGAACAATATCAGGAAGGCTATTCCGGAGTTTAGGAGCTAAATGTGAGAACGCCCTCCCTCCTTTAGTGGACTTAGATATCCTAGGAATGACCAGAAGCCTCGAATTTAGTGATCTTAAAGAGCGCGATGGATTGTATGGCGATAGAAGGTCTGTTAAATACACAGGAGCTAAACCATTTAGGGCTTTATAGGTCAGTAGGAATACTTTGTAATTGATACGTAACTTAATAGGTAACCAGTGTAGAGATGATAAAATAGGTGTTATATGATCATATTTTCTTGATCTAGTAAGAACTCTAGCGGCTGCATTTTGCACTAACTGTAGCTTGTTTATTGAGGATGCAGGACAACCAGCTAATAAAGCATTACAGTAATCTAGTCTCGAGATCATGAATGCATGAACTAACTTTTCTGCATCAGAAACAGATAGCATGTTACGTAGCTTAGCAATGTTTCTAAGGTGGAAAAAGGCTGTCCTTGTAATATATGAAATATGATTTTCGAAAGTCAAGTTGCGGTCTAGTATAACACCCAGGTCTTTTACTGTAGTGGATAAAGTAACAGGACATCCTTCTAAATTAAAGTTGTATTGTAAGGGATTTTGTGGGTAGTTTTTTGGACCAATAAGTAGTACCTCCGTTTTATCTGAATTTAATAGCAGGAAATTACACGTCATCCAGCATTTTATATCATTTAGACACTCTGTCAATTTAGATAAGTTAGTGTTTTCATCTGGTCGTGATGAGATATATAATTGAGTGTCATCAGCATAACAGTGGAAATTAATTCCATGTTTTCTTATAATATTACCAAGTGGCAGCATATATATTGAGAATAGCATATATATTGAGAATAGTATTAGTTTAAATGTATATCAAAGTGTAACCATTGATTTTTCAACCCGCTTTGTTTTGTTATGCTGTCGGTAGTATATGTAAATGAACAATGTTTACTCGTCCTACATACCTGGACAGAGAAATGTACGTTTATTTTTCAGACTTTCCCTCACAGTGTTCTCTCAATATTTACTATTTGTTGGATCCTTCACTGGAAACCGAAAGTAACCCACTCCCGCTCAACGTTTACTGAATTCTTGCACCGGCGAACAATACAAGTCGACACCATTATAACTAAAGGTTTGCTAAGAAGTATATCCCAATAAAGCAGGGCCGGCACCATGAGGGGGCAAAACAGGGCATTGCTCCCTCAGATCTAATTTGTGCCCCCTCAGTTTCAATTTGTCCCCCCTCCACCACCAAAACGTGATTAATTTTAACCCTTTGATGCGTGCAATTAGAAAGTTCAGTACGTCACTGATAAATTCAAACATACAGTATTCCATATTGGCTACTGATGGAAGCTGCAACAATAATCCTTTCAATTATAATTTGACAATTATAATTTAAAGTGTTTTATTCATATCAGATACACATTGTCTAGGAAACTAAAACATTTATTCTATTCTTCTCCCTGTTCACTGGCCACTTACTTTTATGTATTTTGGAAGAAAAGGATAAATTTACATGATGTAAATCCGTCAGATGCGAATCTCTGAATTGTGGTGCAAACTAACATGGCGGAGCCCATTGCGTATTATAGATCAACTAACATAATCATTAAAAGGTGTTTAAACCGCAACTAACATGATTATTAAAAGTTGAAATGACAAAGCACATTCACTTTCACATATTTGACCATCGAATATATATCATATATGTCATGATATAATTAACAAATTTGTGCACTGGCTACTGCATAGCCAGCCAAGTTTTATTGAAAGCCTGTTTTGTCAGCGGTGAATTACACCTTTAAATAAAACTTAAGTACATCATAATATGTAATTTCATAAAGACTTGATTGTCTTAAATATGACTATTGTCTTAAAAATATTAACTCTAAATGTAATATCAAATAACACCCTACAGGTAAATTATAATCAATTACTTTACATGTGCTTTAGTATGTTATTTCACACATCAAAATAAGTGTTCTTCTTTAGTGTGACAAAAGATTTTTAAATCAATCATTAGAAAGTGCACTTTTTTAAAAGTTTGTTAAGAAACCATCATGAAAGTAGATTTAAGTGACTTTTTATTTCAGTAATTTCATATTATCTGCAAGTAAAGTTTTTAGAAATATACTTTAAAGATTTTAATTACACATTTCAAGTGCACATTTAATACAATTCAGAACAATTATTATCTGTTAGATATTTGTAACCACTGATGACAAAGTGTTTTTAAACTCTGGGAATATGAACGTTTTAACCTTTTAACATTTAGTGGGTCACGTTAAGGCAATAATTCAGAAGGAAAACTGTAATGTAATGATGTGGTACTGCCTGTCATTTCATTCAAAATCAAACACAAATGAGATGAAATTAGCAGATTTTGAAGTGCTCCGAAAACATTTGTGTCACTGTTTTGGGGTGCATATGAGATGTTTCAAATTATTTCATAAGATTGTTTTTAGGATTTGATTGGTTTATGAATTATTATGCTTTTAATATACAGTAGGGTTTTAAAGTCTGGCCACATAAAAAAAATCAGTGATACAAAATCATATTTATTGTCATTGCCTGATGCTGCCGAAAAAACTTTTGTGCCACCGCCTTAATGTTGCCACAACCCAGTGTGTCGAGCTCGGCATTTCTGACTCGAATGGGGGACACTGTGACGATGACGCGCTACCCTGGGCCTCCCGGGGCACAACATCTCTCATCTGGGCTGATCAGCCCAATCCTGCATTCCCCGAAAAGGACTTCTTCGCGGGCAACCTCCCGCTCGTTGACGAACCCACCGGTTCTGGTGATGATGACGACGCGGGCCTTCTCGGGGTCTCTGAGGACGAGGAGGCCCTCTGGCGCTCCCTAGGTCAACGCCCCCGCGGCCTTGCCTCGGTCCGTCCTCCTGGAAGTGTGTGAGCGAGTGGACGCTCGCCTCAACATTGACTGACCGGCTCCACAGAGCGCCACCGACATGACTGGAAAGTGCTGGGACCCCCTCCTGGTCCGAGGAAACAACTCCTCCCTGTCCTCACAGCATGCGCAAAGCACATGAGGCACAACTGGAGTGACCCAACTAGAGTTGAAGGATATGGCGGCCCTCGGCATGGGTGATTCTCCCTGCTATCGATCCATCAATCGCCATTCACCTCAACCCAGTCAAGGGCGGGCTGCTCGCTCCCCCGAAGCTGGTCTTGCCTAACAAGATGGACCGTTTTTCTGCCTCTGTGCACCAGTCCGCTTATAGATCCTCTGCCTTGGCTGTCAGGAACGTGAATGACTCCTCCCTCCTCTCCGCTTACCAGGCGGAGATTTTGGACAACTTAGGCCAACAGCTGGACAAGGGATTCCCCTCACCCGCGCTGCGGAAGGAGATCATTACTGTTAATGATCTTGTCCTCCATAATGCTCGTCAGGCCGTCCTTAACGTGCGGGCGCTCCGTGGCGCGCTCTGTGGTGGGAGAGCGCGTGCTCTGGCTGAACCTGTCTGGCCTCCCTGACAGTGAGAAGAGGCGCATTGCTGGCGCCCCGGTAGAGCCCGGCTGGGCTTTCTTTAGCCCTGCCGTCGCATTGATGCAGTAACAATGTGACAACAAGAAAAAGGAAGATGAGGCCGTCAAATTATGCCGTCCCAGGAAGCCGGCCCCATGCCAGGCGCCCCCTGCGCATTTGCCTAACCCCCTGTCTCGGGACATAACTTCTATCAGGGCAAAGAAAGGCCCCGCAACAAACCCCTGCCACGACAGAGCAACCCACCCTCTGCTAAGCCCTGGGGAAAACCGACTCCTGCCCCGGCAGGAAAACCCTCAAACCCTACCCCCATCGACTCAAAACGCAAGCGGCCTGCCTGATGTTCGGCCGAGGGGGGCATCGAGTCCACGCTCCGGATCCGCAAGCTCTTTGGACTCTCTTCCTGCCCTAGAGCCCCTGGTCAAGAGACGGAGGGGTTTCTTATGGAGGGGTCAGCCACCCAAGAGGGTGGGTAATGAAATAAGGCCCCCTTGCAAGGGGAATCCCATATCCAAGCAACGCCTCTCACATTGGCTTGTGGACGCTATAATTTTGGCATATGAATCGAAGGGAGTGCAGCCCCCAGGGGACATCAGAGCTCATTCCACTAGGGCAGTGTTTCCCAAACGGGGTGCCGCGGCACCCTGGGGTGCCTTCTGGCGAGAGCAGGGGTGCCGTGTAAAAACTCCATTAAACATTTTAAAATTGCTAAAATGTGTAAAAAAAAATAATAATAAATGTATCATCAATCTCGCATCGTCGGAAGCGTCTAATAACAACAAATAATGCACACAAATTCATAATAAAAAATGCAAATCATACGTTTTCTGCGTTCGTTGAATTGCGATTTCCGCATGATTTCATTCTCGTGCTTCATTCCCAGCGTCCACACATAAAGCTGCCTCTTTTTCATGGCTTGTTGCGCTTACGGTCAAATACACACGAAACATTGTCACAACGTCCGTCTTGCCGAATATTCACAAACACATCGGTTATGTCCGTGCTGCTGTCAACGGTAACGCGTGCGATTAATGTTTTTCAGTTTAACGCGTTAAAAAATATTTAAACACAATTAACGCAGCATCCGTTTTTTTCTGTCATCCTTTGGCTAGCGTTACATTATATAATCACGTTCTTATTCATGCAAATGCTTTTAAACCATGCAACCGCGAAAAGACAAAAGAGAACGCGCTGTCTGTGAATGTCCTGCTGACACAGGACGACGCGCATCGCGTGCCAGAATTGACTTCTCTTTCGTGCTTGAACGAATAATAACACACAGTTATGCCAAAATGTCCGTTTTGTTGAGTATCCTCATGAGAGCAGTCTTAAATTAGTTAAAGTCTTAAATTAGAGTTGTGAGAAGATGGGACGCGTGTGAGATAATCAAGTGCAGCAGTGACAACAGAATCAAAGAACAGGTAACAGAGAAAATTACTCACTGCTCTTGACTAAAGAACGCTTGTAGCTTTAATAAGGATTCATCTATATTTCATTTATAATTTATGCAGTGAAGACTGTAAAGTGTTTGATAACTTCATTCAATTTCTGTGTATTTCCTGACATCAGTAGCAGTATTGGTATCAGTGATACTGGGCTTCATTCATAAAAAAAGATGCCATTAAACAATTATTTAAAATATACTTCTTTATGTTGTTTATACATTAATTTGGAGATTAACTGTGAAATTATTACATTATAAAATATATTAAAAACAAGCTATCTTGTGCAATTATGACAAAGTTAGCCCAATATAAAACACAAATAGGCCTACACTGAGTGAGCAAACATTTTGGTGAGATTTGAAATGGTAATTGAGCAATGTTTTGCTGAATTATGAATAAAAGCCTTAATTAAATATGTCATCATGTAAAGTGATCTCTGGAGAAGAAATTAATGATTTCCTAGACTTTAAATGGATGGACAAAAAAATTGATAATATTAAAAAATATCTATATGTCAGTAGGCCTATATACGGCAGTTATTCCCTGTGGTATTGAAAATCAATACATTTCAAGGTATAGTATCAAAGTAGTATCGTGACAACACTAGTGTAGGGTGCCACAATTTTTTAAAATTTTCAAAGGGTGCCTCGACTGAAAAAAGTTTGGGAAACACTGCACTAGGGGCTTAGCCACCTCTTGGGCTCTGTTCAGGGGAGTATCACTGCAGGAAATTTGCTCTGCTGCCAGCTGGGCTTCTCCCCATTCGTTTGTGCGTTACTGGATTCTGGATTCTTACGAGGTTCTGGATGTCACCAGAACCTCGGTAGCTCATTCGGTTTTGAGGGTGGGGTTGTCTTAACCCTTCCTTCTCTTGTGTGAGCCAAACACGTTTCATGTCCCGCCTGTACACAGCAGTTATGTGTGTGCGTCAGTATGGCGGGTTCATGATTATGGGGACGTCTTTCTCTGGCTTACAGAACCTCACTGTGAGTGTATTGGGCAATCTGGGAGCTGTCCATGTCTCTCCCATAGGTGGATCTCGAACACGAGATGATGAAAGAGAACAATAGGTTACTGTCGTAACCCCGGTTCTCTGAAACATCGAGTGGAGAGATCCATCAGCTTTGCCCCACTTACCGCACGAGAAGCGAATATACTTACTAGAGAACAGCAGCGCATGCAGGCTTCTGCAGGTAAGGGGGGTGGGGCCTTACCTTGCATTGGCTGAGCCCTTCTGCTGTACACCCTGTCACAAAGCAGCTTTTAGACTTTTTGTTTTTTGTTTTAAGTCAGAAATGACAAGCAGGCAGCTTCACGCACTACAAAGCCAATGGAAACGGATAAATTGTTTTCCCCAATCCAACAATTGTTTTCAGATTATGACGTGTGTCGCTCTGTCTCTATAAACATTCTGTGTAAATGCACATTTTTGTGATTTTTATGCCATTTCAGATTTGGTTTTTATGCCGCCTTTTCTGTGTAAATATGCCTTTTAGACAAAGAATGGAAAGCTAAAGGCAGGTGAATGTCTGTCTGTAGTTCTAGAAACTGCTATTTATCCGTTTGCCACCGGGTACCATAAACGCCACAGAGCCTTAAGAACGGTCGCCATGGTATCATTCATTCTTGACATCTCTGAAAGGTAGCCGTGCTTATCCCACCCGCCCCCTACAGCAACTGTCAGTCAGATTCTGAGCCAAAGGTTTTTGGAGGAGCTGCGGGGTACAGAAAAGCTCAGAGAGAGACCTGCTGGGCACAGGAAAATCACAGAACCCTGAAGTTATTCATGACTTTGTCCACTATAATTCGCCATTTATTATAAGAGGCATATCCTACTACTTTAGTTTCATTTAATTTGTTATATTAATTAAACTTATTTGCACTTTTTTTGCAAAAAAAGTTCAGTTGCAACTTTGCAGTAGTTTAGTTCTTACATACAGAATTTTTGGCTCCCTTGATAAATATGAAAAAAGAAGCCTGTGAAAATAAATCTGCATTGTTAATCATTTTGACCTTTTTTTCAAGAAAATTACAGTCACAATCCATTGAAGTAAAACAATTGAAAATGGGTGAATTTGTTTCATTATGAAATAAAAAAAAGTTCTCTAATACACATTGGATACAATTAATGGCACCCTTTTATTAAACACTTTTTGCAACCTTCTTTTGCCAAGATAATGGCTCTGAGTTTTCTCTTATAAAGTGAGTTTGTAGAACACCTGACAAGAGATCAGAGAGCATTCCTCCGCACAGTCTCTCCAGATCCTTCAAATTCCCAGGTCCTTGTGTATTAGAGGACCCCAGCCCCCCCCAAACATATACACACACACACACACACACACACACACACACACTGTCTCATTAGTTTTACTTAAATGAGGTGTGATATAAACTCACATTAGCAAGAAGTAAAGTCAAAATTGCAAGATATAAACACGCAATTCGTTCAAACTTGCTTTTTACTTGTGATTGCAAGTTTATATCTTGCCATTCTGATTTTATAATTTGCAATTCTGACTTCTTTTTTCAGAATTGTGAGAGATAAACTTGCAATTGTGAGTTTATAAAGTCCAATTCTGCTGAAAAAAATACACTTTTTTTCTCAGACTTGCGAATTTATATTTTTGCAATTCTGAATTTATAACACGCAATTGTGACTTTATATCATGCAATTCAGACTATAACTCGCAATTGTACGTTTATATCACACAATTCTGAGAAAAAAGTCCGAAATGCGAGACATAAACTTTGCAAATGTGAGAAAAAAAAGTCAGAATTGTTTGCTAAAAAGTCTCAATTACCTTTTTAATTTTTTATTCTGTGGCGGAAACAAACTTCCATAGACAAAATTAGACATAACACACACTACCTCTGAGCTCCTTAATTTTCTAGCCAACTTTTTTGTAGCCTTTCTGCTTCATTGCAATGTTTTGTGTTTGTACTTGGCATGACAAAATACATTTAGTGGCCGAAGCTGTGACTCTTGCACCTGAAGGACAAATGAGGTGTAACCAAATGCAATCCACAACTCCCTTCTTTCATTTGCTCTTATTTACTTTTGTTCCATCATTCTGTTCTTGTCCCTGATGCAACAAGGCAGGTCCTTTTAATGAACCCAGCAGAGAGACAGACACCCACACACACACACCCACACCCACACACACACCCCTGTCTGGTGTGTTTTAACTGCTTTAGACTCTTGGTGTACATGTTGAGGGGAGCCATGATTATAAGCATCTCCTCAGTCTCATAGATAGCTTATAACATATATTGTACACTATATACGCCACTGATAATAATTTGGAAATAAATTATATAATAAAATATATCTCAATGATAATTTGAAAATGTATAATAATTTTATTTGCATCTTGCAATACATTTATACAACGATAAATGGGAGTAACAGAATCAAAATTGATTAATACAAGGGAGGGAGAATGTAACACAAGTACTGCTACCATAACACATATCCATAAGTACTAGAGGAGCAGACATATAAGTGCATTAGTTGAAGTGCTTCCGGAAAAGGTGTTTCTTCAGACGTTTTTGAAGATCATAATGGGTTCTGCTGTTCAGGTGAAGTTTGGAAGGTTATTTTACCACTGGGGTATAGTGAGTGTAAAGGTTTTAGAAAGTGACCCAGTGACAATATGGACGGTTGTTTATTTACTGACTGCAGGGGGCAAATGTGAATGTAAATGTGATGAGTGAATACACCCACGTGGTCTAATAAGATTTCATATTAGGTTATAAATCGGAGCTCGTGTGGGGGAAATGATCCCTGTATACTGCAGTAATCTATTGTAAATGGTGCTACATACTGTAAGCAATTCTGTACTAAGAAAATACCAGACTTCCATGTGAGTAAATAAATATGCGTCGTCATAAATTTAGAAATTGCAGGGCTCCAAGGTGCGACTTAAAGTGATTGCAAATATGGACAAAAAACGTTTCATCTAATTTTAAAATACATTTCAATTGGGGGGGTGTAGACCTGAAATAATCCGATAAATGTTTATATATAAATAATTTATATATTATAAATATGAATTAAGCACTTGAAATAGTTGAACACAGGTGCAGTACTTTTGCTCTTTAGACACAGTATGTCATATTGCTTTTTAGATATGTCATCAAGGCAAGATTCGTGAACCATTAACTCATATGAACAGGTGTAACAATGAATTTTTTGACCTATCAAATTCTGTGACGATAGGGTTAAAGGTGCTGTATTTATTCTATTTTATTTACTGTATTAAAGCATAAAAATACCATAATATGTTTACAGAGATTTAGGAAACATGCTACGTTCACATATTTGTGTCTCCGAAAAACAATGCTACAGCCCGTTATTCTACTTTTAAATGTGCGTTCTGGTCCAGAATATCTGTTTTTGTTTTAGTCTGTGTGATCCCGCCCACTGCCAATTTACCCAATAGTTTTTCGACACCCTAGGTTGCCAGTTGGCATAAAATACAGCGTATTGCGGACATGAAAGCCAGCAATCGAACTGGCTCAGAGAATTCGGAATGTACTCGACCTTAAAAGCTTCGTAATCCATCTAAAAAGCTCTAACATAGGAATATTAAAACCGATAAATCAAAGGATCAACGAGTAGGGGTGGGGGAAAAGACTCTCCAATATTTTGAATTAGGACTACAGAACTCATTTCAACCGCTAGCTGTCAATATTACATACTGCACCTTTAAGGATAAAGTTGGTGGATAGTGTCAGCGTGACAACAGTGCCTACAACGGTCACAGAATTCAATAAGTCATAGAATTCGGTATAACACCATTTCTTTTTAATCAAATTAAAAGAATAGTTCAAACACCATTTCTTTTTAATCAAATTAAAAGAATAGTTCAAATAATTAGCTTGATTTTGCTTGAGAATTAGCCATTGGAATCATACTTGAGCAATAAATGAATCGTTCAGATCCCTTAGTGAGTTTACAACTGACACCCTTAAAGAATCATGAGTCATTTTTCAGGTTTATCCAACAGGGAACTGGTTAGTAAGTAGACAGATTAGGTTTGTGAAACTTACATTTGTCTACTTTTTGCTTGTATGACAACATGTAATAATTAAAGATACATTCACAACACAGATTTGAGTAAATTAATGTTTTCTATAAAAATTCTATTCTAGAATTTAAAAAAAACCACTATTCTAATATGTGGGATAAAAATATTATTGCATACTGTTTAACACATGAGGTCCTAAATGTTTCATTCCTGATTTTTTTTTTCTGGAGCCCTGTATGTGTCTGTCCAGATACTGTTCAAATGCCCTCAGGGAATTAACAAATCCAGATACAGCCTCACTTCCTGTTTGGTGTCTGCTTAACTTGTTTGAAGGATTTAAAATACAAACCACAATATTCTTCCTGCTTACCTTTGTTTTGGACAATTCAAACTCTCTCTTCTTCTCCATTTCTTCAACAGGCTGGTCTTCTGTGGCCGTTCCAGTGGTTGCTTTTCTCTATTGCTTTGCTCAAGTTGGTATTGAGTGGGACATGAGATGACAACACCGCTCAGGGTGGAATCATGGGAAGGCAGAAAACACAATGGTATTTAAAGTTTTACAATAGTTTCGACCAGTCACAATGTGGACAACTATAACATTCTTTTCAACTCCTCCAAAATCATATGTTTGTTTAGCTATGCTGTATTTGAACATTGTGTGTGTGGAAATGAAATGGTGTGAATGCTCCAGGTGTGTGTTTGATGGTTAATCCTGGTTTATTTATGAGTTGGTCTGAACACTGATGGTGGCACATGTCTCTGATCATCAGCCAGGATACAGCCTGACCATTGCTCTCGCTCTCTTCCTGTCGCTCCATCTGTGTATGTTTCCATCCTCAGGTTCATTTTGTCCCTATGATCTTTCTTTTCCTGTTCTCGGTCTTGTCTCATTCATTTTCTCTTTCTCTTTGTGCATCTATACTTCAATCTTCTTACTAACAGCTCAAGCTGCACTGTGTGGTTAATTAGATCAGTGATCGGCTAGCCTGGAGTTTCTCCTTTATTAGAGAGAGGTAAGACGTGCATGTGTGTTTCAGTGGTAGGAGGGATTACACTTTAAAGAGCTTTATCTCTGCAGTGTACCTTTATCAGCATCAGATTAATCTTTCATAATCCCTTCACTAAATCTCTCTCTCAAGTTAAAATTTAGTGTGCTTTATTGGCATTATGTATTACCATATGCTTAAAAAAATCCATATTTCCACCGCAGCAAAAAAGCAAAGAGATTTTGCAATACAAAATAATACTGCAAGTTTACAAATAAGCAAAATACAACAAAAAATATATAAATGTAAATGATTATTATTATAGTATATATTGTTAAAAGTAAATAAAGGTGCACTCAGTAGTTTTTTTTTTTTTTTTATCGATTTTGCTATGATTGCAATCCCTGTCTCTTTCTCTGTGATATGATGTTATTTTAGGAGATGGTATGGCAGAGGTCATGTGTGACCTGCCCTTTCTGTGAGTCATACTGAAATTGCTTACTGACACCACACATTACACAGGTCCTTAATGTGCATGCAGTGCTGGTCAGAATTATTTGCCCCCTTGGTAAATATGATCAAAGATGGCTATAAAAAATAAATCTGCATTGTTTATCCTTTTGATATTTTTTTTATTTTTTTAAAGCAAAAATCTAACCTTTTATTGAAGTAAAATAATTGAAAGTGGGGGGAAAATCACATTATGAAATAAGTGTTTATCTTCAAAACACATTGGGAACAATTATTTGCCCCCTTTTATTAAATACTTTTTGCAACCTCCTTTTTCCAAGATAACAGAGTTTTCTCCTATAATGCCGGATGAGCTTGGAGAACAACTGACAAGAGATCAGAGACCATTCCTCCAGACAGAATCTCTCCAGATCCTTCAGATTCCCAGATCCATGTTGGCGCTTCTTGCCTTCAGTTCACTCCACTCATTTTCTATAGGGTTCAGTTTAGGGGACTGGGACGGTCATGGCAGGAGCTTAATTTTGTGCTCAGTGACCCATTTTTGTTTTGATTTTGACGTTTTTTTTTTTGACCTTTGTCCTGATGGAAGATCCAAACATGGCCCGTTATATGATTTCTAGCAGAGGCTGTCAGGTTTTGATAGCTGTTATCTTGAAAAGAGGAGGTTGCAAAAAGTATTTAATAAAAGGGGGCAAATAATTGTACCCAACATTTATTTCATAATGGGAACCCGACACACACACACACACTTTCAATTATTTTACTTCAATGAAAGATTATATTTTTAGAAAAAGGTTAGAAATTTTTTTTTGTGTGTGTGTGTGTGTGTGTGTGTGTGTGTGTGTGTGTGTGTGTGTGTGTGTGTGTGTGTGTGTGTGTGTGTGTGTGTGTGTGTGTGTGTGTGTGTGTGTGTGTGTGTGTGTGTGTGTGTGTGTGTGTGTGTGTGTGTGTGTGTGCGTGCGTGCGTGTGTTTTTCTCAGCACAGGTCACTCTGCTATTAATGCATGTTGATTAATTGTTATGTAAAATTACACACTCATCAGAGTATATGTAATTGCTCAGTTAAAAAGTCAGTATTTCCCTCTCCTTAAAGTCAGCATGAAGTGGCCATTTTTTCATAATGTGGTATTTTTGTTATTGAAACAATATTTAATGAGATTTTAAATATTATGGATTTCATTTTATTCATTGGGAATAAGCTTGGATGATGAAAAGTGGGCGATACATACCATAATGGGAGCTAGACCTGAAGTTTTGCTAAAACAATGGCTAAATAGCTATTTGGCGCTTGGTGAACATTATCAAGTTTCTAATAGTTATTATGGACAATTTGATTTCTTTTGAATAAGTAAACCATTCACATTCACATTGATTTCATGCTGACTTCAAAGCTGATGTGCTTTGAAAAGTAGCTTTAATCTTCTAAAAGAATGAGAAATACTTCAATTGACAGCAATCAAGTAAAGAGAGTATGGGCGCAAATACGTATATAAAATATTTTATTGTCATAAATAATATTTTACAGCAATTTTACAAATTTTGTCTTTGTGCTTTACAGTAGTAGTAATGTCCATGTGAAGAAATGATTTCTGTGAGGATGTTTCAGTCAGTGTATAATGGCCATGCTGTCTGCTGAATACATCTGAAAGTGTTAAGTTCTTAATTAGGGCTGTTTTTAAAGAATGACCATTAGAAGGACCTTTGTGAGCAAGCATACAGACATGTTTGTTCTTACAAACCCTGTGCTTTGATAGAACTGCACAACTCCGTTTGGACTTCAGTATCAGTGTTAAGGACTCTATAAAAATACTCATTGTTCCCCAAAATATTGTATCGTACACGTCAAGTTTCTAGTCAAACATATATACGTTCATGCAGCAACACACAAACTAATTTGCTGTGTGTACAATTGCGTGTTTGGTTGATTCTCACAAAATCGGTCAAAAACATGTTCAGTTCATATTTCACCCCAAATTCAAAAGGAAAAATTAAGAAATTATATTTTGCATAAATAGATACATGCCTTAAGATTTGAATGTTTATGTTTTTATAGTTTTACATTTAAATTCATCATTTTATGCTCAGTTCTCAGTACTGTATTGCAAGAAAAAATACTTATGGTGGTATTCTTTATACTAAATTGTGTAATTTAGGTTTGATATTAATATTTAATAATATTTCAAATGAATAGTAATATTTATATTTAATCAATTATTATTATTATATTTCATTTAATATGATAAAACAGTCCTAAAGATTTATTTAATTTACTTTATATAAAATGTGATTTCTTTTTTTGAATTTATTTTTTTTGATTTTGGGATAAATAGGATACTTACTCATGTCATGTAGGCTTCTGTCAAAGAAACCCGACCATAGAAAAGTGTTTTTATCGTGGACTGGTCTCTAATGTCTGTTTTGTTGAGACTCGAGACGTTGATTCTCAAGTCTTAAAAACTATTCAAACTGCCTAATGCAAATCTGAGATCTGTGAGGATCCATATTCCCTACTAAATGCAAATTTGGACTCACTCTCTCACCAAGAGTCAGACAGATCTGCTACAAAGACTGAATCCATTAGCTCTATGGGGTAAGAGGCAAGAGATTAAATACTCCTGCTGTAGAGGAGTACTTATTTTTAATGGTAATTTATTCCAATTTTCCTTTGTATTTACCATGCATGTCTTAACCTTATTTTAAGTGCAAATCAAGCCATGCTGTTGTCGTATTTGAGCAAATCAGTCACGATCAGATGGTAACGAATCTCTGTAAGTAAACCATGCTAGTATCTAAGGGCTTTGCATCTCTGCCTAAACAAATGAACTCTGTACAATCCTCCTCAATCTCATTCTCTCTAACAAAGAAAAAGTGCATTCTCTGAATGTTAAAACTCTTATTGCTGTGCTGCAGAGGCATGCAGTGACATCAGGGCTGTGTTTGTTTCTTATTATGTTGATTACATCATGTGGTCCAGGTTAAATGTTGTATCTGAGCTGGAGAAGCGTGGCAGGAATAATCCGTGGGAAATACAGCAGCAATGATTATTGCTTCAGAATGAGCTCAGGCTGATGCTTTACATTCCAGTTTACATGGATTTGCATGTCAGTATTGTTATTAATATTATTGTAACATTCATATGTCTTATTTAAAATCAGTTCTGGGTTGCAAGATACAAATGCTAAACCTTTTCCAATTTCTGCTCAGTATTTGGAGTCTAAGCAAATGACCCATAATATTGAAGATAATTAAGATGTCATTATTGTAAAACAAGCTCTGAAGCATAAAATAACCTTAATGGGAATTGTGCCATTTAATACTGTTCCTCTGGTGTCTTGCTGACAGAATGAGATAATTACCTCTAAAGGGCAAAATATATATATAATATATATATTTTTAAAGAAACTAGGTTTTTTTTTACAAAATTTTCAGACTGTACAAAATGTACCTTTGTTGTAACAGAAATAAATCTTCATGTAGGAAAAACATGACGTGTGGAGCTTCTTGTCTGTCTTTCCCCAACAAAATATTTTTTTTAATTTCTGATGTGATGTTTGATATGACCTTGGTAGCTTTTTGGTTTTATGTCATTCTTCTGAGTCGTGTTTCTTTATCTCTGCTCTCAGGTAGTGGAGAAGCAGTGAGGTGATATACTGACCTCAACACATCTCCTGTGGACCTGATAATGACCTCTCTAACCTGAGAACATCTCACAGCATGCTAACATGTCCCTTGACCACTCATCTGACACACACAGTATGTTCATTACCACAATTCTACACACACACACACACACACACACACACACACACACACACACACACACACACACACACACACACACACACACACACACACACACACACACCGCATTTATCAGAGTTTGTATGGTCAGGCACTCTCTTTCTAAGATACAAATGAGAAAACCTGAAAGATTAAGCATCATCTTATTCTGTGACACAGATAATCAGGTTTGGTGATGTTGTTCTGAATAGAGAGGCTTATACACGAGACTCGATTTCTGTGTTCCCCCCTGGACCTCGTTATGGAAATTAAGATGGAGTTGATATGGGAGAGGGACGCTGGAAAAGAGAGCAAATTAAACAGCTATTTATATCTTAGCCATGTGATTAACAGATTAACTCCTAACTTGCATTAATGCTTTATTTAATATAATAATAGGGGAGACTGGGACTAGCTGTCACAACTACTGTATAGTGAATATTTCCTAAGGTTGTTTAATTTTTTTACAAGGCAATTTCTCTGTAGACACATACCTTAAAGTCTTGGATACCAAAAAAAGGCTTTTGACAAGCAACCCCAGTCTCCCCTGCTGACTAATGAAAAGCTAAACAGGGCTGGTGTGAATATAATGCCACATCTTCAGTCTTGAATATGTAAAAACATCCAGGAAGGGGGTCAGAATGAGCTCTCAGACCATCACCCCTCTTCATTCCTGAGATTCTTTGTGTTTTGATGTACTGTGGTGTTGTGACAGAAATCATATGTATATTACATCCATCATCCGTTTTTGGTTAACAAAGCTACAATGCGCAACAGATCGGAATAATAATAGTGCGCCAATGGTATAATATGTTTGTGTGCTTTCTGGAAGACCCAATCATTGATAAAGAAACCACATACATTCTTTTGTTTCACTATTTTCAGTGTTATTTTATAAAACTTGGGCACTGCAATCTAGCAAGTCATTAATGAACTTGCTTGAAGATGCCTATTGTAGACCAAAAAACGTGAAGATCCTTTCACATGACTTGCATCAACATCTACAACTCCATTAAACATCATGCACAGCATTATGTTTGGGGCGACAGTGGCTAAGTGGTTCATGTAGGTTGTCTACAAAACGAAAGGTTGGTGGTTCGATCCCCGGTTCCACCTGACCAAGTGTTGAGGTGTCTATGAGTCTGTTGTATGAATGAGTGCGTGAATGGGTGAATGTGAGGCAACATGTAAAGCGCTTTGTTGGCCATTGGGTCTGTGAAAGTGCTATATAAATGCAGTCCATTTACCATTTACCATTACTTCTGAACAACATTGTGAGAAGGCCACATGCTGTAAAATAACACTCAAACTTCAACAATTTCACACCATGTCAAAGGAATATCCATTGACAGTATAAGGACCACTTGTGTAAATGAAAATCTTTTATTTTTTTTTTTTATTTTTTTTTCACACATTTAGGGTGTTCACACTTGTAGTTTGGTTTGTGTGGTCCAGACAAAAAAAAAGTGTCCTGGTCCGATTCTCATTTTTTTCACTGAACCAAAAGGGATATATGTTCACAACGTGATTGGTCTGCTTTTATGACATATTTCCTATTTTTAGACACAACTTGCTAAACATCTAAAACAGTGCTATGGGCTGGGATAAATGCGCTCGTTGTGTGTGCGTAGCCTGCATGTGATGGTATTTTGACCAGCTTAGAACTCATGAAGAGCTTATAAAAAGTGTAAAGGAGTCAAAACAGCGACGGGAATCCCTCCGTTACACACACAAACGAAGATTTGCTGCATGGAGACGTGGTTCTAATGCCTGTACTGAACTGTGATGGGCAACATTGCGACTATGATGAGAAAAACTGATATGCATGAGCATTCAGTCCTTTTTAGGATCTTTTTTTGGTTTGTTTACGTGTATTTGGTCCGTGTTGTGTTCATCTATCATTCGAACCGCACTAGAGTTTGTTTGGAAGTGGACCGAGATTAATCTTTTTAAGGGTTTCGGTCCACTTGTTTGGTGCGCTCAAGGGTTCGGATGGCAGCGTTCAAATGAACCGCACTAACAGACCAATCGAATCAAACATGCCAAGTATGAACACCCCCTAACTGGACCAGCCTAAGAAAATTTGGTGTAATTTCAACAAATTTGATAGGGATGCACCAATATTAATATTCTGATGGAGATTTATTAGTTGATAATTAAAGGGTTAGTTCACCCAAAAATGAAAAGTCTTCCATTTTACTCACCCTCAAGTCGTTCCAAACCCATAAGACATTCGCTCATCTTCAGAACACAAATGAAGATCTTTTTAATGAAATCTGAGAGCTTTCTGTCCCTGACAGCTACGCAACTACGACTTTTAAGCCCCATAAAGGTAGTAAATACATAAAGTAATCCATGTGACTCCAGTGGTTAAACCTCAATTTTATTAAGTGTTCATAACATTTTGGTTAAACCACTGTAGTCACGTGGATTAATTATGTCTCTACTACCTTTCTGGGGATTGAAAGTTGTGTAGGGTGTCAATGGAGGGTCAGAACGGATTTGGAACGACGTTAGGGTAGTTGTGGTGAATATTACATTTCTATATTTTTGTCAAAATTAATAATAAAACATTAAAAAATAAAATAATTGTAATGCTAAAAGTGAATTTAGGCATCACAACATTATAATGTACACAATGAAAATGGATATTCATTTCAGAATTTGCTACAGATTACAATTAACAGTCTTGTTAAATTAAGTTAGTTAAAGACAAACTTCAAGTGAGCATTAGATGATGTAAAATTAAATGTAAAAAAAAATATGGGAAGTGTACATGTACTGTACAATTAAATATCCAATATTGGGAAAAAAAACTCCAATGACCAATATGGTACCGATATATTGTGCATCCCTAAACATGTATTATACCACTATTGTCAGCTACTATTTTATAGTTTGTTGAGATATGCATTGACGCAAGTGATGTAAAGGACCTTAACAGCTGCTGCACTTCAAAATCCCAGAAGAGCTCATTAGTTTCTCCAGTAACATTTACAACTCTTGGGACAGTAGTTGATTTGTCGTTGTACAAACACGTTTGTCTGGGGTTTCCATGGTTCCTGGGATGCGCTCTGCTTCTTCAATCTTTCGGCTCGCAGCTCAAATCCACACAGTCACATATTTGGGCAAGATGCTTAGCTCTGTGATTCCTGATAAAGGCTCATGTCCAGCGGTGAGTTACCCAACAGGACGGTGCAGTATGGATCTCAATACTAGAAATACTGCAGAGCATGAACAGCTGTGTGTGTGTGTGTGTGTGTGTGTGTGTGTGTGTGTGTGTGTGTGTGTGTGTGTGTGTGTGTGTGTGTGTGTGTGTGTGTGTGTGTGTGTGTGTGTGTGAGAGAGAGTTTGAAAGAGAGAGGGGAAGACTTGCTACATGAGCGGATCTAGAAGGGCCCGCACTTGCAGTTGGGGACCGTGCATTGCCATGACAACCATCAGTCAGAGTGGGCCCTGCGGCAAGAGCTCTCACTGTCTGTCAGCCTCGCAGGACTAAAACAGGGAGCAGTTCGACACAAAGAGTGTCTGTGTCACAACTAACACACCATATCTTTGGTTTCGCAGATGCTCTGCCTTGGGATGAGACACTCTTCTCCTTTCCAGTGTCTTATTTCATCCTTTCTCTAACTCATTCTCTCTCTCTCACACACACACACACACACACTCACTCTAAGAGTGTCTGTCATGATTTTTGCTGGCACAGATGTCAGAAGTAGTTCCATTTAAAAAAAAAAATTTGTTTCTCAGAGAAATTTTCTGAATAATTTCCCTTTCAAGAAGAAAGAAGCTTACCTCTCTCTTTTTCTTCAAGGGAATATGTCCTCCTTGTCTGTGTCTGGTGATGTCGGTCGTGAGATCTGGAAGAGCGACATGGGAGAGGTCGGAGACTTTCTGCTCCTTAGCAACCTCAATACCTCAGCAACCTGTGTTTCCAAGGCAACCATTCGGTTACCGAGCGCCAACAGCTCCTCTTTAAGTTCAGTACGGAGTTCCAGGAGTGAGGCGTGCAGCGTGTGTTCGGGAATAGGGGGGATAGGTGGAATCGGAGGAGTTTTTCCATCGGGTAGGACTGGGCTTCGGTCTACAGGGGTGCGTACGCCACCCTCGTCCAGCCTTAGGTCGCTTTTGGTGATGCCGCTGTCGCAGGAGTCGGTCTTCTTCAGTCCGCTGGGCTCTGAAGTCTTTGCGGAGCTGCTCCGCTCTGGGAGAGTCTCCATTGATTCCGCTTTAGGGACGTTCCCCCAGCTCTCTGGCTTTGCAATGCTCTCCCTAAACCTGGCCCACCCTCGTGCGCGTGGCTCTGATGTCCGAGGGATGTTTGGGACAGGGGCACTGAGCTTGGCCTGGTCGAACGCATCCAGGGTGCGTTTTTTGTTTGGGTGGAACGGGATGGGCGTGGCTGGGCTTTCTGTTACTGTGACGATGCTTGTGGTGGCGACCACATCTTGGCTGATGACTTTGTTGTGGATTTGGCCCTTCTCAAGATCAGGGTCATCGGGATTGGGCTGCCCAACGGCAAGACGGGCTTCCTTCTGCTGGCGGAAACGCTGGAACAGGCGGCGGACAGGATGATCGGGAGGAAGATTCAGCGGGGCCTCGTTCTTCCTCCTCTGCCTCTCCTCTTCCTCACGCTTCACGTCACTGATCTTTCTGAACACAAGCTGAAAAGACCGTTAGTTAAACATACACATGTGGTCGGGAGACCATTAAACATGCATAATACAAATTATATAAATATTATATTATATATAAATTATATACTATAGTTCATGCATTCCCTGGGGATCAAACCCATGGTCTTGGCATTGCTAGTGCTATATTATACTGTTTGAGCTTCAGAAATGCTTTAGCATAATATAGTTCTAAAATATGAAACATCATTTTTAGAATATCTAATATAGTTCTAATGCGGCCTTATGTCTCATGCGGAACGTAGTAAGTAGTGTAGTTCTAAAAAATGTAAACTATATTATTTAACAAAATATTCAAATTTAATGTAATTTTTTTAATCAAACTGACCCCATTCTCAACTGTTTTTGACCATAAACAAAGTAAATGTGGACTATCCCTTTACCACAAAATGTTAAAACAAAATGTGGTCAGTCTCTCTATGTACATTGTGCAGATAGCCAGTCTAAATAGGAAGTTCTACCCAGGATAAGCTGCAATGTGAACTAGTCTTTGAACTGATAGCCATAAGTCTAGCTCTGCAAGATTATGCAATATATATAGACTTCAGCAGGAAAATTACAACCATTCCAGGTGTCTCCTGTATAGTGAGATTACACTCGCTATCCTGGAGACCCGGCGCCCGGTGTTGTGAATTTTGCAAGATGTCCTAAGTTCTAATTTATTTATTGGAGCTCATGTATATTTCAGAGTTGAAGGCTTTTATTGCGCAAATTCCCAAAGTCAAGCTTCTGCTATGTGAGTGTCTGCTCAAATCTCAGTGTGTGGGTCTGGATGTAGCAATTTTATTCTCTCCCTCTTCTATCTCTCTCTCTCTCTCTCTCATATGCATACACACACATACTGGCATTCAGTTTTGATTGGCCCAGACAGTTTGTGGAAGGGTTTAATAATTATAATGCTGAAAAAGCTTGTTAAAAGGTGTGTGTGTGTGTGTGTGTGTGTGTGTTTAATAATTATAATGCTGAAAAAGCTTGTTAAAAGGTGTGTGTCTGTGTGTGTTTGTGTGTGCGTGTGTGCACACCTCTGCATACTGAGACAGTTTGTTCCTGTCACTATTACAAGCTGGACGATGCATTTGTATGACTCCATCTTCAATATGTTAATATTCATTATGTCCTGAATATTCATTAAGTGGGACAGAGTGCCCAAGCATCTGTACCACCAATCTGTCTGTGAAATTACTGGGAACAGAACAACACATACATGCTCTAGTCGTCTTGTGTGTAGTAGAAGAGGATGGGTTGTGGACACTTGCTTGGTTTGTGTGGAATTTTTTATTTATTTTTTTATTTTTTGATTGACCATGTGTTTATTGTTAGTTCATTTTAATTCAGCTGAGACGTTTCAGCTAAAAAAAGACGACTATAATCTCATTCAGTATACTGTGAAGATTTTGCAACGACCGTGTAAACGTGTGTGAACAGGCCGTCAAAAGGTGTTTGTGAAAAGTTCAGATGTAGCTTTGGGGGTTTACAAGTCATCCTCTCCTGAGACAAAAGACAGACTATTGCTTTCCAAACATATCAAACACACACACTCTTTGAAGAAATGACACATAGGACCTTGTATCAACATGTCTAAAGTGATCTAATCACAAGTGGTCAGGTGAAACACATGGCCATTTAAACCTGGTAGAAATGTGTCCTCTGTGACTTTGCAACTTTATATCTGCCAGCGTTGATTTCATATCTCGTGATTTTGCATTATATATCAGAATTTTGACTTTATATCCCACAGTTGTCACTTATTTCTTACAATTTGACTTTATATATACATTTTTAATTCATATCTTCCAGTTTGACATTTATTTAAATTATATCATACAATTCAGTCTTTCTTATTTTTAACATTTATCTCACAATTACATTTATTTTATTTTGTTTCATTGAACTTTGAATTGAAAACCGGCTTTTGATTTCAGCATTTTGACGTTATATCTCACAATTTTATCTTTATATCTCTATTGTGGCTTTATATAAATATTGTATCTTACAATTCAACCTTTATGTCACAGTAACATTTATTTTATTTTAAATTTAAAATATTGAACTCTGACGGGGAAACAGGCTTCCATAAGATTTTAACCTGCCCTGATATAACTTGTTTTATTAAGCTAAAATAACAGCTGTACTGTACATCAGTGGATGTATAGCAGGAATGGGGGCACATTTGTTTAATTTTGATTTGTGGGCGATAGGGAGGTTGAGCGCATGTCTGAGTGCTGTGTGTGGGAGGGAACATTGCTGCTGTCACTTTCCAAAACGATAACTCAGTCAAACATTAAAAATGACAAATTCCAGCATCAGAAAACAACAATTGGAAAGCGTTTACATTTAGTAGCCACAAGCAATTTCATAAAGTGGTGGGAACAAAATCGACCATGGCAAAAAATGGTGGCTATGCACACAATCGCAAAATCACATTCATTCCCATTCTTGAGTTTAGGCAGCTCAAAATGATCCTTAAGCAATGTGTATTAGTGGGAGAAACAGAGCGTGTTAGGAATTTCCCCATTATGTCTCACATAAAATTGTTTCATTTGGGCTTTAATATGCTCAGATTTATCATATTGCTACTTTCCAGCTGAATGTAATGTTTTTTTGTAATTGAACTCTAAATAACTAATAAGGTTTGGCAGTAGGTGGAGAAATATACCGCTGCCACTCCCTCTGAGAATCCAGGCTGAATGAGAGAACTGAAACTATCAGTCAGAGAAATAGACAGCCTCAGTAGATTGCATTTCTGAATGACGTCGAGGGTCTTGCTTCTCTTTGCGTTACAGAGATGATGGACAGTAATGACCAGACCGCTGCCCTCCCATTCAGCCGTTCTTATCCTTGACACAGACACACACAGGCATTTCCTCTCTCCGGAAATAAATCCACCCTTATAGCCATCAATTATATTTCTGAGGCACAGTATCAGTACATACGCATGTAGACAGCTTTAGCACACACATTCATACCATCTCTGTCACACTAGAATAAGGATTTTTTTGTTGCAGTTTTTTGTCCATAAAATGAAAGTCAATGGAGTCAAGTGGCCAGTTGTATAAACATAGTCACTATGGTAAGACTGTGAAGACTGTAAGAACTAGCCAACTAGCAGTTAGTCCAGAGGTAATCGTTCTAACTTTTCAGATTCAAACTAGACCAATCTGCAACTGCCATATGAAAGACATATGCAACTCGTGTTGATTTGGTACGATTTGGAAATTGATTTCACACTGTATAGACAAAAATAGTTTAAACATTCTTCAAAATATTCCCCGTTTAGAAACAAAAAAAGTAATTTGGGCTCAAATAAACATTAAAAATATAAGAGTCTGCAGATGTAGCAAACTTCATCCTCAAGAATTACACCAGTACACATAATAAGTCGTATCTACTTGTGAAAATTATATATCTCAAAATGACAAATAGTTTTGACATGTTAACTGCTTTAACAAACAGACAAGCTTCATATTTGTGCTTTCAAACCATCTGGTGCTAATATCCTATAGACTTCTATTGTAAATGCATCCTTGTAAGCACGATTTTTTACTTAATTTGAGCTGAAGGAAGAGAACAAATTTCTGAGATATTCCTTTAAATCATAAAATACTCCACAAAAGTCTACTAGTGTATACTTAGCCTGTCAGCACTCTAGCTGAAAGATACATGGGACTGTCATTGTTTCCAGTGTTTTGTAAACCATCGCCCTTGAAGGATATACGAGGCAGAGAAAGGACAGACAGGCAGAGAGAGATTACATTACAAAACCTGAAGCATTACACAAAAGTGCGCGTGTCTGCGTGTACGAGGAGGATGGTATTATGTGCTCGCACCTTGATTCCTAATGCTGTATTGTTAGAATCCTTCTGTTGCCACGCGTCCCTCGCACTCCCGCGCACACACGGCCCTCTTGTGTATTCCGCGTTTGCTTTACTCCCCCTAAATATATCATCATCAAACAGGGAAACTCATTCTGCAACTCTCAAAGAGTTGAAATTGCGTGTGTGATGTTGGAGGTGTTAGTCTAGGGATAGAACGGTAAAGGAGGGGATGGAAAGAGACAGTAGGCGAGAGGGAGCACTCACATCTCCAGTGTTTCATAATTCAAACTAAAAGCTGACTGTGTGCACATTGAAGCAGAAAAAAATTCCCATAACACTGTAAAAACTTTGAAATAAAAGCATACGCACACCTATCTTTCTTTCTCTAGCTGAACTGCACACTATCCTTGTGTACTTTTACCTATCACTAAACCTCCATTCTGTAGTAAAAGTTACAATTTCATGTTTAATTTATGCTTAAATTGAAACAACACGTGCTATTGGTCATCATTTGAATGCTTATTTGCATACTTTATATTCTCTGTGGGGTCACTTGTCTCGCTGTTGGCTAGGTGGTCTTGAAACAACCGAGCCGAGTGTGTATAATATTTGTGGCAATGATGCTTGGAGTGTTTTGTAGAGTATGATTTGTAATAAATATTTTATTTAAATTTTAAGATGCTTTTGTGTAACATCTCTCCACCTGTATACTACCATTTAAAAGTTTATGGTTAGAGATTTTTGTTTTTTTAAAGAAATTAAAAATTTTATTCAGCAAGGATTAATTAAATTGATCTAATGACAGTAAAGAGTATTACATTGTTACTAAAAATTTCTTTTTCAAACAAGTGCTGTTCATTTTAACATTCTATTCATCTAATTCATCAAATCCTTAAAATGTACCAAGCTTTCCACAAAAATATTAAGCAGCACAACTCTTTTCAACATTGATAACAATGATTGATTAGAAATGTTTCAGCATATTAAAATATTTTCTGAAGAATATGTGACACTGAAGAATGGAGTAATGGTTGCTGAAAATTCAGCTTTGCATAAAAGGAATAAATTACATTTTATAATATATTAAACAATATTACTGTTTTCACTGTATTTTTAAATCAAATAAATTAAGCCTTGGTAAGCATTAGAGACCTCTTTCAAAAACATCAAAAAATCATTACACTCACAACAGACTAACATTAATAACATACTCATATTCTTGACCTCACATCCTGATATTATTAATCACTGCCTAAATATGCACCAAAGTCTGAGTCACAGAAATAAACCGGAACAATCCGTACACATTCAAACAGAGTGACTTAAGAAGCACGTGTTTAATAGATTATAAGTAATTTTAACCTCAAATGGATGTTTATTTTTATCAGCACTTAGAAGATATTTCAGTTTACTAATATTGATATGCCTTGGTGTTTTGAAATGATCTTCGGAAAGGGTCAATTATTCTATTTGGAAAACAGAATGAAAAGACTGATGCTTGTTAATGATATTGTTTCTTGGTTGGTAAATAAGCTGAAGGTTTTTGTGCCGAAATCCTGCTGTAAAGTGAATTCACCCCTGCGTATCTTGTGCTTTTACTGTGTGCCTCATGCTGACTGACTGGTTTTATGTCACTGATCTGATCAGATTTACCACAGTCATCACAACCTCAGAGAATCTGATCCCTCAGCAACGACTGATTCACTCACACCTGCCAAACACACACACATGGATCGCAGGGTCATGAAGGGACATATTGAGTAAATGGCAGTGTCAAACCAGTGATATACATCTTACATTATACCATTCATGACTTTTGACAGCAATCCAACCGCAGTAGCAAACGCATGTTAATGCGTGTTGAAGGATGTGAATTCCTTTACAGTTATGTGTGCATGAATGTGTTTTACCCATTACAGCTGCATAAACTGTAACCTTAATCAAAGCTAAAATAACTCTTGACACAGCAGCATCGAGATGAAGAGTGTTTTACAGTGTTACCTTGGCAACCACAAACATGCAGAATTAGAAACAAATTGGATGGACCATTTAAGCACTTATTTCTGCAGCGGTGACAGAAGACAGATGTACTGTATGTACTGTCTCAGCATCATGGGAGTGTTTGTTCGGATTTTACATAGAAAGATGCCAAAACTGTGGTGCTATGTGCCTGTTGTGTACAAATTCAGTTTCCAAAAATGAATTTTCCGTTTACCCTTATTTAAGACCTGCAGATGTGTTATTAGTACAAACTCATTTCTAATTTATATAATTCTCGAAGTAAAAATGTAAAGGATTGATCCAGATCAATACAAGTTAAGTCAACAGTGGTTGACAGTAATGTTAATGTACAATTTTCAAGAATTTGTTCTCTATAGAGTACTGTTATTTTAGGCAACTTTTACTTAATTCCGAATGATTGTCTGATTTGTGAACGTTTTATAGCTCACAATGAATGATTCATTAGGGAATTTGGCTGATCTGATTGCAGCTAAGTAGGTTCTCTTACGAGAGGTTCTCTCGTATTGCGTAAGTTTAGCTTACGCTACAGGAAAGATTCATCTTCTCGAGATATTGAAGCCAAAAAATTATCCTTAATTTTGTATTCATTGTCAACGCAGTGCAGCAGCTAGCAGACCTAGAGCAGGCCATCTCGCGTGCTCATTGGCTGCCCTGCGGGCAACTGCTGCAGCCTACCAGTGAGCCCGGTGTGACGTCACGCCCAATGAAGGACGACCGCGCCTTCATAGTGTCACAGCCCGCCGGAATGGGCGTGGCTTAGCGTATACAAGTAGGGGCTGTAGGCTGACTTCTCTGATTTTTAGTCTCTTCAGCGAGCTCTTCGCATCGTTGGATCTGAGAGAAGCCACCGCCGGCGTCGAACAGCGAACAGCCAGCTTAGGACAGCGCTGAGGAAGCCGGCCGTCTTCGCCAACTTTAGCCATCCGTGCGAGCTACGCTATCCGGCGATGTATCCTTTACCTTGCTACCTATTCTAAAAGAGCAGCGAGTGTCTTTTTAAAGATGCCTTGCGCTTCCTGCGGCTCATGTAGAGCTCCGCTCAGCGCCGGAGACCGCCACTTGATCTGCGGTCTCTGCCTGGGCCTGGAACATGCAGAGCTCGCCCTCGCGTCCGGGGGCTGCGAGCTCTGTGAAGCGCTTCCGCTGTCGACCCTGCGGGCTGGACTCGAAGCCTTCAACACCGCAGCAGTCACTCCGCCCTCTGTGGGACCACGCAGGAAGAAGCGCCGTTCCCTGAGACAGCCGGAACCTGTGGCCACAGCGACGCGCTCGCCGGAGGACCTCCCTCGAGCCTCGCTTTCGCCTTCCCCGCCCCACCCTCACCGACGCGCAGCTGTTGCTCACGAGCCTCACCATCCTGGCATCAGACAGCGAGGAATGGAACGGGATCGTTGACCGTTTTTCTGAGGTACAGAAGACCACGCAGGCCATGAACCTCTTCCTGCCGCGACGCTCGAGCTCGGCTACAGGCCGCTCTCGCGAGAGACAAAGAAAAGAACAGCCTCCTGTGCGAGCCAGCGTCCAGTGTCCAGAACAGCCTCAGCCTTCGCAGCGACGTCAGGGCAGCCGCCCTAGGTCGTGCTCAGACAGCCGTCACAGACCGCCGCCCCCCAGAGGGCCTCGGCAGAAGATCACGCAGAAGTCTGAGCATACGAAGCCCTCCTAACAAAGAGAGAGGAAAGACGGGCGTGTCCCGCTGCGGCCTGACCGCCGTCAAAGTTTATTTCCCTGTCAATCCCCTTCAAACAGGCTACTGCAGTGGTTCATTTAGCAGCCAACGAGCCGGTTTGTTCACCCTCTCGCCTGCACACAAACGCCGTTTTCACGGCGACCCAGAGAAATCTCAAAAAGAGTATAATATCTGGTCCGGCTCACGCTGTCGTTGTTTTAAGTGTAGTGAAAGTGCCCACGCCCCAGTGTTCACCCCTACACACAAGCACTTCGAATCTCGTGTCACTCACAGAGCACACTCTCATAAAGCGCAGAAAAGCCGCTCAAGTCTTGAATGTAAGAAATGTGTCCACAGGTCTGTGACCACTATCTGCCCGCTCTGTTACACGATCAAAAAAGCAGGTTATGAATGTAAGTCTCGTGCCCGCCAGAGAGCGTTCACGCTTGCTAACACAAACCTCCCCCCGGGCTCCGCCCGCGCGTTTAAGTGTTATCACAAAACGCAGGCCATTAATAAGACGCTCCCCATCCATTATGATCGGGGCGTCAAATACACTTGTAAGTCTCGTGCCCGCGCACACGCGCTCACGCTTACAGGAAGCTTTTCCGCCCGGAGCGCTGCTCGCGCGTCAAAAAGTGAAAAATGAATGTTCCCCATCCCTTATAATTGGGACATCTCACATAAATCAGCCGGTTTCGGCTTTCAGCGAGCAGCCATTGCCCAGAACCGAGAGCGCGTGCGCCGCGCTTTCGGCTCCGTTTCAATTTCACAGACCGCAAATGGTTGCGATCTGAACCCGGAGGCCATTCGCCCCCTAGCGGCTCACATAGCTGCGTGGGAAACTATCCCAGGGATTTCAGAATAGGTGCTGAGCACAATAAAGAAGGGCTATACACTTCAATTAATTCGCCGTCCCCCGCGCTTTCAAGCCCGGACCGCGACGATAGTGAATGCGGAAGTCGCACACCTACTTCACGCAGAAATAGCAAAGCTGCTGTGCAAAGGGGCTATAGAAAAGGTCCCGCCTTCTCTGAGCGAGTCAGGTTTTTACAGACGATATTTTCTCGTACCCAAGAAGGACGGAGCCTTCAGACCTATCCTAGATCTGAGACATTTGAACAAAGTGCTTGCGAAAAGACCGTTCAAATTGCTTACGACCAGGAAAATCCTCGCGCACGTTCGCCCGAGGGACTGGTTTATTTCTCTAGATCTGAAGGATGCCTATTTTCAGATTCAGATAATACCCTGTCACAGGCAATTTTTGAGATTCGCCTTCGACGGTCAGGTATATCAATACACCGTCCTGCCGTTCGGCCTGTCCCTAGCATCACGTACATTTACGAATTGCATGGACACGGCGCTCGCCCACCTGAGAAGTCAGGGGCTGCGAATAATGAACTATCTGGACGATTGGCTGATATTGGCACAGTCAGAGACAGAACTGCTATCTCACAGAACAGTGCTTCTCAGTCACCTGGAAAGCTTGGGTCTCACGGTCAACTGGACCAAGAGCTCACTACTGCCCAGCCAGTCAGTTTCTTTTTTAGGAATAGAACTGGACTCGGTGACCATGACGGCTTGTTTATCGACACAGCGCGCGCGCCGTGTTCGCCACCTAGCTGCATCTTTCCAGAAGGGCAGCTTTCTCCCTTTGAAAACATTTCAAAGGATGTTGGGCTGTATGGCATCAGCTCCAGCGGTGCTTCAGCTGGGCCTACTGCGCATGCGCCCGCTCCAACGCTGGTTGAATGCTCGCGCGTAGGGCTGTCGCGATAACCGCAATATTGCAGTACCGCGCTACTGACAGGCCAACCGCAGAGGAATGCAAGTAACCGCAGCAACCGCGAACCGCGTTTTTTTTTTTTCATAAGGCCACCCTTCGTGGTTCGTACCATGTGTATTGAATGTTAAATAAGTTAATAATGATAACAAGACTGTTTATCATGGTGATTTGTACAGAGGATTCGTGGATTTGGACTTAAGCCTAAACAGACAGTGAATGTGATCGACTGAGCGCGTGCGATTACCTGCGTCTGTCTTTGAAGTCAAGTCATGTATATTTGTGAAAAGGTTGCCGTTTCCAAGGAAAGCGAAATATTTGTCGTAGGCTATTATCCTTTTAACGTGTAAGGGTATTTACCATGAATGGCGTCAGCGCTGGTCAGCATTACACAGCGCGAGGAAGCCGTGGGGGAAAGCACCGAGTCACGCATTGAATCAATGCCATTGGTCTCTATTAAGTGAAGCATTGCTTCAGCTTTGCCCAAAAGTGAAGCATTGCTGGCCAGCTGAGCCTTGAAAAGTGGAGCTCAAAGTTAAACAATAATTAACACCTTGTTTCATTACATCTATCATTTAAGGAATCAGCTTTTTTGAACGTTTTCGTTGAATGAACGGTTTAATGACTCACTCAAAGACAGTCCGTTGGCATAACAACTGCGCGCTGAGTGACAGTCTTTCAATGCGCAGAGACGCTGTTTAGTTTCGGTTACATTGGTAACATTGTTTTTGTGTATGCTGACCACATCATAACACGTATTTATATAGCAACAAATAAATATAAATAAATAAATGGCGGTAAAACCGCATATCGCGCTATTGAGCCACTCAAAATTACCGCAAGGGAAATTCCTTCACCGCGACAGCCCTACTCGCGCGTCCCGCCGAGCCTGGGTTTCTGGCAGCCAGAAAATCAGAGTGACTAAGACCCGCATAGCGGCTCTGCAGCCCTGGTTAGTAGCCGACTGGTTTGATTTGATTTGATTGATTTATTTGACAGGGACAATGCAAACAAACATAGTGTCAAAACCAAGCATGTCACTGATGTGTTGCATATAAAGTTTATAGCTATTGCTAATTTTCAACTCCTGTCCCTGGAAGGGCTTTTACACACAATAAAATTTACATGATTAACTACTTCAATAAAAAATAAAAAATAATAATAATAAAAAATAAAAAAAAATAATAATAATAATAATATGTTTATTTTCTATAGCGCCTTTCAAGAACCCAAGGTCGCTTCCCAATGTAATACAAAAAACAAATAGCAAACAGACAACAAGCGAACAAATACAAAGGCCATCTGCTTACGAGAGACAAAACAGATGGAAACAAGCATACACTGGTTTGCATGAAAAGAAGGAGATATTGTATTATTTATCAAAATATGCTATTATGATAAAGTATGTAGCAGATAGAGTTGGAAAATTGCAGAACATAGAAAACAGTGATAAGGAAGATGATTTATTGGGCAAGCTTGAAGAAATGAGTTTTCAGATGTTTTTTGAAGGACTGGATGTTGTCGTTCGCACGAAGATTCGGGGGCAGCTTATTCCAGAGCGTAGGGCCAGCAACATTAAAAGCCCTTCCGCCCACCGTGGAGAGTCTGACCCGGGGTACCACGAGAAGGTTTGCCGTGCTAGATCTGAGGGCCGAGTTGGAACATATGGCTGTACCAAGTCAACAAGGTATTTGGGTGCCGGGCCATGTAGGGCTTTAAATATTAGGATTAACAGTTTAAATTGGATGCGGTGTATAACAGGAAGCCAGTGCAGTTGGTAAAGGATAGAAGTGATGTGAGCAGATTTTTTATTATACGTGAGGGTGCGTGCAGCAGAGTTTTGAACCATTTGGAGGCGGTGTATTGCTTTGGTGGGTAGTCCGCTATATAATGAATTACAGAAGTCCAATCTGGAAGTGATAAAAGCATGAATAACAGTTTCCGCATCTGTAAAGGTAAGAGAGGGGCAAATACGAGCAATATTCCGCAGGTGGAAGAAGCATGATTTGACAGTCTGACTAATGTGTGAGTGAAAGCAGAGCGTGGGGTCGAACAAAACTCCCAGATTCTGTACAGTTTTTGAAGGCCTAATCTCAACACCATCAATGTCAATAAAAATGTCATGTCTGGGTGAGTTTTGTGATCTAGGGTTAATCAACAGGATTTCTGTTTTACCAGCATTAAGCTGCAAAAAGTTAGAGGACATCCATGTTTTAAGGTCGTGAATAATAATATATATAGAATAATAAGGTCGTAATAATAATATAAACGTATACATATCATATACAACTTTTATAATAATTAAAAATGAGTACACTTTTGGTTTATTTTTAACCAGTTTTTAAGCCTGGAATTGAACATCTTAGAGTCAGGCACAGTCTTGATTTCAAGAGGTAATGAGTTCCAGAGTTTAGAACTCTTCACAGAGAAGGTCGTCTGTCCAAAGCTGGTCCTGCAGTATGGTATTTTACAGTCGTGATTTGTGCAGCTCCTAGTGACTCGGATGTTACCAGCAGGTTGGTACCAGCAGGGAGTGATGATGGGAACCATCTCTTATCGGAAAGTCATTTCGACAGACGCGTCCAACGGGTTGGGGCGCGCTGTTCGAGGGCAGACCGGTCTTCGGCCAGTGGTCAGACTAAGAGAAGTGTTTTCGCATAAACTGTCTTGAAATGATAGCGGTCGAGAACACGCTGAAGCGCTTCCTCCCATTCATACAGGACCAACATGTTCTTGTCCGCTCGGACAACATGTCTGTGGTATCTTATGTAAACCGTTAGGGCGGTGTCAGATACAGAAATCTCTGCAATCTGACGGAACGCCTACTTATTTGGTCTCAGATGCTCCTGCGTTCGCTGAGGGCGGCGCATGTGCCTGGCCATTTGAACGACGGCCCAGACAAACTGTCCAGGGACAATGTTCCCCCAGGGGAATGGTCCCTGCACCCCCAAACGGTCCAGAAACTGTGGCGCCTATTCGGCAGAGCGGAAGTCGACCTATTTGCGTCAAAAGACAACGCTCAATGCCCGACGTTCTTCTCGAAGGACGAGGACGCGCTGGCCCAGGTTTGGCCCAGCCTCCCGCTATATGCTTTCCCTCCGGTCTCTCTGTTACCACGGGTGATCAAGAGAATCAGGGAAACGCGCCACTCGGTGCTCCTCATAGCCCCGCGTTGGGAGAATCAGATTTGGTTCCCGGAACTAGCACGGCTGTCACTTACAGCTCCGCAGCCGATTCCGGTGAGGGCGGATCCCCTATCTCAGGCTCGCGGCATGATCTGGCATCCCCATCCAGAGCGCTGGTCTCTGCACGCATGGTTGATCAACGGGTACTCGTTGCCCTGCCAGAAGGAGTGATGAACACGATCACACAGTCTAGAGCTCCTTGCACGAGAAGGCTCTACGCGTCTAAATGGTCGGTGTTCTCCGGATGGTGCACCGACAGAGGTCGGGACCCACGGACATGCGGGTTGGCGCATCTGCTCACCTTCCTACAAGAGCTGTTGGATAAGGGGAGGTCCCCATCCACGCTCAAAGTATACGTGGCGGCCGTGGCAGCGTTCGCAGAATCGACGCACGGCCAGTCACTGGGAAGACATGAGTTGGTCATCCGCTTCCTTAGAGGAGCTAGAAGGATGAACCCGCCGCGCTCCCCGTCGGCTCCTATGTGGGATCTTTCATTGGTCCTCGAGGCCCTGAAAGCCTTTCCATTTGAACCACTAGACTCCGTGGGGTTGAAATATCTATCACTGAAAACCGTCTTTCTGACTGCACTGTCGTCAGTAAAACGTGTGGGGGACCTGCATGCGCTGTCTGTCAACGCGTCGTGTCTTGAGTTCGGGCCGAATGACTCTAAAGTCATCCTCAGACCTAGACATGGCTATGTTCCTAAAGTGATTGGCACTCCATTCAGAGCGCAAGTTATTTCGCTGTAAGCTCTGCCAGCATCTGACAGCGAAGGTGAGGTGAATCTCCTCTGCCCTGTCAGGGTGCTGAGACTTTACATTACGCGCTCCGCCTCCTTCAGGCGTTCAGAACAGCTTTTTGTTTCGTTTGGTGGGCAGCTAAACTTACGCAATACGAGAGAACCTCTCGTAAGAGAACGATACTCGGTTACTAACGTAACCTCGGTTCTCTCTAGAGAGGGAACGAGTATTGCTTAACCGGCCGTGCTCGCGCCACGAGCGACTTCGCTTCAGTCGACGAAAAACCAGAGAAGTCAGCCTACAGCCCCTACTTTTATACGCTAAGCCCCGCCATTCCGGCGGGCTGTGACGCTATGAAGACGCGGGCGCCCTTCATTGGACGTGACGTCACGCCGGGCTCACTGGTAGGCTGCAGCAGTTGCCCGCAGGGCAGCCAATGAGCACGCAAGATGGCCTGCTCTAGGTCTGCTAGCTGCTGCACTGCGTTGACAATGAATACAAAATTAAGGATAATTTTTTGGCTTCAATATCTCGAGAAGATGAATCTTTCCAGGACCGTAAGCTAAACTTACGCAATACTCGTTCCCTCTCTAGAGAGAACTGAGGTTACGTTAGTAACTGAGTATCGTTATATATGACTGCACAAAAATAATAAACGATCTATGGATCATTACTTTTACTCTTGATAATTATAATACTATATTTAATGCGCCTAAACAAAATATTACATTTAAAATGGGTATTATCAGTAAAATGTGTAATATTTTGTACTTTTACTCAAGTAAAATTTTAAAGGAATACTTAAGTTTTTCTGGAATAGTATTTTATTTGAAAATACGTGTAGTTGAATACATTTCTATTATGACAGAATATGTAGTCTACTGTGCCACTGTTTTTTGTACAGTTTTTTTGACAGTTAGAAAAACAATGTTCATTCTGGTATTTAACCTCAAACAAATGTTGTTGATAGAGCTTAATTTGAGTTTTAGTTGAACCTAAGAATATTTCTGTAGGGCTTTGAAAGAAGTGACTCGTCTGAACACTCTCGACACTGCATTTGGGAGTTGTTTAGTTAGGAATGAGGATTTATGCATACATTAAAAGTAAGAAAACAGTCCCGTAATCACAAATAGACTGCAATATGTAATGTGTAATCGCTGCTGCTTTTGTATCTAGGCCAAAATGGCCTGTTTTACCACTGTATAAGTATATTGGTGAAAATAGAATGTGTCGAGAAATATAACATATTTAGTCTTCCTGTGACATATTTTTCCATGTATAACAAGTTTTTTTTCTATCTGGGTCACAATCAAACAGTAAACATCATGACTAATTCATGGAGACATGAGCTAATTAAAGGTTCCCATTTGGCAATGGTGTCAGAGAGGCATTAATTTAACCACATTTTGTGTTTTCATATTTCAATGAATTGTTTAAGAGAACAGTTAGAGTTAAAGCGCTAGCAAAACCATATTGCACCGAGGAAACAATCCAGCTATTTTTCGAACAAGTGATGCAAACATGACAAAAGTCCATTACAAACAAGTGTAGGCGTGAAGACTATTCACTCAAGCTCTGACCTATACCATTATTGTTTAAAAGATATTAGTAGTGTATATTTATGCAGTATCAGTAGTATATATTTATGCAGCAGATGAATTTGGTTCTCCAGCTCCAATATGAATGCGTTTGCTGAAGTATATGATATATATTTAACCCATATGGATAAATATAACTATACAGCGTAAGCCATTCCAATAAAGAGGCAGACGTTCACTGAGCTTTTATTAGTCTCCTCCTCAGACCCAGTTCCACTGAGAAACAGAACTCAGGCAGAGATCCAAAACTTAGACACGCTGAGGGCCATTTTATCATACTGACAATCTTTTATTATACTGTCTTTAATTGGATCTGGGAAGGAATTTATGGGTAGGATAATGGCTACATATGGTTTATGAAGTGTTACAGTTATTTTGAACACGATTTGATGTGATAAAATTGTAACAAAGCTCAATGTTTGTCTCCAAACAGTCAAAACAATGGAGACAATCAGGAATGTGGCCAGGCAGTTGGTTTGAGTTCTCTGGTTTGTATATGCGGGCGACCCCCTTACTTTATTTTTCCCAATCCTATTCTATCGTTTCCTGTCACTTCTATATCATCCTCTTCAATTAAACCCCATAGAAGAAGAAAAACAACAGGGTTTAGAAAAAAACCTGCATGTCCTTTAATCCCTTAATCCTCCTCACAGTCATTTCTGGCCATTTAACAGAAAAAGAGAGAAATATTATGATCAGAAACACAAACAACACTAAACTGTAGTGTTGTTTGTGTTTCTGATCAGAATATTTCTCTCTTTTTCTGTCTCCATCTGTCTTTTTCTTTGGTTGATCTCTTTTTCTCTTCTGTCAGATAAATGGAACACACAGCTCTTTAATTCAGCAATAATGTATGTATTAACAGCTCCTACACACATGTTATCACATTTTTGTATTGGCACTTCCATGTAAACACACACACACACACACACACACACACACACACACACACACACACACACACACACACACACACACACAAACCTCTTTTCTTAACAGACTGCATTAAGCAAAGCAGCAGCGCAACTATATACAGAAGGCTTGTGTTGTGTTGTGCCTTTCCTGCTACATAAGATGCATCTCCGTATAGACGAAGTGATCTCTGGGTTAATACATTCATTAGGGCTGACACAAAATCAGATTTTCATGACACAAGTATTGTGGATTCACAAGCAAAAACAATATTATCGTGGGGTTTTTTTCTTTTCTTTTTGTGGCTAATGAATCACACTTAAAATACTAGTGTAGGGACTAATGCTTTGGTCTTTCGTCTCCGACATGAGTTTGTTTGGCAGTAGTAGCTACATAAGCATAGCGTCGTCATCTTTTTTTCCCCTTTTAAGACCTTTGGCAACCAGCATTAAGTTGCAATACTGCCACCTACCATGTTGGAGTATCAGCCAGTTACTGGTGCTGAATTATTTACAGTATTATAATGTGTTGTATCAACTCAATATTAAGATGAAATTAATTATTGGCACTGGGTTGTTTATAATATTATTGTATGTGTAGTATTAAGTCAATATTAATATATATATTTTTTTAATATCAGTTATTTTCAGCTCTTTATTCTGACACCCATAAAAATCCATTAAAAAAAAGGTTACCAGGAGTGGACAATTAAAAACTTTTATAATTTACACGAGGAGGTGGGTTACATTTACATCCATATGGTAATTAACCTACACATAATAGATAGTGTAGCTATAAACTGCTTAAATCATCTGGATTTACTCTGATTTACTAAATAGAAAGTGTCTCTCACTATAAGTAGTAAGTGATTATCTAGATAGCTTTAGAGAGCTGTATTTATATGTTCCCATGAGTTCAGCATGCTACAATCTACTTCCAGCTGTGCTCATGCTGTGCAGTGAAGTTTGAATGCAGTAACCTGTAATGTGGGTCCCGAGAAATTCTGCTTACATGCGGTCTGACATGGGCTAGTGGAAATTGAAAAAGTACTGAGAGGGAAAGAGAATGGCAGACAGCATTCACTCACCCGTTTGCGCAGGTTGTACGTAAGCAGGAGATTTCGTGAGAAGTGGTTGGAGAAGGCGGTGTAGAACTCTAGGACTTTCTGAAGCGCGTCCCGTTTGATCACGTGCAGGTCACAGTATGTTAGCGCTCTCACATTAGCACACGCCTGAGCCAGCGTCACCTCCTTCCAGAACACGTCCCCAAACACATCACCTTTACCTGCGGAGATACACAGACACTTTCTTACACACACAAACAGGCCTGGCCTGTGTTTCTCTCGTTGATGTTAGAGACCATTGGCGGCAATGGTTCTACTGTAGACTGAGGCTCACGATGCTTTTGGGAAACAGCCCTTATTGGTACATTTATAGAGGACAGTGGCTATCTAGATAACTTGCAGATTGATATTCCAAGCAATATATTAGATGGACCTCTTTATTTAAACTGAACAGCAAAAAAAAAAATCATTTGTTTTGTTGTCCTTAATAAGCCAGAATGTATATTGTACACTTGCATTGAAATGTTCAGTGTCAGTAAGGTGTTTTTTGATGAGGAGGGCTGGTTCCCAGTAAATATATTTATAATGTTAAACTAAACTAAACTAACTTTTTTAACTAATGTATCAATTCCACAAAAATATTGAGCAACTGTCAACATCATTGACAATAATAAGAAATGTTTCTGGAGCAGCAAATTAGCATATTAGAATGATTTCTGAAGGATCATGTGACACTGAAGACTGGAGTAATGGTACTGAAAATTTTGAAATAACAGAAATAAATTACATGTTAAAATAGAAAACAGTTAAATTTACAAAAAAAATTCACAATATTACTGCTTTACTGTATTTTAATCCAATAAATGTAGCCTACATGTTGTATAAGAAACCTCTTTCAAAAACATAAAAAATCAAACAAACCTTTAAACGGTAGTGTATTATGACTTGTTTTCAATAAATATCTTGATTTTTCAGTTGTTTCAAGAAATTTCTGCTAAATTAATTTCTTATTGTCTATCAATCATTTTTTGCAGCAAAAAAGAGAGAAAATACTGCAAATGATCTTTCTGTATTTTTCTTTCCTCTATCTTCTGTCTTAGATCAGATTACAGTAGACAGATCATGTTTTCTGGGGTTTTTTTGGGGTGTGTAATTCAACTTATGTAAAACACCACTAAAACTTCAGATCAGAAGATTTAAGCAGTCGAAAGCACTGGTAAAATCTCATTCACAACAATATCCTGGAAAGGCAGCACTTTTATTATGATTGGTCAACCCATAGTGCTACATATCATGAGCATGTCTGACATAGGAGAAATTATGATGTGACATATTCCCTCATTCCATTACTGAAATGAACAAATGCACAAAAGTCTTGTCCATCCATCTCTGTCTGCTCACATCTAGGATAAGTTGGAGTTACAGAGCCAAAATGTCCACTCAGATAAATTATTTACGGTTGTCTTAGTAAATGTTCTAGAATACAGATTCCTTCCTGCTAGCAGAGAGAAAGAGATCTAGAGTGTCACATTTGGTTACAAGACATCAAGAATCAATGGTGTTTGACATCTATGATGCATCTTGGTACACTAAATTTATATATTAAATATTCACTATGCATGCTGTTTGTTTGAACTTTCTATTTATGAAAGATTTCTAAAAGAAAAATGATCACGGTTAAAAATTATTAGGCAGCACAGCTGTTTTCAACCTTGATAATAATAAGAAAGAAAAAACTGGAGTAATGGCTGCTGAAAATTCAGCTTAGCTATCACAGGAATACATCACATTTCAAAATATATTATAATACAAAATGGTTATTTAAAATGTGTAAACTATTTTTAAATACTACAGTTTTGTTTTGATCAAATAAACAGTCTTGATGAGCATAAAAAAGTCTTGGGAAGAGTTTGTGTATAATGACTTAAATCATCTTTTGTGCTCCGCAGACGGAAGAAATACAGGTTTGGAATGACATAAGGGTAAAGAAATAAATAAGGCATGACAGAATTTTCTTTTTTTGGGTGAAATGTCCCTTTAATATATTTATCTGCATGACATCAGAAAATTCAAAAAGTTTGGAATGAATCATAGTGTTGCTGCATAGCTTTAATTAATGATTGTTTTGGACTTAGGGGGAAGTTTTAAGCTCACTGTGTTTTGTAGCTGCTTAAACTGATGTTTAAGGAGAAATAAACACTTGCAATATGGGTGCTGTCACTGTGCTCTCTTTCTTTGTACTTTTAAGTAAGAGTGAATGGAAAGTGAGAGTTTCTAATATGTGTAATAGACCAGCAGAATCATTATTTCTAGCTCCAGAGGTCACAGTGTAACACACACCAGCCACATGAGAATTCAGACACACGCATACTGACCTCTGACCCACAGTTTCACTCAATCCGCCCACCTGAGAGATACAGGTGGTTAAGATCGATAATCCTTTTCATTCTATCTAGTGTGTGTATGAAAATTTTAGAAGCAAAAGAGGACATTTGTGACTTCCAGACTGATCCTAAATCAGTTTAACAGCCGCGGCAGAGAGCCAAAATTAGCAACGCATCGTTAGTTTGTCAACAGAGAAATAAATGGCCATTAGATTCTCAGCTCTGTGGCTTAATGAGGCGAAGTAGCCTAATTTTGTGTTGTGAGACAGACAGATGTTGGAAATGACAGACGTTACATCAGGAACTGTATACATCTATGAGTCGCATGTCTGACCTAGGATCACTGTTTGCATTTTTTATTCTTTTTTTAAGGATGTTGAGTCGATACTAAACTAAGGAAAATGATGAAATGATACCAGTATTTCTGCAGTATCAGCCAGCATGACCAAAAAAATCTTATATTGTATCATAATATCAGATCTATGCATTGGGTCTCATAGTATAAATACATTCTATCGGATACTATTATGTCATTAATATTAATTAAACAATAATTTTGACAAGAAAAAGAGAAAACCATACACTAGGTACCTAAATTCACCACAAAACCTACATTTATTACTGATTGTTTACTTGACAAATTACTGGAAAAATAATAAAAAATTGAGAAGGAAAGTGTGTGTATGTGTATATATATATATATATATATATATATATATATATATATATATATATATATAATATAAATATACCCCTCGTCGTTCGGGCCGGGGTAGAGGACTGGCAACTGTCTTTAAAAACTTTGTTTCTGCAGTCAATATTGGAGACAGATTTTTATTCGACTTTTGAAGTACAACTCTTTTCATTGGATCAGGCAAACTCACTAGTAATTGCAGAAGTGCACCGTCCCCCGAAAACAAACAAAGATTTTTTAAATGAGTTTTCAGACTTTTTAGGGGGTATTACTCCCAACTATTATAGACTTTTAATTGTTTGTGATTTTAATGTTCATGTATGCTCTGACTCTTCAGCACTAGCAAAAGACTTTTTGAGTCTTATTGAAGCATGTGACTTTGTTCATTGGGTAAATGAGCCAACCCACGTACATGGCCATACGCCCTATCTGGTTTTATCCCATGGTTTCTCCATCTCAGATATTCAAATTGGTGATTTAAGTTTTTCAGACCACAGACCTGTTGTTTTTAGTATTGATCTTTCATGTCATACCATTGCATCTGTTAGACCTAGAAAGTGGTCACGTGTAGGCTTATCCTGTCCAACGTCTGCTGATGCTTTTCCTGCAGTTTTTTCTGATCCTGGTCAGGTGCTTTTTATTGAACATCTAGCAAATGCAGTAGATATTGATGAGCTACTGAGTGTATTTAATTCTCTGTTTACCAATGCTCTTGACACTGTTGCACCGTTGAGACTTAAATGTCAGAAAAATAAATTTGAACTTTGGCTGAATAGCAACACTCGCCACCTAAGACAATTTTGCAGAAGAGCAGAGCGAAGATGGAAAAAGGATAAGCTACAGGTGTCATATGAGATATTACGGGAGTGTTTAATATCATACCAAAAAGCTGTTAAAACCTCTAAGTCTCATTATTTTTATAGCTAAAGATAATAGCTAAAAACTCAAACAATCCTAGGATCTTGTTTAATATTTTAAATTCTGTTTTTAACCCTGTAGGTAATAATTATCTTACTGAATCTGTTTTCTACGTGTGAACATTTTCTGAAATTTTTTGTGGAGAAAATAGTAACAGTCAGACAGTCCATACCACCTTCGACTACTGACCCTGCAGATACACCCATGGCCATCAGATTACCATATCCTGTTTAACAGATATAGTTGCTAAGTTGAAGCCTACTGTCTCATCTCTTGATATTGTTCCTACATGTTTTTTTAAACAGATATTTCACAATGTCGGGTCATGGATTTTGCCCATCATAAACTTATGCCTTCTCTCAGGTTTTGTTCCAGCTCTCTGCAAACATGCCATGGTGAAACCATATTGAAAAGGCCAAATATGGACATTACTAATTTATCAAATTTTAGACCCAATTCAAATTTATCTTTCATATCTAAGATCCTTGAGAAAACTGTGTTACTGCAGTTACAGAGCTTCTTTGATGATTTCTGTGATTTCAAATTCCATTCTTGTTTTAGGATTAACCACAGTACGGAATCTGCTTTATTAAGAGTTTTGAATGATATTTTGTTATCTCTTGATTCTGGGGACATTTTAATGCTTTTAGATCTGAGTGCAGCGTTTGACACTGTTGATCATAGAATTCCATTGTCACGCCTTGAAAAGTTTGTGGGCATCCGAGGAAATGCTCTTAGCTGGTTTAAATCTTATCTTACAAACAGAACCTTTTCAGTTGGCATTGGAGGCTCCTCTTACCTGTGGCGTTCCACAAGGCTCCATTTTGGCCCCTACTCTGTTTTCACTATACATGTTACCGATACACAAATCTATCTGCCTTTCAAGCGCACAGATACAAAAGGCCTAGAAACCCTATTTGCTTGTTTAAATTACGTAAAATCCTGGATGTCCTCAAATTTATTACATTCAAATGCGAGCAAAACTAAGGCTATTGTGTTCGGCCCATATGCAGGAAATGGAAAAAACACTTTTAATGTTGCAAACCTGTACTCCGACATCAAACACACAGTCAAAAGTCTGGGAGTTACTTTGTATTCCTCCTTTAAGCTGGATAAACACATAAACACTACGGTCCACAAGCAGTTATCATCTGTCCCAGCCACACGCACGACTAAAGTTGAGAGGGGATCGTGCTTTTGGAGTTGTCCGTCCTAGGCTGTGGAATAGCCTCCTTGTATCCTTGAGATCCTTGTCCTCTGTACATGAGTTTAAATTTAAGTTAAAGTTGTATCTTTTTGACTGGGCATTTTACTAAATCTCAATTATGGTTTTATTATATTATATGTTAATGGCATTTTGCTCTTCCTTTCATGTTTCCTGGACTCTTGCCTTGTATAGCACTGTTGTCAACTTCTGTTGTGTTTATTTGTGCTATATGTATAAATAAATGAAATGAAATGAAATACATCAATATTAGTAATTTGGTATCATGACTACTCAATTTATATTTGTTTTTGTCATTTGATTGAATGAATGAAATAATGGAGCCAACGTGAGAAGATATTACAGTGTTTATAGGTAGGTTTATAGGTATAAGTAATCATTTAAAAACACAGGCGTTTAAAGTTTATAGTGCAATAAATCTTCACAGTTCATTGTGCGGCAGAGAAAATGTTTTTTTAACAGAAGACACAAGAAGTCTACAGCAAGAAAGCTGGAATGCTTCCAGCTCAATTACTGCCAGAAAAGGATGAACTGATACTTGGAGAGGATCTTAAAAACATACTTTAGAACTTACTTTTCAAATATCTTGTAATGTTATTTTTTTTTTATCATCAGCTTAGACCATATTTTGCATTATTTAACATGCATTATGCTCACAGTTTAAACTTTTTCCTCTTCATTTTATTGTATTATGTTCCCTGAATTTTTTACACACAGAGAAAGAGATGAACACCTTGATCAAAGAGTCTACAGGGTGCAGGATGTGGGATGTGGGAAGAAACAAAAGGGAGAGGGATGGCACAGTGTGGTGGAGATATACGATCACATAGAAGCTCTGTGGATGCAAATAATCTTCCCATGGGAACTAAACCCAAAACAGAGGGATGATGTCATGATGTGCAAACTTCTAAAGATAATTAATGCACCTTTGCTAAAAATATATCAAAGAAAATAATCAAATCAATATTCTCTTACCCAGAATGGCGACCACCTCGTCGTCTTGGATGACCTCCAGTGACCCTGACACCACAAAACATAGGCTGTCCACGCTCTCGCCCGCATGATAGATAAGATCACCTGGAGCGCAGTGGATGGTCTGGAACTCCATGGCCAGGGCCCGCAAACAGCCGTCACTGGCTAGACGGAAAGCAGGATGTTCCTTAAAAACCTTCCGGTTCAGATGCACGCATATATCTGCACGCATGTCTTTAGGACAGATCTGCAAAACCTGTAATAAGAGAGAGAAATATCAGACTTAAGTTGTTATTCAGCTGCAACTTAAATTTGGGACCTAGGTGGTTCTAAAATCCTGCCTACGGCCCTGACTGTATGCTGTTCCTGCAACACACTACCAGATTTCCTCTGATACCCTCTACCTCCCCTAGCTCCACCTGTTTAGATCTGCTATGACCAAGTACACTTACATTTTCAAATCCATTTACATGCTATAACTATTATGAGAGTTGTTGATTGAAATGAATATATCCCAACATGGAAAAATATTTTTTCTTGTTTTTTTAATTATTATTTTAATTATTTTTTACAATTATTGTTAGAATTTTTCTATTTATGAGCCGAGTTATCAAGTAACAGGAAGTTCAACTTCCAGCTGTTTTTAATGCATTGCTCTAATGGCAGGAAAATCCCTTATTCTGGAGTTTTTCCACCGGCCATGGGCATGATTAAATGCATTAATTTTTCTGTTGTTTTATAGCATTTTTCTTTTCTATAAACACTGTCTCATGGCCACTCAAATTCGTGTTTACTGTTATGCCAATGAAGCATACTGAGAGGCTGACACAGAGGTGCAGGACATGTGTGCCGGTGTTTATGAGTGCATCTGAGCGCATTAGCGTGTGATATGTCCCTGAGCTGCCATTTCCAGCAGTCCCTCACTTTTCCACTTTTCCAGAGCATCTCCCTTTCTGCATGTGATTGTCACTGAGACATGGAGGCTGGCTCTGGGGAGGCCAGTGCAAGTCTGTGTGTGATGAGATGGTTAAATCGAGAGAGAGAGAGAGAGAGAGAGGGAAGGAGACAGCTGGAGCATTCTGACAATGTCCACCCAACGGGGACTTCATATCCACAGAGTCATGCTGTTCCCCTCCTGTGGTTTGAGCATAAACGACAGGACGAGTCTAAACACACACCGTGAAAAAGCATCTTGCTAAAGAATCACACTAATGTTTAAAAATACTTAGCCAGACACATACACACACACAAGACAGAGCAGAAACGAATAACACATGCACACACACGTTAGACAGGAGGGTGGCTGCCGCGAGGTGTCCCGAGTTGCATGCTGGCCAATTGAAGTTGGGCATACAGGGTGTTCACCTTTTCAGTGTCAATACCGTGGGACATAGACCAGGTGGAGGCGATATAATCCATAACTCTCTCGCTCAGGCCTTTGGGCACCTGGTACAGCTTGAGGAAGTCCCGCACGCTGTTAAGCATCTCGTGATAGCGGTTAGTGTTGGCATACATCTGCTGGAAGATAGTCGTCACATTACCGAAGATGGTGGCGTAGAGGAGAGCTATAAGAAAGGGAGAAATAAACTTTTTGGATTAAGGGACAACACAGAGGAGGCACAGAATAATTGAAATAAATCAGAAATAAAATGATAATTATATACATACAGTGGTCTTCAAAAGTCAAAGTTTATATTAAATATAACAAACATTTAAAGTATTTTTTTAAAAATAATTTATAGTTTATTCATGCATATAAAAAAAATAATTATTGCAAGAAAGAAAATCAAATCTTGAAAATGCATTCACGGTTTCCAGTAAATTATTAAGCATCACAGCTGTTTTAAAATAATAAGAAAGGTTATGGAAACACCAAATCAGCATATTAGAATGATCTCTGAAGGATATTTCCAGCCAACACTGTTGACTGTAGTAATCGCTGGTGAAAATACAGCTTTAAAATATATTCAAACAGTAATTATAAATTGCAATTATGTTTCACAATATTACTGTTTTACTGAATTTTTATCAAATAAATGCAGTCTTGGTGAGCATAAGAGACTTCTGTCAAGCATTAAAGTCTTAATGACCCCAAACTTTTGAAAGGTAGAGAGAGATAAAGTGTGTGTGTGCGTGTTCATTATCTGACATGCATTGTGTTGTTGCCAGTTACAAAAGCTATATGGTAAAAAATATTCCAAAAGTTACCAGTTTCAGAAGAGAGAGACAGACAGAAATGATGATGATAAGTGACAGAGTGAATTGTAAATGAGTGGAAGCACAGGACAGAAAGGAGAAAATTCAATAAAGGCGAGTGATTGTCTCTTTTAAACTGATTTAGTCGGCCTGTAATGGCTCTGCACACAGAAGAAAATCTAATTACGCATGTAGGGACTCTTAGGTGTGTGTGTGTGTGTGTGTGTGTGTGTGTGTGTGTGTGTGTGTGTGTGTGTGTGTGTGTGTGTGTGTGTGTGTGTGTGTGTGTGTGTGTGTGTGTGTGTGTGTGTGTGTGTGTGTGTGTGTAAATCCCCTCCTAAATACCTTCAGATGAGAATTATGAGCTGCCATTACTCTACAATCATGTCTATCTCATGAACTCAGGAAACACTGCCCTGATATATTAAAGGTATAGTTCACATACAAATAATAGTTCTGTCATCATCTACCCACCTTCACGTCATTCCACACCTTTTTTTAGAATATTTGTGCAGCACTTTCTGTGCAATAACAGTTTGTAGAGACCATTTGTATTGATTCATGCTATTCCAAATCTTTTGAAGTAACTTACAGTTTTGTGTGAGAAACCGAAAGTTTGATTGAAATGATTGAAATCATTTCTTTTAGTCTGATAATCTTCCCCTCCAGTCAGCTATTAAGTCAAGAGCCGGATCAGTATGACGCATGAATGAATCGTTCAGTTTGATTTGTGAACCGTTAGGATCAACTGGCTCAAAATAACTATTCATTCATGTATCGGAACAATTCAGTTCTCGGGTTCAGCTCACTGGCTCAGTGATCTGCATATATTGACCACTTTTATAGTGTGTTTTTGTTGTTGTTTTGACAGATGGTCACTATGTAACAGAGATCTTTGTGAAGATTCCTCAAAATACTCCTTTTGTGTTCCACAGAAAAAAGCATACAGGTTTTGAATGACATGAGGGTGAGTAAATGATGACAGAATTTTTATATTTTGTGAACTAGAATTAGAAAAGCTCAAATTAGAGCAAACAATCATGTCTGCTATTTATCTCTTTAAAGTCAGAAAACTGAAATTGTGATAGTGTTTTCTTCCCTATTGTGACGTATATACGAGTAAAATGGCTTCTTGAACAAGAAACAATGTTGGGAATTGACTGGATCATTGTCTTTTGATATTGCTGTGATTTACAGTATTGTGAGTGACAGGTTTTCCCGTTCTTGCACCGATAAACACGTCATCAGAGAAGAGATTTTGTTGCACAAGGGAGGGGAGGTTATTTCGAGTAAATGTTCGGAGGGCATATTAACTCTTTCCCCCATTGACAGAAATTTCCGTCATTTATGAGACAGCGCTTCCCCGCCATTGACAGAAATTTCCGTCATTTATGAGACAGCGCTTCCCCGCCATTGACAGAAATTTCCAGCTTTCCATGTTTTCACAGTTATACGGTTGGGGGCGCTTGATCATCATTCTGAATTTGATCTAGAGATAGTCTTTGATAAAAACGCGATTTTGTCGGCTCAAATGTTGCTTTTTTTAATAAAAATTACCCAGTGTTGATAAAAAAAAGAATGCATTAAGTTAGAATAAAACAAATATTTGTGTGTGTGTGTGTGTTTAAAAGCAGAGGGTCTGTTCTTTCTTTAGACATATTGCATATTCACATATTAATAAAACTAAATATTCTGGGGGCCATAAAGATTTTGTGAAAATTATCAAAAATGCTGGCGGTGGCTGGAAACTTTTTTTTTTTAAACGCTGGCGGGGAAAGAGTTAATAAAAAATTTCCACAGATCATTAATTTATAATAAACACAGCAATTTTAAACACTGTGACTTTAAATAGTCTTTTATAATAATACTGTCATTTAAAATTTGTGCACACTCCCAAACTATTGCAGATGTTATGAAAAAAGTTCAAGGCTTTTTAGTATTGTCAACTACCCAGCTGCAGTTTTCTGGCACCCCAGCCATTATTATTAGAGTGTACGAGTCTTGTATGTGTGTGAAATCGCTGATGTACAGATATGCAGTGTGACAGTCTTTGCTGATCTGGGGACAGATTTGGCTCCAAGGTGACAAGAACGTAGAACAGAGCTGACAGCGACTTTCCTACTGAAAACATGAGCACACTTTAGATGGTCTGACACGACACATAGGACACAGACACGTCCAGATGTATCAATGTGTGAGGTCACAGGGTGGGCCTTTGTTCACCCTGCAAACTAAAAGTTCAACTAACTGCTTTCACGGTTCAAGATGAACTGTCCTGTCGAATCACACGCACACATTGGTCTTTCATTGCAGAGATAGATGAATGTTCATTTACAAATGAACAAATAAGTGAGCCAGGCAGCTTATTACACACCCTCTTTTTACATTAACTGATGAACGCTCTTTAATCATGTGGGTGAGATAGAGAAAGTGTTAGTATTTCTCTTGAGTGTTTTGAACTTTGCGATTGTATGGATTGTCTAGGCAGCTCTTGACTGAATGCTCTGACCAAAACGCATGGTTATATTTCATATCACGTGTTTAAATTGTTCTGAAATTTTCAAATGTGCTGTCAAGTTTATATCTATATATATCATTTATTGATAAAATTTTATATTTACGCACAGTCGCACACACATTTTTGGGTGAAATGTCCCTTTAAAGTTTTCAGTGCAGAGAGAAAAAATAAAAGTCTTTTTATCTTGTGCAGCTCTCATGACAGTGTAAGGCCCGTCCAATCGGTTCAACGAGTTTCCAATGAGCGGCTGAAGTTACTGTCTTTTCAGCGTGGCAAAGTAGTTTAATTCCAATTAAACTTTCATCTGACTCCATTTTATCATGACCTCAAATTTAGGTTGGAATGCCAAACGGTTATTGATCATTTATATAATAGTTTAGCTACGCATTTCATTATTCAATTTTACTCTTTACTCTTATTGTATTCATTCATTCGGGTGCCAAACATAGCACTGGGTCTTCGCACTGGCCGTTCATTTTTATGCAGGCCCGCGATCACAAAGTCGCCATGACCAATATTTGCTATTTGACTGTTTAGAAGGCTGCCTTCACGCTTGCTCTACCTAATAGTGTTTTGCTTTGTCCCCATGGGTCTGTAATACACTTGAATTAAAGCAACACTATCTGTAGTCAGAGGTCATGACCAATACTACAGATATAAGCAGACCAATGGTACTTCTCTGATAGTAGCTTTGGTTTGGTAATGCCAAATGGTTATTGGTTATTGAAAATGGTTTAATGTAACATTACATTAAACAGAGGTAAGGCTCATCCTATTTAGGTTGGTCGATCAACATTTTGTTGTCCTAAACGTAAATTCCCTTTTTAGCCTTTACAGTCTAAGTACACTTGAACTAGTGCCAATTTTTAGGCGGAGCTCTAAAGCGATGTCAGTTTGTAAAGAAACATTAAAGACCCCTTTTAAGTTAGTAAACATACATACTTTTTTTGTGGGCGGAGCTTAGGTGGAGGCAGAACAATTCCTCTGCTCGCTTCTCCAACGCTAGTTCTTGTTAGCTTGTTTTGTAACAATGACTGGAGAAAATCTGATTTTATCTTAATGTGTAAGGTCATTCACTGTCCAGGATCACAATTTGTTATTTGTAAAAGTTAATTTTTACAGACAGAAACAGATTGTACACGCTCACTCAATGGATAGACGATCTGACAGGATTACCTCCGGTTGAGTGGCCTGACATCTACACCTACCTAATAGAGAAACCGAGCATAAAGAGAAACTGAGGGCGTATAAATCTTTAGATGCCTATAACTATTTGCTGAATGGTAACATACATGACTTGTGTGGTACGATCCAAATATTTCCTAGAAATAAAAATTCCAGATACAGCAAATTATTTTTTTTACTTGATGTATTTGATTATTCTTTCTTACCAGGTTCTTCAAAAAGTGTAGTCACAATCAAACACAACAATGTAAACAATCACAGATGATTCACAAATAATCACAATAGTTTAGAAAACATTATGCGGTAATAATTTCAAACTGGAGCCAGTACTCCGTCGATTCTTGCAGCCAACAACACAACATGATGACATTTTAAGCTCCTTATGTAGCCGAATCTGAGCTCATTTGTATTGGTTGCATCCAGTTTTCCCTTTGTTTTGCCCCCAGCTAACGCTGTGACGTAATTGTGATGTCGGCGCAAAAAGGGACTGACCATGAATATGCATGCGCATGACGTCACCGGTTTCCAAAAAAATCATGTTTTTGTTGTTTTGATGATAACAGTATCACTTTCAAAAACTTGCGCTTTGAAACCTGATTTCAGAAGTTTATTTAAAAATATAATAAAAAAAACTAAATGACTGACGCATTAAAATTCCTCAATCCACTTTCTGTCTCCTCTCTCTTTCACACTCTCATTTTCTGTTCCCCTTAGCACAGCTAAAGCTGAGGTTTCATGAATTTAACATCTTTTCTAAAAATAGACACACTCGGGTTATTCTGTTCTTTCTGAAGTACACAAAAACTCAAACTAGGAAACGGCATAAAGAGCATGTGATTTAGAGTGGAAACAATGGCACAGAACCACATTAATCTTCCTTGCCTCCATAAAGGAGATTTAAATCCATCAAACAATTTGTATTTGTGCACGTGGACTTTCTGTGTCTTCTGTTTAAAACATGGAAGCACACAAGTGCAAGTTCAAGTCATTAGAAGAAGAGCAAAAATCAGCACTAAACCCCAGGGGAGTCTGTACTGTAAAGCAGGACTCGTTAGTGGAAACGTTTATTTTTCACAAAGTTTTGCAGCTCCTCTGTTCATTGGAAAAGTGCAGCGGCAATTGTCTTTGCATGACACATTCAAAACAGTTTCGGTAAAAGATGAAACATCTCGCTGTCTGCTTGAGCTGAGCTGCTGCCAGAGATGGTGTGAGAGAGAGGGGTAATGGTAGAGCAAAGAAAAACATGGGGTGGAGGAGATAAGCCTGTGTTAGTGTAATTTGATTAGAGCAGGTGATTAATTGTACTGCCAGCATTATACTTGGGCTCTTCACTCCATCTCTCCCCCTCTCTTTCTCTTTATCACCCATTTACTTTGACTACACAATATGCAGTATAGCCTTATTTAAATAAATATATTCTTATAGTGAATACTTAATACTGACAATATAATTTATATTCAAGTAAATAATATCAAAATCTCAAATTTATGATCTCTCAAATTAACTAGACGTGCAGTTTCTGAAGAAAATACCAGTGCTTGAATATAGTGTTAAAGCTTTGGGTAAGTTTTAGTTTTAGTTCTGAGGATTCTGTAGAAAATAAAATGCTGTCAAAAGTACCAGCATGTTGGTGGCTAATAGTCGATACTTACATTTTAAAAATGTATCGATACAAGCCTTTCCTAAGTCCGGTCAATCTTTCAAACTGGTCAATCCGGTACCCTTGGATAGGCAGCTACTTTCATATTGGTTTCATATCAACTGATGTCATTAATTTAATATATTTATTATTAAACTATTATGGTACCGAAACTGGAAAAGAGAACCAATTTTACTGGTATTGGTACCGTGACAACACTAGATACGCCATTCCATGGGTCATGACAACAACCAGCACTAGTCATATTTTAAGTCAGCTGCACACAATCATCAATACTAAGCAACACTGTTTTTGCAATGTAAAGTCAGCTATAGATTACCAAATAGATGAGATAGAAACAGATAATAGAAAAGACTGATCACAATTGCGTAGAATTCTGTATACATTACTAAAGGAAAACTGCATTTTATGTTACAAGACTATATTAAATCTTTAAAATTCAGCTTTAATATTCATCTATTCCTCAATGATTCAAACATATGTACCTATTAATCACTAATTCAATAGAAATCATCTCACAAATAAAACCCAAGAATTCAGGCCTAATACCAAAATTCAGATCTCTCTTGCCTTCTAATCAGCCATAACTAATGCATCCTTGCCATTACTGATAGCATCATTTAATCTGTTTGTTCAGAAGTACCAATTATCCTCATTAGGTACTGAACTCATTAATTAGAGCCACAGCCTGTGTTTTTGTAACGGATTGATAATTTTTGCTGGTTTATTGTGCTGTTTATTAACTGGTGTGTACCAGTTGAGCATATTAATTGACCCACTATCTACTGTCTAACTAATGTCTTTTTTATTTTTAAATAAAAGTGTTTTCTATCAAATGTTGTATAATATATGTGTATGTATGTATGTGTGTGTGTGTGTGTATATATATATATATATATATATATATATGTATGTATACAGTCTTTGTATTGAGGATCTATAGGGCTTTTAAACACTTGAAATGGTTAATCCTGGGTCATTGTAAACCCCCAGTAAACGGAATCCTGGGTTATGTTGCTTCACATTTCACATTGCTTAGAATTTACCTGGGGCTGCCGATGTGGTGACAAATCAGGTCCTCCTCAAAATAAAATCTGTGTTAGGACCCCAAGCGATCCCATTGGCTCAAATTACTTTTAATAGGTACTTTCTTTAGTGCCTAATTACAATTCCTTCAAAATCATGTTATGATAAATGCTGTTTGAACTATGCTATAATTACCATTAATGTCTGTATTAGTTAGCTAATGTACTAGCATAGTATACAGATACCCTATTAGTATGATAGCTTAGTTTATACATGTATTAACAATCATCTTTAATGTAATTGCGTGTTAAATTAAGTGTTAAATGTCCAAATACACTCACCTAAAGGATTATTAGGAACACCTGTTCAATTTCTCATTAATGCAATTATCTAATCAACCAATCACATGGCAGTTGCTTCAGTGCATTTAGGGGTGTGGTCCTGGTCAAGACAATCTCCTGAACTCCAAACTGAATGTCAGAATGGGAAAGAAAGGTGATTTAAGCAATTTTGAGCGTGGCATGGGTGTTGGTGCCAGACGGACCGGTCTGAGTATTTCACAATCTGCTCAGTTACTGGGATTCACGCACAATCATTTCTAGGGTTTACACAGAATGGTGTGAAAAGAGAAAAACATCCAGTATGCGGCAGTCCTGTGGGCGAAAATGCCTTGATGACGCTAGAGGTCAGAGGAGAATGGGCCGACTGATTCAAGCTGACAGAAGAGCAACTTTGACTGAAATAACCACTCGTTACAACCGAGGTATGCAGCAAAGCATTTCTGAAGCCACAACACGCACAACCTTGAGGCGGATGGGCTACAACAGCAGAAGACCCCACCGGGTACCACTCATCTCCACTACAAATAGGAAAAAGAGGCTACAATTTGTAAGAGCTCACCAAAATTGGACAGTTGAAGACTGGAAAAATGTTGCCTGGTCTGATGAGTCTTGATTTCTGTTGAGACATTCAGATGGTAGAGTCAGAATTTGGCGTGAACAGAATGAGAACATGGATCCATCATGCCTTGTTACCACTGTGCAGGCTGGTGGTGGTGATGGTGTAATGGTGTGGGGGATGTTTTCTTGGCACAATTTAGGCCCCTTGGTGCCAATTGGGCATCGTTTAAATGCCACGGCCTACCTGAGTATTGTTTCTGACCATGTCCATCCCTTTATGGCCACCATGTACCCATCCTCTGATGGCTACTTCCAGCCGGATAATGCACCATGTCACAAAGCTCGAATCATTTCAAATTGGTTTCTTGAACATGCAATGAGTTCACTGTACTAAAATGGCCCCCACAGTCACCAGATCTCAACCCAATAGAGCATCTTTGGGATGTGGTGGAATGGGAGCTTCGTGTCCTGGATGTGCATCCCACAAATCTCCATCAACTGCAAGATGCTATCCTATCAATATGGGCCAACATTTCTAAAGAATGCTTTCAGCACCTTGTTGAATCAATGCCACGTAGAATTAAGGCAGTTCTGAAGGCGAAAGGTTGGTCAAACACAGTATTAGTATGGTGTTCCTAATAATCCTTTAGGTAAGTGTATGTCAGTTATAAAAATAATGTAATGATGTTAATTTATTCACTTAATAGGACATTATTAATTAATTAATTACTTAATTAATTAACAGTTTAACAAATGAAATAAACATTTGATTTGTTTTATTATACTCTATATAGTAACCATACATATTTTAAATTAATATTGTTCATATGTACCTAGTATAATCATTAACTGATAGTTGATAGAGATTTGTCATGACATCATTTCATACTGTACATTCATAAACCCTGGGTTAACGTCCTTATTTGCATATTTGCTGTGTCATTGTCACTGATTGGACGAACGCTGCATGTGATATGTTTACATAAGGCTCTGGCATTTTCATATTATATACTGCCAAGAATGCCGACTGTACTGTGAAGTTTTTATTATCTGAATGGACTTTTCGGACTACAAAGGTTGGAATGAAATTATCTCTTCTTCACTCCAATTGTTGCGCTTTCAGACACTATTTGACATTTTTCCCCTCGAATGCTGAAACTACTGTTTATACAACACGCTGTTTCTGTGACTGTCCAAAGCATGTGAATATGAGGCACGCTATTGGTTTTGGGTTGCTAAGAACTTAGTTGTGACATTCTAACATTGCGTCCTTTACCCAAGGTTAAAAGCGGTATTTAAAAGCTCAGTGTGAAAAGACCTTATGTTTGTCCTCTTTATCTGTTGTGTTTTTTCTTTGATTATGTCTGCGAATGAGCGAGTGGTAACAGACAGTAAAAGTGAAGTGAGTGGAAGAGGGGAAAAAAGTGTATCTGATCAGATGAAACGGGTCCTTGTCAAAAGATTCCCTGTGGCTGTGACTCTATTACTGGAACATGTGACAGAATATTTAATATCTTGACATCTCTGCTTCCAATTGAACTTGCATCATTGCCTACAAAGGGCCATGTGACGGCAGGGTGAGACGGAGATCTTTCCGTTTCACATTTGCAAACACTGTAAATCCGTATCATTGTCAGCTGAAAGGTTAGGATGCGGGGGAATTTGGCCAAGTTAAATTGATTAAGCACCAAATCTACTGGAAAACAGGCTCACATTCACTTAGGCAATAAAGAACAGATAAGCCGTTCAGGTTCATTTTAGTTTCCCATTTCTGGCTGACACGTTTTGTTCACTCTGATGGTGATCGTGTCAGAGGATCAGGTTCATCAAATATTTTGGCCAATTTTATCACCTCATAACTCTCAAAGTCACTCTTCTGGCTGAAGTTTGAAGTTTTTTTCTTCTTCATTTAGTTTTAGTTTTAAATGGAACCTATTTATGTTTGAACATAAATGTGTGTTAGCAGTGTGTTTACACATTTACATTTACATTTAGTCATTTAGCAGACGCTTTTATCCAAAGCGACTTACATCTGAGAACTAAAGCAAGCGAGTCATCGTGAAGAGGGAAGAACAACGCAAGAAGTGCTCAAAATACAAAGTTCAGGCATTGCTCAGAGTAGCAAAAGCCAGACAAGGGAAGATTTAAAAGGGAAGGAAAGATTTAAAAGAGGAATTTTTATTTATTTATTTTTATTTATTTTTTTATGTTAAGTACTCACGGAAGAGATGAGTTTTCAGTTGTCTTTTGAATGATGTCAGGGATTCTGCATTACGGACGAGGGTGGGGAGATCATTCCACCAGCATGGAACCGTGAATGAGAATGTTCTGGAGAGTGATTTAGTGCCTCGCTGTGATGGCACCACGAGCCGTCGCTCCTTGGCCGATCGTAGGCTTCTGGTAGGGACGTAGACTTGTAGTAGGGAGTGAAAGTAGGATGGAGCTGAGTCTGTGGTAGATCTGTAAGCAAGCGTCAAAGCTTTGAATTTGATGCGAGCAGCGAGTAGTAGCCAATGCAGTGAGATGAATAGAGGAGTGACGTGAGCCCTTTTGGGCTCGTTGAAGACAAGGCGGGCTGCAGCATTCTGGATCATTTGTAGAGGTTTAGTAACACATGATGGAAGTCCAGCCAGAAGAGCATTGCAGTAATCAAGCCTAGAAATAACCAGGGCCTGGACGAGAAGTTGTGTTGCATGCTCAGTTAGGAAAGGCCTGATCTTCCTGATGTTATATATTGCAAACCTGCATGATCGAGCTGTCTTTGTAATGTGGTCTGTGAAGGTCAGCTGGTCATCAAATATTACTTCAAGATTTCTGACCGACCTTGATGGGGTGATTGAGGATGACTCTAGCTGGATAGTGAAGTCGTGCTGTAGAGACGGTTTGGCAGCAGTCTTTGCCAGGTTGAGCTGCAGGTGATGTTCCTTCATCCATGCCGAGATGTCCGCCAGACAGCGTGAGATACATGCAGCTACTGTGGGATCATCTGGTTGAAAAGAGAGGTGGAGCTGTGTGTCATCAGCATAGCAATGGTAGGAGAAACTATGTGCCTGTATGATGGGTTCCAATGATGTGGTGTAGATGGAGAAGAGGAGCGGTCCAAGAACTGAACCCTGAGGAACCCCTGTGTTCAGTTGATGTGCTTTGGATACCTCGCCTCTCCATGTAACTCTGAAGGACCTACCTGTGAGATAGGACTCAAAACAGTGGAGGGAAGTTCCTTTGATGGCCAGTGATGAGAGGGTGGACAGAAGGATCTGATGATTCACAGTGTCGAAGGCAGCAGAAAGATCCAGCAGAATGAGAACTGAAGATTTGGAAGCAGCTTTTGCGATCCGCAGGGCTTCTGTGACCGACAGTAGTGTAGTCTCGGTTGAATGGCCTTTCTTGAAGCCAGATTGGTTGACATCTAGCTGGTTGGTCAGAGACAGGAAAGATGACACTTGGTTGAAAGCAACTCGTTCAAGTGTTTTCGCTGAATGGTAGGAGAGAGACAGGTCTGTAATTCTCTAAAACACAACCACCTATAAGGGTAAAAATCCACCCAACCATTTTTATTAAACTTGCCAAAGTTCCATAGTGAACAGCTGTGGAAGTATATTCTAGATGTGCCAGTTTTTGCATTAGTTGTTAATTGGTCAGCTTTTGAGAGAATACACTGATGGTTAGAAATCTTGGACAGCTTGTGAAAATGATCAAATGAAATTTATTCATATTGTAGTGCACATTTATAGTTTATGTTTAGTTTTATTTAATTTAATTTTTAGTTAACATTTTTCTGTGCTAGTTTTCATCTTCATATATTGTTTTAGTTTGAATTCGGGTGAATCAGAAACCGGAAACCTTTGCACTGAACTACAAAACCCAAAGACAGTATGTAGGATTGAATTTCCAAATAAAATATCTAATTTGAGCACTTGAATCGGTCAACAATAATGATAGCTCCATCATATCACTGTGCAGTGAGAACATAGGATCTGAATGTACTAGAGAAGTTGTATCTTATTGTATTTTTATGACTTTTAGTCATAATGTTTTGATTTACATTTCACTCTTGACTTGGAAATGATCAAACCATCTGAAAAAGACCTGATACTCACAGACTGTTTATCAAAACATTAAAACATCATGTTCAAGGATTTGTGCATAACCTAATCAATATTCATAAGCCTTCACACTTTTGTGACATCACAACATGTGCACATGCAGTCTAAAAACACGAGAGGAACATTAATGCCATAAAAGAGAGAAAGTTAAGCAATAGATCATACATGGCAAAACACAAATACTTAACAGTGTTGAGATGAATTTGCCTATGCGTGCCTTATGAACGCATATCTAATATGCATGAAGTCATTAGCTGACAAAAACACCTGCAGGAGAAAGATGAAAGCTGCTTCATGGTTTTCATGGTACACCATCACGTGTACATCAGCACATGCACGGGTTATCTTCAAAACACTATATGTGAAGAAAACAAGCCAGGCATGTATGTTTCTACCTGTTAGTCTGTCTCAGTCAGATTTATATTTTCAATCAGTCATTAAACCAGTGCCCCAAGCCACGGGTTGCCATGGCAACAAAACAGGCATTCCAGCACCTGCTGCCAGCCCTGTTCCCCGGGCAACCCATGAAATCAGCATCTGCACTGCTGTTTTTGTTTCAAAAGAAAAGACTAATTTCTCTCACAACTTCTCTAGACTGTGGAATAAAGCCCTTGAGAATGATGCAAAACGGTGCTCCAATCAAGTGTTTACCCTCGGCGCCGTCACTATAAACATGATGAAACATCAGCAGGCTTCAGAAATCTGAAACGCGCTTGTGGAACAAAAGCCTGTAAGTTTACATCACCTTGAAGTGTTTGAGAACAGACTGCTATGTGATGCCAGTTGAACATTTTCATAAACTGTTGTTAAATGAGCATAAAACATGACATATAGGCTATTATGTAATGCAACGTGAACTGATACTTAAGCTCAAAAGAAACGCCTGCAGGCTTCATTCCTTCATATACTTACATTTAATGTGTCATTTTTTATTTCTTTTATGTGTAATTACGTGATATGGGTTCATATCACATTATTGTACAGAGATGTCCAGTGATTAAGTCATTAACATTTTACAATAATTTCCCCAGAATATAAATAAATAGATTAAATAAATAAATAGAATATAATTAAATGTTGTATGGATACACGGATAAGTTACAGAAATTGAGGCCAATATGAATGGATAAAATCCCATATTATTTTGTCTAAATAAATAAAAAATAATAAAAACACTAAAAACTTAAATCAGTTATTTTTAAATGCTAAAACTATAAAGTGAATCTCAACATATAATATTATGTATAAAAAGTAGTGAAAAATGGTAAAGTAACACTATGAAAATATTATGAAAATGGTATTAATTTTTAGGTTTGCAAAAGATTAAATTTAACTGTGTTATTTGATTATTATTGTTTTTAAAGATTATAAGGAAATTAGATGATGGCAGAAGTAATCTAAAGGAGAAATGAGCATGGACAATTAAATATCTAAATCAATGTAGAATAAGTCTTTTTCCTTTCATGTAACAAAACGGCCTCATCTTACAATATAATGTTTTGTCTATTGGTTTAAATATCTTTTGATTATTTAAATTTGTACACAAATTCTAGATCCCGCCTCTTTCAATTTATTTCCTGAACCTAGTTATGTTCTGTATGATTGTTTGCTCAGATAGCAGCTATGTATGTTTACTCCGATAATCTCTCCTGAGGGAGTTTTACTATATAAATGACAGCGTACTGGCAGCTGCTCATGTTTAATCGCACATATAATGGATCTGTATCATTTTCCTCTGAGTGGTGAATCACAGCTCAATGGCAGGATGATTTAAGAGAGCCCCGTCGTGGATGACCCTGCAGGCGTCATCTCTAGATTCAACGCTCCATTATTTCGCTCATCTGTCTAGCAAATCTTTGTTTGCTAACAGAACAAATGAAAGGTAGCTGTCTCAGTCAGCAGAATCAGTCATAAATGAATCAAAACAGATTTTAATTGGTAATGTGATCAGAAACAAATCAGTTCACATTGGAACGTATCAGGGCAACATGATGCAAAGATTTTTGACCCAAGTAACTAGCTAAAAAAACATACAGTAGCGAAAATATAAAACCAGAAATAGCTAAATCAATATGATGCTTTGTTTAATTGTCCTACAAAGCTACTGTAACTTGGAAGGATATCTTGCAACAAAATGATGCTTTTTAAAAAAAGATACACAGACCATCAACACTTATTAACACATAAACCTCAATAACGGTCAATTACGGTGGCAACAAACAGCATTTAATAAAAATAAAAGCACTGAATAACAACAACGCCAGTGAAATAAAACCAGCCCAACAGTAAAACAATAACCAGTAAATAAATAGTAAATAGCCCCAAAGTTCAATATAAAAGTGTTTGTCCAGCTGACTTAAGCTTGCTGGGTCAGCATCTAAGGGATTATTGTTGTTCTAATGCGTATTTGTATGTACTTTTCACACACGTTTTCACAGTGACACAATGAGTCACTCACATTTCCTAGTATCTCTTCAAGAAATACAGATCTCTGTGCATGGTAGCCAAATATTCGTAAATGGTCTCCACATAGAACGGTAGATTTAAGTGTGTGCATAGAACTAAATCCCTAATACTTACAAGCACAATCCTTGTTCTCATATTATATGATGAATAGACTTATATGAACACTGTATTTTTCACTCAAGTGTTTATGGGGAGTATATAAAGCTTTTCAACTCACATCCGATCATCATCATGGCCACGGCGAAGATCTTCTCCCCATCTGTGGTTGGAGCAATGTTTCCAAAGCCAATACTGGTCAGGCTGGTCATGGTGAAGTACAGAGATGTGATGTAGACAGAATCTTTTGTAGGTCCACCTTCCCATCTTCCTGCACTGGCGTTGAAGCGGTAGGGTGACCCAATGGTGTCACCAAGCATATAAAGCCAACTGTCCGTACGTATTGTGTTACGATCCTCGTCAATGACTTCATAGTCTCCAATGCTGTACCAGATGCAGGCCAGCCAATGGGCCGCCAATCCAAACACGCAAACCAGCAAAACCAAAACAGCAGCTCCATACTCAATGTAGTGATCTAGTTTACGGGCCACCCGGCCCAGACGCAACAGCCGAACCACCTTCAGTGAACTAAACAAACTACTGATACCCTGAGGGAGAGAAAGAGAGATAGAGAAAATTAAATGTACAGAATAATCATTTAAATGTGTTTTTATCCATCCATCCATCCATCCATCCATCAAACATAAAAGGCCAAAGCAATTCTACAGACTCTTTTTTCTTTTCTTCAGTCAAAATAAAGTTCATTGTCTCTCTCTTAGCACAAATTCTCTGCATTTATAAATATGTAGAGGCGTCTGCCAAGCCAGCCTTCTGAAATCAACAACACAGAGAGCTGAAAATGAACCTGAGCAGCCAGAACAAAGAGCTCCACAGATCTGAACAAACACGCTGGAATGTATCCATAAATAACCGAAGTGTACTATTTTTTTCGAGAGAAAAAAAGTGTACTTCTGTGTTGTCAGAGTATGCTTTTTCCCTCTTATTCCTATTTTTGTCTTCTTATTTCTAGACACCTTACTGCAATCATTATTCTGAGGAACGGAGCAGGAAATGAACCACTACTAGTTGTAGTGATGACTACATTTTATATTTGGCTGAACTATTCCTTTATATTTTATAATCCTTAACTGTGTGAATTATGAATGTGTGTTCATGAATAAATCTGCTTACATGATAGCATTGCACACCAATCAAACAAAATACTATACACAAGGACATCATTACACACTGTAGCTGAACAGAAGATACTTGCTGTGGGGGAATGGCCACAGCTATTAAATATGTATAATGTCTGTCTTAAATATTCAAGCCAAAATCTGTAAACTGTAAACCTGGCCTTTGTATATGTGTGTATTTTTTAATCAAAGACTTTTTCAGATCAGGAATAAAATATTTTTATCCAGGGATTTACTTGGTTAGATATTACAAATACAAATGGCATCACTTCAAGTGATTTTGTCAGTTCTCTACGAACAGACACTGAAAAAGAAATGAGGCAATTTCTTTTTTAGCCAGTTTGCTGTACTCAAAAATGAAAAAGGACATTTTGGATAGAATTTGGACTGCTGCTTTGTGATACTACTGTAATTCAGGTCAATGGGCACGTATTCTTTATTAAAGTGTTAGTTCACCCAAAAATGAAAATTCTGACATTATTTCCTTACACTCATGTCTTTCCAAACATGCTGTAATTTTCTTAGAACTTTTCATCCAGTTTTTATGCTTACAGCAACAGTTCATAGTCAAGTATAAAAAAGGCATTTTGTCCTTGATAATAGTTTTGCGTTAATTACAGACAGAAATTTAACATTTTATTCATTGATAATCTTTCCCTCATTGAATGTTTAACTTGAGAACCGCTGAATACTAATCACTGAATCAGTTAGTTGAACTCAAGAAACAAATCAGTGAAGAAATAATTATTTTAGCAAAAGAATTATTCTTTTATTCGGAAGTCATTCAAAAAAAATGTTTTCTTCGTACAAATTTTTTTTTTGAATGACTTCCGATGACCTGAAATATAGTGCACAAGAAGCGTGGAATACTTTTATATTGCTTTTTTGACTTTATTGAGCTTAACAGATCAGCTCACAATAAAATGTTATCTGAAAAAGAGCAATGCAAATATGTTTATAAAAATATATACAAATTCTCCATTTGTTTTCCAGTGGAAATCATACCAGCAAATGGGTTTTTGAACAATAAATATTATCAGTATTTTTATTTCTGGGTGAATTACTCCCTTATATCCCAATCAACAAATCCACGGACTTACAAACAGACACATGCACACAGACAAAACAGTTTAATACACATCAAGGAAATGTTTAAATGACAAACATTCGTATGAAAAATAAAATTCTCTTGACTGATTTGATTAGAAACATGAATTAATAATGAGGTAACTTCTAATACTGTTTTTGGTTTACATCAATGTCTGATTGATGCCCTTAGGCACAGCATATCAATCAAATGCTGAGTTTTGAGATGAAAGGCCTACTTGAGTGACAGCTCGATGATTCCAGTTCTTCATTCGCCCACAACAAACACAGGCAGTGCAAGGGACATGCAAAAAGAAAGAGGGATGAGGAGGGAGGAAAAAAACAATAACAAAAGATAGTGACAATGGTCAACAGAAGAATACAATAACAGTCAGTGCAAACAAATACATGGCGCTTTGAATCAAGAGTGAAAAAGCTGAGCCTGGACTGTTAGTGAGATCACAGGCATCGCAAACATTAATAATCAAGCTTCCGCTGCTAAGACATTAAAGGCAAAGTGAAACGATGACAGATGTATCTGTGAAATCATATGAGGATTATGCAACATAAGATAATTATGCAAACAAAAGTTTTGAAATGAAACACCAGAGGAGGATTTAGATTATTTAAAACCACACAGCTGTCCCTAGTAGGCCATAACAATATGCACCTGTACCAGATAATGGAACAGAGAGATGTGTGTGCAAGTATGCTTGGTCCTTGTGTTTGTCGTTAGGGAAAAAGAAATATTGGTTGCATTCCAATTTGCATTCTTTTATTCACTAAAAGTGTGTCATTTGCTGATGAGATTTTGTACACAGTTTTGTGTATAACAATATGGCATAGTGTGTGTTACAGTAGTTTGAAAAAAAAAAACATGGATGCACACTTCCCATCCAAGTAATGTCAGCATATGATTATGCACTAATGCTGCCTTTAGGCTATGTCAGGATAATTATGTATTTATGAGATGAACGCCACAATGTCATAATTACCAATAAGAAGCTGTGGATTTTCTTCAGGAGTTGACTTTCCAAGTTTGGGGGCATGTTAATTAAAGAATTATGGTGGAAAGCTCGTTCATATTGTTCATAATAACTCAATGAAGAATAGTGATAAAGCTTGGAAGACAATGCTGCTCATTGAGGCATTTTAAGAGGATGACAGCCAGGCTTGTGAGACAAACGAAATATTAAATTCTTTCATTACCTGTAGCAGCACTAAAAACATATACTATTAGTGCATTCCATCTGTACTCGGAAGTCATAAATTCTGAGTTCCCAGTTGGAACCTTTAACTGGAATGCACCCTCAAGTCGGAGTTCCAACTCGGAGGAACCACAACAACCCAGAGTACAAAATCCAAAATGGCTGCTCAGCACATCAACAGAAGTGAAACAGTACTACTGTACAACTGTACTGTTACAGTAGTAATATAATTGTTTATTAGCACTTCTGTTGTCTGTGTCTCAATAAACTCAGTGGTGCACACAGTACTATACAACCTCTATGTGTGGGCATGATACTTCGGCATTATCTTTTCTAGATAACGTTTGGATTCTTCGAATGCTTTCCTAATGTAAAGGACAAAGTGTCTGTTAAGGTTCACTTCAGTGTGAACTTTTACTAGCTGTTTCCTCCGCTGTTTTGATACAAATCAGCCAGAAAGCAAACACCAGACAGCGTGCATTATTCTCCATCAGAAACTCGTCACCTCGGGATCTAATTCGCCTGATGTTGCATAACTCTCTAAGGATGCCGTTATTTATGGTAGTGCTCTGTTCTTTGGGCTGATTCTGCTGAGCTCAAAGCCGGGCAGCATGCGCAGACAGATCTGATGAGCTTGATGTAGCTGATCACGGTAAACTGGTGCTGACAGCCCCTCTGAAAAGCCATATGCCCAGGGGCAAGATGAAAGCTTGGATCCTGTGTGTGTGTGTGTGTGTGTGTGTGTGTGTGTGTGTGTGTGTGTGTGTGTGTGTGTGTGTGTGTGTGTGTGTGTGTGTGTGTGTGTGTGTGTGTGTGTGTGTGTGTGTGTGTGTGTGTGTGTGTGTGTGTGTGTGTGCAACAGTGAAAGTGGGATAGAAGAGCGTCTGAGTGGGTGAATGTGCTGGTATCATATTCATTTGTAACTTGAGTTAGATTGTGTGTGTAAGTGTGAGCTGCGTTTAAGAGGTCTGGTATACGTTGCCAGAGAGAAGTCTGTTGTTTTCACCGGAAGGTCCAGTTATGATATTTTGATCAAACATTACAAGGTAAAAAAGAAAAAGAAAAAAACTTGCATGGATGAATTGCTCACAATTAGATCTATAACATGCATTTAGACTTAAGTAAATAATTAATTTTTAGGTGAACTCCCTTTAAGAACAAACAATTGTTTAATGCTGTGGAATGCAGGTGTGGGGTGTGATGGCAGTTAACATTAGGCAGAAAGATTGCGCTCATCCTCTGTGCAGTTGCGGAAATTGATTGTGAGTTCAATTAAATGCAGACAGACAGCTCAGTTTAAATCGTTATATGGTTAGACATTGATCGAGAGCAAAAGCTTCATCCTAGTACACAGACTCCAACCTCACCAGCACAGCGAATCACGCACCAGTCCCCAACTTTACCATACCATCACCCGTATTCAGCGACCAAAAGAGAGAGAGAGAGAGAGACATATAGAGAATTAAAGTGAGAGAGGTGCACCAATAAAGATATACCTTCTACTCAAAAGCACTCAAATGTTTTAAATAAAAATTCAGTGTTAATGTGATAGCATGGAAAAGAACTCTTAGCCTATGATCAATGAAAGGGTTTGTGTGCTCCGCTCTCACGCATCCTGATCAATATTAATTAGCACCAAAGATTTGCTCCATTACAAGCTCAGATACTATCCCTTATACAAAGTACTCAGACGAATCATTAGTTTAATGTTGTAGGGCTGTTATACTGCCAGTTGTCAAGATATACACAGGTTTAATATTCTGAACAGGTGTTTTGAGGTAAATATGGAAAAAAGCGTGTTGCGAGTCTCATCTCAGAAGAGTCCCTACATACAAACACTTTTGGATATAGTTTTGTTAATTTGTTGGCATCCTTTCCCTTAGTGCATTTCAAATCAAATCTAAGGACACAAGTGGACCCTAGGTAGCAACTTATTAAGATCGCCCCTAGATTATTGAGTTGTAACATCAATGTTAGCTAGGTTTTCTCTGTAATGAGAGCCAGCAAAATTGCCCAATGCTTTTCTTCAGTTTTTCCTTTCTAAGGGGCATTATTCATGTCTATTACCTGGCCCACACAGGACGATGTTCTCCACTTCCCCTGTCCCTTGCGTGTTTGTTTATTGTTAAATATTCAGATATATCTTATAATGCATTCAGGTACCCATACAGTGTGTAGTACTCACAGCCCCATTTGATCACATTTATTCATGTCTATTATTCATGAAATTACAGTGATAATTTCCTATTATCACTGTAAAGCTGCTTTGAAACAGTCAATATTGTTAAAAGTGCTGTATAAAATGAAGGTGACATTTAAAGCCATTCAGCTTAAGGCCACAGTTATTAAGCAAAGTCTTAAATGTACTTAAAGAAATAAAGGGGTTGTTTATAAAATTGACTAACACACATTAAAGGGACTATGTATATTTTTTTAGGTATTTTATTATCTAAAATCAATATTTTTATTCATAAATATGTCCTCAATGGTGTACAAATACCTCTGCCAATTATCTGATTTATCCTCGTAAATAAAGAATTTATTATCTTTATATACATGTGACGGGTAGGTCCACGGAGGCTTCCATGTTGTTCCGCCATCTTGAAAAACTATAATAGCAGAGAGGGTCAAAAAGTACTCGGCCAATGCGTTTCCACACCGCGTTTTCATTCAGAGCCAGCGTCACGTAACTGAAAGCAGCAGAAACGGAGGAGCAGAGCAGTGAGAGGCGCTTGTCACTGCCCCTGCAAGTTTAAAAGGCTGCATTGCACTGTTATTATTCATACTGTAACATTGGTTTTTTCGTTGTGTCAAGTTGCAGTTTGTTTGAAATAACAAACCTGTTCCCCCGAAGGAAAACTCGACGAAGTGCTATTAGAAGACATCCTGTCATAGCTTTTTGGTACATAACAGCTACCGTAGATGCAACATGCATTTGAAAAAGCGAGGCGCTGGAGAGCACAATTCGTTTGAATGCAAAATACAATTTCACCGCTAGATGGGAGAAATTCCTATACAATGTCCCTTTAAATGTGGTACAAGCAATTACTTGTATGTACTTCCTATTTGGATCTCTAGTGAATATCAATATTGTGTCAAAGTTCGATTGTTGGGCTGTTGGCTTGGGCAGTATGTGTGGACAAAGACACTGATCTGAGATCAGTTTTGCTGTTTAACTGTACTAGTTCAAAAACAGAGCAGATGCTACACAGAGTCTGAAGACGTCTTAAAACAAACAATTAGCATCATGAGTTTAAAAAGGATGCTCATATTTTTTTCCCTCAATTTTATAATATGATCCCAACTTAGTATAGGGACAACTATAAGACTATAAGCAAGCTATGTATAGACAGATTTACCCAAAAAAACATCAACACTGGCGCTATCAATGAATTGCTGTGTTTGTTTGAGCGTCCTGACCACCCCACAGCAAAACTTTAGAGGCTTATTGACTCATGCGACTGTATTGTAATCATTTAGCTTTTGCCTTTTACATCTGGCTATGGTATTTAGGCTTCTAAATCAAAAGTTTGCTACATTCCAAAAACCAATGGATTTTTTTTCCTTTTTGTACAGGGAACCAAGGTGATGCTTAACTTCCAGGTTTGCCTACAAAAAAAATAAGTCTCCCTTGAAGCACTCTATAGTTTTTAGTTGTTTGTCTGTCCAATGGCAGAAAGGGGGATAAACCAGTTAGCAGACAGTTATTTTTTAAATTGCACTGTGATGTTCAGACACTAGGTGGCTCTAACAGAGCAAAAACGATGAATTTCACCTTTACCATTTTTGTAATATCCGAAAAATATTCTTAAGTTTACTTGCGAACTCCTTGACCTGACATATCTTACATAAACTACATGTTCCTGCCTCTGAAATTATTGCAGTGTGCTGCTTTATTTAAACACTTCCTATATACATCTTCTTGCTTTAAACATTGTGAGAAACAAGTACTTCAGCATACTGGAAAACCACAGTAAAAACAATGCCATAACTCATCACACAGACATATTGATTAGATCACCAAATAATCCTTTTTCATGTTTGTGTGTGTATATGCAAATAAATGTGTCGTACTGACCTCATCCACGTTCTCAAAGGCATTGATGACATCATAAGGCAGGCAGGACAACAGGTCAATCACAAACCAGGTTTTCAAGTAATTCATGCGAATCAGTTTCGGGTCTGATATCACTTCCCCGGCTGGGCCCACAAATGTGGTGTGGAAATTTAGTACAATGTCCACCAGAAATATCACATCCACAATGCTGTCCACAACCAGCCACGTGACGTTGTTCTGCTTGGTTTTGAACGAGACATTGTAGGGGACCATGATGGCGGTGTAGAAGGTGAGAATGAGGATGACCCAGTCCCAGGTGGTCTTAAAGGCGCAGTAGTGCAGGATGATGTGAGGGGGGGTCTTGGGTGTCTCTTGTTTATACTGGGGGAGGATATCTGAGCCCAGCTGGAGAACCTGCATGAGAGAGAGAGAGACAGTGGACTCGTTCATATGAGCGGAGAGGAAGAGGAATGACCCGTCTCGGCTGTAATGCCCAGTACAGGAGACTCGCCTCTAAGAAAAATCACATCCTGTAAAACATCTCATCTCTTCTGTTTAATAGATACCAATGAAGCCTTTTCACTGACTAAAACTGATTTTGAATGTACATTTTGTATAAACCTTGCTAGAATAAATGTTAACATTATATATTATTGAAGAAAAAATAGAAACATAATGACAAAAAATTATATGTACAGTTACCTTAAGGATTTGTTTTTCTCTATCCCTAAAAACTCCTTCGATTCAAATTAAACAACGTTGAATAAATATTTGGATTTTTTAATTATAAAATGTAGGTTTACTTACATGAAGCATTTCAATCAGTATATTATATCATTCCATATAAATAATTGTAATAAAAAAAATTAATTACCGGTAATATGAATTTAACCATTTCAATACAATTTAATTTATATGATATATTTTTATCATTTACATTTCTGCTATAATTAATTAGTTCATGAATCTCTGCAATACTTCATTCTGATTGGTCAATCATGGTATTCAGCTGTGAAATATTTCTGAATAATGACTGCAACACTATACGTCTGACCAGTAACAGTATGTTACACAGCTGTGCTCATTTTCAGTCTCTCTGCAATCTCTACATTTAAGATACTTGAATAATTTAAATTCAAATCAATAATTCATACACATTCATTTATTCGTTCATTCATTCAAGAGACTATGCAATACAACAGACTGTTCTTCTTTTACTCATTTACTGAAAATAATTGGCTGGGGCAGATTATATAGTCATTTTAAATTGCTCATATTAAATTGTATATTTATTGTCAACTGTCACCATTATCTGGCATCTCCATTGCATGACAGCTTATCCATTGCATATCAGAACAGAATTAGGTCTAGAATTTGTTAATTTTTTTTCAAATTTGGTTGCATTTTGACCCCAATACTGTTACTTCTTGAACCTGGTTTGTAAACTATTCAAAAACACCCCACATATCTTATTAATCTCCCTGCAGTAGGTGTGTGTGCACTGAAAACACACAGTGTGAGAGAAAATCTGTCCTAGTGTTAGTTTGATCTTTTACACAGATGGATGCGAACACGTGCTGACACACACCAGAATCACTCACAGGCGTAAAATGAAATGTATCGGTCTGATGTGCACACACAGATGTACCTCTGCAAGGCGCGAGTGCTTATGTACATTCTCTCCTTTATGTACGGTGGGCTGCAGTTGCTGCAGGACCCCCCTACTGCTGGTCAGAGCCCTGGTCAGACGAGCAAACTTCCCCCAGCCTGAACACAGAAATGATGACACAGTTAACATTCACTCACAAATGCACCGATATACACTCAATACATATGAACAACAAATACCTTTGGTGGAGTCATCTTCGATTGGCTGTTTGAATGCTGTGATGTCACTAAACGTACACAGGAAGAGCACAACCTTCTCCTGTTCGTTTCGTATAGGTGCTATTTTCACAAAAAACCATACCGGCGTTCCTGGAAAAACACACCCGCGCACATTTAAACATGCTGTAAATGTGTGCAGATAACATGTCAGAAAAAAAATTCTATTGAAGTAAAAACTGTCTTGGCTCTGTTTTACACCTTTATGCATATTCATTAATAGATTAGCATCACAAATTTATGCACCAGCTCGCTGCTCCTAGTTCTCACAGCTCGGTTGTGTGTGCATCTGTGTGCGCGTGTATGAGTCTGTGTGTGCGCAATGCTCACGGTTTTTCTTGTACATCAAGATCTCAAATGAGTTCATCTCATAGTTATCGAAAGTCAGCCGAACTTTTTCAGATGTGTCATTATCTGTGAGCTCCCCGTACATGAAGCTGAAAGAGAAAACAAATGCAAATCACAATCAGAGTTTTCATACAGATTTTGAGAATGTTGTGTGACTATTGTATGTCATTTACTCGTGTCATTCCAAATGCAGTTGACTTTGTATATTTTGTGGAACACAGAAGTAGAACTTTAGCAAATGGTCATGCTGCTTAAAATATAATTGAACTGTGACCAGGGCTGGTCAAACCTTTGAGTTTTTTGAGTACCATTTGAGTATAGTGAAATCAAAAGTGACAAAAAAGTGCCATAATAATAGTCCATATGAAATGTGTGATTTATTAAGTCTTTTATAGCCAAAACGAGAGAATCGTTGACAGCATAGGGTCAGATGGACTAAATTTCTCATTTTGTGTTCCACAGGAGAAAGAAAGTGACGTGGATTTGGAACAACCTGAGGGTGAATAAATGGTCAAACATTAATTTTTACCTTTTTTTTCATGTTTGATCTCAGATTTTACAAGTGAATTAATGGGTGGGTCAAGCAGGGCAGATAAAATCTAAATTTGACTGAAAACAAGTTCAGCTTTGCTTTACTGTGATGACAGAAGCAACGAGGGAGGGATGATATGTTCAAGAGACTCTGCAAATGTGTCTTTCTTTGAGGCATCTGAAACTGTGACTCTAATGAGCTAGTCTTGTGTTTGGCATATCAGGGAAAAGTCAGAGTTCAAAGCTTGCTGGCTCAATAACTAAACTACAACTCTCCAGAAGACAGCCAATTTCACAGATACAATTCTATTTCTGACATTTAGCACCTGCAACATAGAAAACTGTGGCTAACAGAATGAATACTTACGGGTTTATTTATGTTATTAGACTGTGCTCATTCTACCCCATTCAAGTCAGTAAGATTTTATGTCTGTTATGCTCACCAAGGTTGCATTTATTTGATCAAAAATACATTGAAAACAGTAATATTGTGCAATATTAGTACTTTTTTGTATTTCAGTATATTTCTAAATGTAATTTATTTCTGCAGTGGCAAAGCTGAATTTTCAGCATCATTACTCCAGAAATCATTATAATATGGTGGAAATCATTTGGTGCTCAAGAAATATTTCTTAATATTATCAATTTAATTATGATTTTTTTAAATTTATTTTTTGGAAACTGTGATACATTTTTCAGGGTTGTTTGATGAATCAACATTTCAAAAGAACAGCATTTATTTGAAATAGAAATGTTTTGTAACATTACAAATGTGTTAACTGTCACTTTTGAACAACTGAATGCATTCTTGCTGTATAAAAGTTGTACTCTATACTTTACTGTATTGTATTGCATATTGTAATACAATATTGCACTGTTCATATACTGGTTATATTGTAGGCATACTTCATTACAAACAGTATTCTACTATCTTGTACATTGTGTTATCCAATACTACTGTAAATGGTAGATTGTATGTATATTGTAAATCTTCAAATTCAAGTGCAATCCTATATGAACTGTCTCTACCTTCCTCTCTTTTATAGAGAAAATATCATCAATATGATGTGATATAAAAACTAGTACACGAAACCATCATTAAGCTCTGCGTGAAGTCTAATACCTGCAAGTGCTGCTTTTCTGCATGACCTCAGCACGGTGGTAGCCGGACAGCTTACAAAAGCCATCATTACTGTAAACGATGGGCCAGTCTACGATCTGGGCATTCCCCAGCACAAAATTTGTGTCTGTGGAAAGAGCACAGGAGGGTATGGGGAGAAAGCAGGTGAGAGGAACCAGGCACAAGGTCAACAGTAAGAAAGCAAGGGGTCAGTCGCTATGATAATGTCACATGAGGCAGGATGAGTGGACAGTGTCACGGCAGCCGAAAGCCATTGATCTGACATGTTTATGACAACACTGAGTATTTCAGCCTTATTTTATTGGTCTGTGCCCGAGATGGTTTTGCACAACAGTACGTGTTGCTTTAGCACATAAAACACTGCCACATTATACTCCAGCCCCATTCAAAATACAGTGACAAGTTTATCTGGAAATCTTCCTTGATCTTCCTGAGATCCCTTGTCCACATACAGTTCCCTGCCTTAGTTTTTTTTTTTTTTTTTTTGCTTGTTAAGGTGAACAGAAAGAAACATGTGGTAGCCTAAGCCTCAAACACCCCACAAACCACCCACAGACTATTGTGATCCATAGTGCATACAAAACGTAAAATGTCTGCTTAAAAACATTGAGTTCAAATATAATTGATTACTTGTATGTCATTAATGGAAGACAAAGTGCATTGGTTTGTTTAAGTCTAAGAAATATCTAATTGCTGGAAATATCTAATATCTAACATAAACTTCCTGTTACATCAGTTTTTAAATACTTATATCTCGCCAAAATAAACAGAGGTGTTTTATCATACACAGCGTGCCTTTCCTCGGTGTCTTTTCCTGTACAGTTAAGAAATAGCTTATGTTTTATTCTACTGTTCAAAAGTTTCAGTAAGATTTTTTTTTTTTGGGGGGGGGGGGGGGGGGGGTAATACTTTTATGCAGCAAGCACACAATAAAATGATCAAAAGTAGCAGTAAACACATTACAAAATGCTACAAAAGATTTCTATTTCAAATAAATGCTGTTTTGTTTTTACATTCTATTCATCGAATGATCCTGAAAATGTTTTCACGGTTTTAATATTGATAATATTAAGAAATGTTTCTTGAGCACCGAATCATCATATTAGAATGATTTCTGAAGGATCATGTGACACTGAAGACTGGAGTAATGATGCTGAAAATTCAGCTTTGCCATCACAGGAATAAATTACATTTTAAAATAGAAAGCAGTTATTTTATATTGAAATAATATTTCACAATATTACTGTTTTACTGTATTTTTGGATCAAATAAATGCAGCCATGTAGAGTATAAGAGACTTTTTTTCAAAAACTTTTTTAAAATCTTATCCCAAACTTTTGAACGGCAGTGTATATAGTACCAAAATTCTGGCTGAACAGAATGAAATGATCTGATACCCATAATACTGTGAGAAAGTGGCTAAAACACATTTTGATACCCTCAGTATCTTCACAAAACTTTCAAACACTCTGCTATGTCTCTTTTATGTATTTTCATGGTCCAAATGCACAACGGGAGTCTTTGCAGAGACAGTTTCTGCTATTCAAGGTTGTCGCCGTCATTTCCAATTATACGCCAACTTTTACTTCTGAGTGTATTTTCAAAAAGTCTGTGTTGAAAAGGAAACTCTGCGCCAGGGTCCTCTGTAGTGGGCTTCATCTCTGTAACCTTGCTTTAACCTTTCCTGTGATGTCTGTCAATGTTAGTGTGTTAGTGGCTAGCTTGTTAAGCAGGCTATCAAGCTGATTAGCTGACAGTAGTGATTTAGCGACTGCTGAGTAAGCCAGTAGCACTTTTAACAAATGTATCTCAAAGCTTGAGCAAGCTCACGGTAACACTATACAACTTGTAATCCGATATAAGAGAATTAAAAACATCTAGTCAGTTACAAATGAGGCCCAGTGAAGACCCTTACAGTATTTAAAAGCAAGAAATTGACTTAAAGCGTTGTCCTTTGTAATATGAAGACTGTAAACAGTCTCATGATTTGCATCAGTCTTTATCGATATATTTACATACAAGGTTAAACAAATTAAGGATTTCATGTGATCAGTTTCACAAATTTGGTTTATTGATTACTTACAATGTAAAATCTGTTTTTTATTTTAGTAAACTTAACATACATCCAATTGATTTGTCCAATGTATTTGAAATGACAATTAAAAAAGTTGTCTTAACTTTTGTAAGTGAAGCTCAAAAAGTATGCAAAAAAAAAAATATATATATATAAGTTTAGATGTTTTTACAGTATAGAAATGGTTTAGACTTTACCTTACAGCATTCATTAAAGCATTCATAAAAATCATAAAACTATATTTCAAGTTTAAATTTTTAATTCCAGATTTTGACCCCAACTGTACAGTATATCAACACTAAAATGAATTCATATATTGTCAAATAAAATAGAACAAAATAAAATAAAACACGCAATCAGCTCTAGTACTTTGTTTCATTATTACGTCCTTTGCCTCACTCATACATAACATGAATGGCAACATTGTTCACTTTGACTGCACATATGACAAACACACAGACAACATTTTATCTTTCTATGGCTAATGCTTGTAGAGGGTAAATGTGAGATGAGTAAATGTCCTAACAAACAGAAAATGGAGGGGCAGCATCGGAATAAGAAGTGAAGGATAAATCAGGTCCGTGATAGCAATTCATGTAAGAGCATGGTGGTGGATATGCCACAGAGCACAGTTCTCCTCTACTGAGCATAAACACGGGAAGTGCACTCCACACTGAAACAAACACGCACACGTGGACTCACACGCACCACTATGGAGGAAAAAAAAAACGTTCCATGCCAACATTTGTTATTTTACAGCAAGTGCTGTCAGCGCAAAATGAGGACCGGGGAGCAACATCTGCATGGTTACTTTCACCACAACTAAGCAGCTTTTAAATATCAACAGCACTGTTAAACCACTTTAACCACAAAAGAGTTTAGTCAAGCTTATCATTAAAGAATTCAGACTATCGGTTTGTAAATTAACAGAAATTGGTATAGAACAATATTTAATGTCAAATGGGAAGTAGAATCGGGAAAGAGAGAGAGAACGAGGAGGGAGGTAAAGATAGAAAAAGAGAGGGAGAGAGATAATGTAGGGATGGAAGAGGTTAAAGCACAAGTATTCTGCTCAGTGAGGTTTATACCTGTGTGTCTATGTGATAATGTCCAAACTGGAAGTTAAAGAAAACAGAAAAAGAGTTAAAATAACACAAACACACCAGAAGGTAGAGGAATTTGTCCTCCTGTTCTTCTCCAAGACGGCCATAACCATATATGACCAAGCAGGTCATGTACAGACATCAATGTTTTTAGAATATTAGAAGTCCTACTTAAATGAGAAGCACATATTTTCAATATTTTTGAAAGCAGAATACAAGTTTAGAGATCTCTGAACTGGGGTTAAGTGCTCAAGTGGATGGGGCAGAGGAGGTGTCCACGGGGCATTTGTGGACAGCCGAGGTCCAGTCAGCTTTAAATGGACATAATGCATGTTTTTGCATATAACGAAACTTCATAAATAAGAAAAGCGGTCCTGATGGATAAACATCAATAAAATAGATCTTTGATTCTATTTAAGGAACTTACAGTAGGGTGCAGAAACGCAATAGTGCTGGTGAAGATCCTCAGACAGTTTTCAACCTTTCAGCACTCTTAAATATTAATAGCTATTAAATATTAATCTAACCTAAACTTGTTCTCTTTCCCACAAAGCTTCCTGATGGACGGATGAATGAGAACAACTCAAATTGGTTAAGGCTGTCACACAGAGAATACAGAATAAAATCTTCCTGTAGCCCTCTTACTCTATACTCTATTACTCTTTTTAAAGATTTGTATAATTTGTATAATATACAAATACATTATGTATTAGATAGAAGTGAGATATTTATATTTATAGCATAAGAAATCTAGAAAAAATAGGACTTTGGCTATATAATATTTATTTAACGTTTGTTCAAAATGTAAAAAAAAAAAAAGGAATAAAATTAGCTATTTTAAAATGTATTCACTACAGAATTCACCTGCAGGATGTTTCACCCCCGCTTGAACAGACTAATTTAACTTTTTAGTGTGCATTTATGGTACAGTATATTGTCAAAAATACGTTTTATGTAAAGGTCTCTTATAAGTCTCTTGTTTATTTACCCAAAGTTTTTGCTTGCTTTCTTTTTATCTGCGACACTACCGCTGAAATTATTTTTGTATGTGCGCTGTATTGGATGTGGAGGTGCGTCTTACCGTTAGACCGTCGGACAATATTTTCCAGAAAAGTGTTTTGTGGGGCCACCAGTCCTCTGCGTCCCCCGGCCATCACGGCGAGTCATGCGCTCCAGTGTTTGCCCGGACCGGTCAACATGAAGTACCCGCACACGTCTCCGGTGAGTCTGTCGTCCACATGCCGCTGCCGCATCCAGTGATGTGTGGACCCGGGGCTCTCCTCACGCTCTCCTCTCTCCTCCACCCCATTGATTCTCCAACATCGGCTTAATATGCGAAACAGCGCCATCTATTGATTTACATGTGAAGCAGCAGGTGTTTCAATGTGAATCAATAGATGGCGCTGATTCGCTATACGAATTTGCAATATCCACTATCTTTCCAATCTCTTAACGCCATCTGCTGTTGGATAGTTTTGCAAACAGTTTTTATGTCTTTGAAACCTTTTTTTTTTTTGTCAATTAGGCTAAATGAACGAAAAGTCGAGAAAGAGACGAGAATTATTCGTTCACTTAACCAATCTAACTTCATTTAAATGTAGGCTTCTTCTTCAAAAAAATAAATAAATAAAAAATAGGCCTATCCTAGGATTACAACATCGTCGCCATCGTCATCATCGTCATCATCACATCAATTCAGATTACAGTAACAATAAATGTGTATCAAAACATAGTTCACTCTACAGTCACTTGCTGTGTGAAGATGTTAGTGTGGTTCACCCAACAGCACCTTCGCTTCCTGCACAACAAGGGTTTGGACATTAACCTCAAAAAGATAAATATATATTCCAAAGAAGCCCAAGCCAAGGCCACAAATATAGCTTCAAGCTAGATAACAAGTCCCTAGGACATACTCAAAACTACCTGTGTATAAATATCAGCAAAACAGCAGAAAACGTCAGCAAGGTAGAATTAGTTCCCCAGGTAAATCCCCAGGTGAAAAATACATCCTATGCACTGGGGCGCATCATCAGTGATATTCCTGGTTGTTTGAGGTCTTTCAACATCATACACCCTCTCGCAGGTGACCCAGCCCGGGGAGATCAAGCCCCGACCTGTGTCCCAGCAGCGTTTGGCCACGGATCACCCCTTTTTATGCAGCAATTTTGAAATTTTGAAGCTTTTTCTGCAGCCTCTGTCGCAAGTCTGATGGCTGCATGCTCTTCTCTGGAGCCCACTCAACCCCAGCGCAATGAATGCTCTGCAGAGAGAGCCGCCAGCAAAGCCCTGCATCCAACCTCCAAAGTGTACCCGCAAGCGCTCCAACCCTTCTCTAAGCACTGATCATTCAGACCTTTGTACCTGCCGCTTTTTCTTTCGAATGCCTCTTCCATTCAGTCTTCCCAGGGCACAGTCAATTCTTTCAAAGCATGCTGTTTCGAGACCTCAGATAGAAGGGGTTGCTTGTGGGTTTAAATGCCACCTTGGTTTACTTCAGAAGTAATGATGTCAAAGTTTTGTCATAATATTCTGTAAAATGTTAACATCGTAACTGTAACATGTTCAGTAACATATTGGTTACTTCTGATCCATTTAAATTTAGTAGGCCTAAATCTCATGTTGAAAAGATTTTATTGTATTTAGTTCACATTTTGAGACAAGTCCGTTATATGGTGTAACATACATCTTAACTGTCACCTTGTTGCTGTCACAAGCAATATGGTTAAAAAAATTTATTTATTATGGTCATTCATTATCAGTCACTCATTTTGAGCTGTAGATTCACGTGCAACGTTACATAAATTAAAAAATTGTTATCCTCTTTCTGCCAATGTTAGCTCAGGGTGGAACGTTTATCTTATCAATGAGAGAAGCTGTAAATCTTCACAAATCTTAATGTCTTTCCTCATTCTCAGTATCTATTCACATCTAATCAGATTTGAGATCTGCACTCCTGATCCTCAAACACGCATGGTGACAATGCATGGTTAAATATTGGTTGCCTATAACCATATTGAAATTGAATAATTGGCACTGAAATTAAAATTTTTAGTCAGAACACATTTATACATATTGCCAGTTTAAAAAAACTATATATTTTCTAGTTTACTGGACATTTTGTGTAACAAAGACTAAGAAATGTGAATTGAATTATGAATTGAAACTATATCCATGTTAGACCAATAGAATTCCCCCAAATGTTGTCACAGTCAACACAGCTGTCTGTACAAATTTGAACGATAATGCTGAAATGTTAAGGGTTTGTGAGTTCCCACCATGCACTGCAGCATGAATAAATGATTTGAATACTGTTATAGGATTATTGTTTGCTCTTTGCTGACCTTTCTTTAAGAAAACTTGTTGTTTTGTGATTATTGTTAGTTATTTGTTGTATTGTGATGTTAAGAGCTAATCTTTTTTACATTTATTGATTGTCATAGTTTTTAAGGTTTTTGTGTCAAATGTTAGCACATAGCATATTTCACTTAACATATCATATCTGTATATCCTAATATACAGTATAGATTGTTAAACAAGAAATCTGTAGTTGCCTTTCATGTATTTATATTGCCAAAACAAAGAAGTGCAACTTCTTAAGACAATAGTTCTGAGAAGCTAAAAATCTGAATTAGGGCTGTCACTTTTGAGAAAAATCAAATTCGAACGGTTATCGAATATCAAGTAATGTATTCGAATATATTCGAATTTCTACGAGATTTCCCCCCCCCCCCCCCCCCCCCCCCCCCCCCAGGCCGGTCTGAAAACATTTTTTTTGACTTAACGTTTTAAACAGCAGGTTATCAATTTAATCTATATAAAGTGCCACTAGGCTACATGGAAAAAAACTGCCTCGGAACAGCACGGCACAAACAATAACGTGACGGCTTAAACAGCAGGAGTAAGGCCTATAGCCTAGCCTCATTTCTTATTTCAAATCATTTCTTAATATTGTTTGCTAGAAACACCAATTTATCAACTTGATCTGGGTCAAGTGCGGCTCTCTTTTTATTGGCGATGTTCCCCGCGGTGGAGACACGCGCTCAGTGCGCGCACACGTGCCTGGCACACACAGATTTGCGCGTCAATGTTGAGAGAAGTGGTATACGGTGTAGCTGTAGAACCCAAAATATTTCCAGACTCTACTTTTTAGATGAGTTGAGGTCGTAATTCTCCGCTCGGGCAGTCGTTCTGTGCGTTATCTTCCATTTTCAAAACAGGCTGTTATTCGCTTGATTTGAGCTTACGCTACATTACGTTTAGAGCGCCCGCTCCTGGATGAGATGGCAAACAATAATAAAAAACAAAAAACGGTCTAATCATAGACTGTAAAAAATAGGCTAAACATGGCACTTTAAAAACCGGATAGTTTATTTATAGTTCGAATACGGATATTTCACGTCATGTTCGAATGCATATTCGAATATCGAATAAAAAGTGACAGCCCTAATCTGAATGAATCAAGTTGTGTTGAATTTAATTTATTTTACAGTGTAGGCTATTTTAAAACAGATTTAGGAACATAGAATAGTACCTTTTAAAACTACTCTGCAAAACCTTTCCAATATCCACTTTTCACAGTCCTCTGATGGACCATCAGTTTTATGAACATCTTTCTTCTTTTCAGTGAAATTTATTTTGTTATATCATCCTAACACATAGAACTAGGACTATAGACTTAGCCAATGTTATACCAATAAACTCCTTGATAAATGACAGGACAGATCTATACAATAAATCTCATCTACCTTGAAACACGCAAACTAACAGGAGGCGTGTCTGCGAGATTGAGGAAGATTACAGTCATATACAAGAGCAGGTGTCACTAAACGTTTGAACAATTTAGTTTCAGAACTGCTATTTTCTCCAGACGGCTGCAACCAGAGAAGTGGATGATTCTTTCCATCATGGGAATAAAAGATAGAACTTTCTCTTCCTTTGCACAGATTATGATCCTGGCCCTTCTAGCAGGCATGTGTTCAGCAGGTATTTAATAACTCTTGATATTCTGACACTATTCTTTCAATTTAATGCATAAAGCTTCCTTAGATTATCCTGGCACTTTATTGATGGTATTTTAGAAATGGGGTGATTTCACTTTTTTCGAGAAGTTAATCTGTCAAGGAGCATATTGTTTCTATCAGTCTTCGATTTTTTTTTATTTTATTCCAAATAACCCAATGCAATTTAGGAAATGCATTTACAGAAATGTATTTGTCTCTCCAAAATTGTGCTTCCATGTGAACGAGTCCTCGTTTTTCCATGTGTGTCAGTGGCTTATAAGGGTTTTTTTTTTGTTTCTGCAGTTGAGTCTGGTCCCCTGCTTTGTGCTGATTCATCATCACCCTCACCTAGCACTCCAGTTTCTGGTAAGGGAATCAAGAATCTTATAAATAAACATCTAGGTTTGGTTTCAGTGTATAAATTGTCTTATTATCCTTCTCACAGTCCATTCTCTGCGGCCAGCTGATGTGGCTGTGGTATCTGCACTGGTTATGTCTGATGTGGAGAGGTATATTTATCACAAGTGCATTCAAATATCAGTTAAGCTTCATGGGAACTGAGGCAGATTTGTAAGCATTAAAAGAGACTAACATAGATCAGCACTTTAGTTTAACTTGACCCATTTATAGCCAAATTTAGGTCATTCTTTGAATTTGAAAGAACAGCTAAACATGAAGCTGTTTGCATGCGGTCAGTCCTTCCTACATTTTCTATTGTTAAACTGTCTACCTTTTTTGTTATTTCATATTTAAAACTACGCTCGAAAAGGTTCCGTGGGTTTTTCGAAAAGGAATAAAAGGTTCAGTGGGTTTTCTAGGGTTCTTGACTTGATTTTAAAGAACCTTTTACGCCAAAAAGGTTCTATTTAAGTAGAAATCCTTAAATTAATACTTTCATATTTAACATGTTATTTAATTATTTTTTGTGATAAAGTATGTTTACGGGCTGTTTCATTCAGAAACTGTTATTATTTTAAAACTAAAATTATAAATTAAAACTAAATCCATAAAATGATACCATGATGGGAACCTCTGAAAGGTTTATATGAAGTACCTGACAGAACCCTTTGAGTTTAGGACCTTTTCTTCAAAGAGTTTACATATTTTTATACAATAAACAGCATATCAGCATTGCATAGAGCAAATTGACAATCTTTCAAATGATTAGATTTCTTTCATTCATTCATTTTTTTATGGCAGGTCTGATGAAACCAGAGCCCTGAACATGTTATCTGGTAAGGCTTCAGTCTTATAGAAATAAACAAATAATATCTTTACAGAATCTGCATTAAGTTTTGTACTCAATGAATGTATTAGAATGTCATTATTGAATTTGGTTACACTTTATTTCGATGGTCCACTTTAGACTAACTATAACTTTGCTAAATTTCAACTAACTCTCAGTAGAGTAGGCCTATTAGTAGACTGTAAGGTTAGGTGTTAGAGTTCTGGTAAGTAGAATAAGTTGATATGTAGTTGCAATTGTACTTATAGTCAGTAGAATGTCTGTTGGGGGAGTATCAAAATAAAGTGTTGTGCAAATATTAAGCAGACTTAGCAGTCTTTTAATTCTCTAAGAGTTATTTGATATGTAGTTGCAAAGTTACTTTTAGTAAGTAGAATGTCTAATGTGAACAATCGTATAAAAAGTAGGCCTATTATCCTGAATTTTCTCTCTTCTCATTTTTTTTTTACTTTTGTTTTTTTTTAGTTTTTTGTTACTGAGTAACATATCGATTGCCCTTCACAAATTTTTGTGTGATTGTCAGGTTTGATTAAACCAGATCGCTGTAGAAAGGTTTGGAAAGATTTAAGAGTCCTTGAAATGAAAGTCAAGGCCAGGGGAGAAATACACACAACCATCTATCTGAACAATTACACTAATGATTTTTGAGTTTCATTTTCTGAGATATGATAAATGATACAGGATTCGCTTTTAGCAAAGTATTTCTCTAAAAGTAAAAAATAAAACTCTTTTAACCTTTTATAACAGGATGTCCTTCAAACATGTCCCTAATCTCAATCAAATGTGATAATATTGTCTTATCTTAGCATGCAAACTTAAGTACTTTGTTTTGGATTGATTCAGTTGGCGTGATACTATTGGTCTGTTAACTACTGTTCATGATAGGGTTATCAACATGTCTATTCTGATGTCCTCTGGAAGACCTCTGAAGATTGCATATTTATTTATTTATCTTTATTTATTTATTTATCTTTATTTCGCTATGTCCTTTAGTGTTTCTGTAAATTTATCTTGAGGAGATCAGGTTTATTTGTATAATTAGTCTAATAATTTGAATAATTTCTCAATGTTTGTCATGAAAATGTCTAACTGATCAAAGAACGGAAAACAGAAACTGCACAGATAACTGATAGTCAAGTCAATAAAGTAGATGCACTGACGCATGCTAAGCACAGATGTTTATGTGGGCATGTGAGGTGATGGTGATATAATTATACTTTGCCGGTATCTCCAAGAGAGACAGAAGACTTCAATAATTAACTTTCAAGATACAAAATAACATCTTTTCACTTTTCTGCCTTAGAAATATTGTTCACCTTTAACCCTGATGTGTCAACTGTTCTACCTGACATAAGGTAATGTAGAAAGGAATTAATAATCACTTTTTAATGACATACCCTACATTTTTATGTATGTTTACATATACATGTCTTTGTGTGACAGGAGTTTAAACATTTTGGAGTCTCTCAGCCCCACTCAGGTAAATATCCTCTACTAACAAACAGTCAAACCTTTACAAAAGTTAGTTCCGGTCCTCCAATTGGATCGGCCGCTGATATCCATTACGTTTCTCTGTGTGTGTGGTTCTGTAACTTACAAGTTGTGTGTTATCTGAAGGTTTTATTCTACAGGAGTTGCTCTGTACTTGGGTATAAGTAGCCCAAATGTGATAAGACTTTCCAGTGATACGCACATTGCCATCGTTGATATTTACTTTAGTTCTGTCATGGATATGGCTAAGTTAATGTATTTGGTCTTGGCGGTATAGATCTGCTACGCTGCTGCAGAGTAAGTTCTGAGACTTGCTACTGCCAATACATTCACAGACATGATGCTGTAAGCATGTAAGATATTCTGCTGCTGCACTAAATGTAACATACATGAAATAACCATCGCAGCAGATCTATACAGGTGGAGCTGGGGGAGGTGGAGGGTTTCTGAAAGCACGCTGCAGACTTGCAAACACTAACAAAATTTGAATGTTGAGACCCAGCTCATTGGCCGCTTATGCAACAGCAACCAATCAGCTTGCCTATGTAGATAACAATGTGATCGCTATACCAAATCGAGTTGAGGACCTAGCCTGCACCATCTAGAGTTTCATGCCAGAAGTTGATATTCACTGTCACTATGGTTATGTGACACAAGGATGAGTAGATGCAGGATCTAGTTGCAGCAGCAAAACTTTAATAAAAAATAAATAACGAACACTCAGGAAACAAGCAAACTAATATAGGTATAAAAATGGACAAGGGACTACACTAAACAGTGAGTATGTATACAGAGACTAAATGATTGAATTGACAAAAGGCAGGTGGACACAATAGATTGCTAAGGTAATAAACAACTAGGAAACTAACGAAGACAGGAAATAACTACAAGAAACTGGGAACACACAAAACTAAACCAAAACAGAACATTAACCTGGCACGTAAAAGGTATTCACAGCTAGAGTGAGAACAAAAATGGGGATTGACAGACATTGGTTATTTGTTCATATAAAGAGAAGGTGCACAGTGTCATCCAAATACAATAACGCCGCACATGTGACACTAAAATAATGCAATAAACATTATTTAAACAACATAATATGAAACATAAAACCCTAATGCACATAATTAATAACAAAAACAGAAAGACTTATTTAAACAAAATATAATCAAAATGTAAAATGTTCGGAGGTAATTGTGAGAATGTCAGTTTACGTTTTTTCACTGTAGATTATGATATTATTTATAAAATCTGTAAAGCACTTCACAGTTTTTCTCAATTGCTTTAGCTCAATTCTCAAATTAGACCTTTTTTCTCAAAACAATAAGTTAGATCTCTGAACAATTAGTTTCTTGTTCACATCAGATCGTCTTATTGATTTAAGCAAATTGCAAAAATAAATACTGTATAAATGCAAATGTTCATTTTCTGTGTACTACAGTGTTGACTTTTCTCAGTCAATTTTTATGTTTTTGAAAATGTATTAAAAGGACATTTTTGAGGGGGGGGGGGGGGTTGTAAAGGTTGTTTCTTGGCTATACGAACATTGCAAACATAATGGGAATGTTACTGTTTGTGATGTATAAATAATGTGTTTGTGCTAACATTTTGAGAACATTATTAAAGACCAGATAACTTTGAATGAAGATTGTAATAATGGAATAATGTTTGTTCATAAATTTGAGAGAACCTTGTCAGAATGTTAGCCAAATGTTTGAGAACGTTCCCTTTCAGATAGGCTGTTAGTCTATGTGTGTTGATGTTGGGGTTTTGTCGGCAGGATGCATTTTTATGTGACAAGTGACTTTTTATGAGTGAGTCATAGAATTATTGAATCAACCGATTTGTTTGAAAACAGTGATTGTTTCATGTACAAAACAACTACTGTCTTTATGAGTGAGCCATTAATCATTCACTCAACTGAATTTTTCAAATGCTTTCGGGATAGAAACGCCACTAGTGTTTGTAGTGGTGGTATGGAAATATTTCTTTTGGCGGAACAGACAAAGTATAACTGTCAATATTGTGTCTAACTTTTTTTTTAACTGTTGTATAAAAGTAATATCAAAACATTCTTTAAACAAACATGGTAAGGTACACATTCGTGTATTATATTTAAACAGTGAGCAATCTGAGGCATTACCATCAAATGTTTTGTCATTCTCTCTCAGTGGAAGCTGCTCCTTCTGCTAATACCAGTTGATGAGCTCTTTGCGTGTACAGTCCAGGTCAGACATTTCACCACAAATCCTATCAACCTCGATAGCATATTACATTGGACATAATAAACAATCAAACTACAGCTATAATTCTGTATTATTCTGTATTTATGCTTAGGGCTTCAGTGAAAACATTAATGCAACAGTTAACAGAGTGGAGCAAACACTGGACTCTCTTCATAAGAAGGTGAAGATTGAAACAAAAGTTTGAATCAGTTTACAATTAATAGAGTTTGTTTACAATAACAGCTTTCTCTCTTCTCTAGTTGAAGCATACACTGGTTCATGTTGTTGTTTGGAGTGGACTGTCAGGTGAATCACATGACCGGTCAGTATTAGAGAACATTCTTTACAACCAAATTCTGATTATATTCTGTGGTGAAAAGTTTTATTTTATAAGGTGCTTATGTTTTTAGAGTATGTAAGTTCCACTGTGAGGAAGGATATGATGAAAACAGACGCAGGCTGGATACAATAGTGCTTATGGCTTCATTGCAGGTATGTGCAACGTGTATACAAAACACACACTCACACACACACACACACACACACACACACACACACACACACACACACACACACACACACACACACACACACACACACACACACACACTTGTAGCCTATATGTGTGACTTTTGCATATCTATACAAAAATATGTTGACATTATCAAACATTATATGTGTGCATTAAACAGGAATCAGTCGGTGCTCTTCTAGAGAAAAGACGCTGGTTCAGCGATCGGGAGGATTTCAGCGTAATGCTTCAGTCCAGTCCAGTGCACATCGATCTGTCAGACCCAGTGAGTCTTTAACACTAAGAGATCATTTTGAACAGGCCTCTAGATAGATAGATAGATAGATAGATAGATAGGTAGATAGATAAATAGATAGATAGATAGATAGATAGATAGATAGATAGATAGATAGATAGATAGATAGATAGATAGATAGATAGATAGATAGATAGATAGATAGATAGATAGATAGATAGATAGATAGATAGATAGATTTTTTTGCAACGGCCAGAACCAGTAATAATTCAGCTTATTTATTTATTTAAAGTGCACTTGATATTTTAGTTGCACTTGAGGAAACTGAATAATCAAAAATGACTAAATATAAATCTAACCTTTCTAGTGGTTCACTGAGTCAGACTTGTATGGAGACTTGAGAGTTAGCTATTTGTATTTGATTTGATTTGCCTTTTTAAAAACCACAGAAATGACTCACGCAGTGCCATAAACAAGGCCTGTAGCAGTTTTGTATGGATCAATTGGCCAATTATTAAGCACAGTTGTTATTTTTTGATGCACTTTCAGATCAGAACCTTTACGTCTGACTCCTCACGTGACATAAGCATGTTGGCTTTACAACTCTGGACTAATTTGGTAAGTTAATATTAATGCAAGCAACGTGTACACTATTCCCGTAGATGTAGAGGTGAAATCCAGGACATCTTACTTTGAAGTGCTAAATGTCCTGATGTGACTGATTGAACAGATTGATAATCAGCTCTCGATGATAAGTATTAAACTGAAACTTATTCAACCTTGAAACCCATTTCGAGCCACTTATCTAATCATGCCTTTATATGAGGAAGTACTGGAGCATTCGTTCTAACCAATCCTAATTATGCTATTTCCAGCTACAGCCAATGACAGACACGACTGAGATGGATGGGCGGGGTATAGTCACCGTTCCGTGTCCTACTGAGGTGACAGAGATATTTGATTTATGACATCTTCATAAAGCTAATAGCTGTATCAGAGTGTGACTTTATTTGAAAAAAAAAAAGTTCTCTGTTGGCCACTTTCCAAAGTCTATGTTTTACGCAAGTTTTTGTCCTTCACTTGTGAAAAGAGCATTACACAACTGTGTATTTCAGTACCATCTCATTTGTAGGCAACATTACTTGTAGCACTGATGTTGTTCAATATGTGTAAGTGACGTTTATATGTTCAAGTCTGAACGTTCATATTTTTTTTTTCTAAACAGCCAGAAACATGCACATACAGTATGCTTTACTAAACCTGTTGTTCTGGCCTTCTAGGAAAAGCCGTTTTTGCGAACACAGAAAAACTCAAACTTTGCAGAGCTCAGAATCTCACAAGAGGATCCCTCTCCACTTCTCGATCCAGTGAGTTCATTCTCACCTTAAGCTCACCCTGTTGCGTTGACATATATGTCTCACTTGCTGCATCTGACTTTTCAGGTGATGGGGACTGAGCTAATCTGTGAGGACAGGTCTCCATCTTCCAGCATCCCTACCTCAGGTAAACAGGGATCTAACACTTAGAACATTTTTCTTGGAATTATGGGAGTTTTTTAAGCTCCTTTCTGTCGGTCTTTTCTGTAGTCCATGCCCTACGGCCAGCCGACATCAAAGTGGTGGCAGCGATTGGTGATTCTTTGACGGTGATTAGCCTATACATATATTCACAAATATACACTAGCCTACCGTTCAAAAGTTTGGGGTTGGTAAGATTTTTTTTTTAAATCTTTTTGGAGAAAAAAAGTGTAAGCTATTATGCTCACCAAAGCTGCATTTATTTGTTAACAAATGCAGTGAAAACAGTAATATTGTGAAATAAAAGTATTAAAGTTTGCATGAAAAGAAGTTGCGATCGTCTTTTCTTCCCTATGGTGACATATCCGATTGAAACAGCTTCTGGAATGAGAAAAATGTTGGGCTTGATTTTGTCTGTTGGGAATAACTTGGATCATTTCCTATTGCTGTGATCTAATGTGAGTAACAGGATGTCCAGGGAACACAGCATCAGAGAACAGAAGTGATGGCATTGCTGGAGGGAGGGGAAATTATATTGATGAAAGATTATGAGGACACATACTTTTAAAATAATGATGTGCACAGATAAATAATATATAATAAATACTGCAATATTTCATAAAAAATGAATTTTCCATATTGATTATCTGTTGACTTCTATAAAAAAAAATCTTACTGACCCCAAACTTTTGAACCATGGAGTAAATGCTACTTTTGTACATTGTTTAGTGCAGTTTTGTGATTTCATTTCTTTTGCCCAAAAAACAGGCAGCCAATGGGGTGGGGGCAGCACAAAACAACCTCCTGGGTGTGATCACAGAGTACCGCGGCCTGTCATGGTGGTGAGTGTCTATCCTGATCATAATATAAACCATCAGTTTAGTGCAGACAAATGATGCTAGTTTAGGCTGCGTTTACACTTGGCATTAACATGCGACCTGTATCGAATGATGTCCACATACACATTGAAAAGACAAAAACGTGTTTCTGATCGGAATGTTATCTGATCAGTGTGCACTGGTCCAGAGGTCGTCGAGGACGCATGGATCGTTGGTCGGATCTGATTGTTACATACACCTTGTGATGCACTCTTGAACACATCATCAGTGATAGTACCTGGGGTCATAGGGGGTTTTGGGTCTTTCAACTTCAGACCCCCTCACCCAGGCGACCCAACCGGGAGTGATCAGTTCCCGCCTTCCTGGCCTGTGTCCAAGAAGCGTTCGCCCACTGTTTGTCCCTCCTGATCCACAGCCATCGTGAGGCTTTTTCCGTAGCCTCTGAAGCTGCACTAATGGCTCTTCTCTTGCGTGCTCCTGTGATTCCCAGGAGGCTGTAGGCCCTGTAGAGGGACTTTCCTGCAAAGCCCCTTCCCCTAACCTCAATGGGCAAGCACTGTGCACGCACCCCCGTCTCCGACACTCCTCCACCAGCTCCACATATTTCTCCCTTTTCCTTTCACTCGCTTCCTCCATCCTCTCCTCCCAGGGCACTGTTAGCTCCAACAAGATAACCTGCTTCTATGTTCCTGAGAACAAAACCATGTCGGGTCTAAGGCTGGTCTCCACGATGTCTCGGGGGAACTTGAGTTGCTTTCCCAAGTCTACCCTTAGCTGCCAATCATTCACTGTTCCCAGCAGGCCTGTCTGAACTGTTGGTCGGGAAGGTGGGGGTTCTCCTGTTCTTAAGAATGAAATTCTGCGCCTTGGTTGTTCTAAACGCTTGCTCTGTGTTTACATGGCGTCAACTCTCTCTGAAGGCTGTTGGAAAATAATGGACGGAGTCAATTTTGACAAGAAATTAAACGTATTTCAACTTGACAGTAATTTAAAACTGTTTATTTGTGATAATTATGATATCCTCTGTGTCATCTTTCATTTTAATTGTGCAACATTATCTGAATCTGCGAGCTCTCCTTTCAATCATGGAATGCGATCAGTTATCTAGATACAGAGACCACTTGATGTGAACAAATGTGAACGCGCCTTGTCCTGACTGACTGATGTGATCGCATGTTAATGCCAAGTGTTTTATCCATATGATTATTGGAGAACGAATCTGAATGATCAATGATCTCACGAAGCAGAAGACAGTCATGTTTCATTTTGTTTGCCTCTCTTTTATTCTCAGCATCGGCGGAGATGAGAACCTTACAACTGTAACCACCTTACCAAGTATGTGGAAGCTCTCATATTACTGTGATGCTCTTATTATTATGTAGGCTACTGTCAATTTTTGATTAATCGTTGATTGGAAATGTAATAATCTTTTTGAAATTTTTGTTAATTATTTAATAGCTGATCATTAGTTTATAAATAGCTGCTTTTTAATCTCTACCCTTATACTAAATAGCCTAACTTGAAGTTGTCCAGGGGTGAAAGCTTGAGTTGAGTGTCATGCTTGAGTCCCTCCTTAACAAAGAGCAAACCAAATGTGTTTACCCTTACTATTCTCTATACCTTTGCCATTTTCAAGGAATCGATAGACAGGGGAATTCGATTTTGAGTGATTATGTATATAAGATAATGTTTGTTTGTTATTTAGATATATTGAAAGTATTCAACCCTTCACTGACTGGCTATTCCTTGGGAAAAGGAGATGAGGATTCTGCAAAAAGTTTTCTGAACCAAGCAGTACCAGGAGCCAAAGCTGAGTGAGTTTCTCATCTTATAAACCAGTTACTGAATTAATGAATGAGTATGAAGCATTATATATATATATTTTTCTCAAAAAATTTGCATATTGTGATAAATTCATTATTTTCCATAATGTAATGATAAAAATTTAACTTTCATATATTTTAGATTCATTGCACACCAACTGAAATATTTCAGGTCTTTTATTGTTTTAATACTGATGATTTTGGCATACAGCTCATGAAAACCCAAAATTCCTATCTCAAAAAATTTGCATATTTCATCCGACCAATAAAAGCCCATTTCCTGCACACGCCTGTGCACGGTGGCTCTGGATGTTTCTACTCCAGACTCAGTCCACTGCTTCCGCAGGTCCCCCAAGGTCTGGAATCGGTCCTTCTCCACAATCTTCCTCAGGGTCCGGTCACCTTTTCTCGTTGTACAGCGTTTTTTGCCACACTTTTATCCTTCCCACAGACTTCCCACTGAGGTGCCTTGATACAGCACTCTGGGAACAGCCTATTTGTTCAGAAATTTCTTTCTGTGTCTTACCCTCTTGGTTGAGGGTAGTGATGGGCGATACTGCAAATTTCTGTATCGATCCGATACCAAGTAAATACAGGGCCAGTATCGCCGATATCGATACCGATACCGATACTTTTTTCATTTTAAAAGCATGCATTTGAACTTGTATGCAATTACAGCAGTGTGTTATGATTTATGAGGTGAATGCATCATTAATATGCTAAATCTGAACACGTTTTCATGACTACTAGGCCTAAATATTTTGTGATCTGTGCTCTCAACTCCCCTTTAATTAGTCAGTGACTTTTACAAAACTACCCAAATTATAGTACTAGCCTACTGTTCAAAAGTTTGGGGTCTGTAAGATTTTTATTTCTCTTAGTAAAAACTGTAATATTACAATTTAACAATTTAACATAGGCTATCTGTTTTCTATGCCATAGTAAACTGTAATTTATTCATGTGATCAAAGCTAAATTTTCGGCATCATTACTCCAGTCATGATGATAATTCATTTTAATATGCTGATTTGCTGCTCAGGAAACATTTCTTATTATTATCAATGTTGAAAACAGTTTCATATTTTGTTGGAAACCATGATACATTTTATGCAGAATTATTTGATGAACAAAGTTGAAAGAACAGCATTTATATGAAGTAGATTTTTTTTACAGTGTAAAACCCTTGACTGTCACTTTTGATCAATTTAATGTATCGATCCTTGTTGAATAAAAATATTAATTTCATTAAAAAGATCTTACTGACGTCAACATTTTAAAACTTTATGTACAGTTTTGGTTTGTTTATTGCGAAATAACTCCCGATTGTTTCTCTGTCATCTAAGCCTTGGGCTTCGTTTCCCAAACGCACTGGGCCTGTGAGCTCAGCGAAGCACCAGCATCGAACGCTCTCTGTGATTGATTGGTTTCGTCTTGTATACAGATGACTAGGAGAAAAGGTTCTATCCTACACAATTACCCGCTAACACTGCTTATTTTTCCACTTAGAAGCTTATTTTACGCACTGAATTGCATGCTAAATTAATAAAAAATTACTGGTAAAAAAAACACACATTTGGATCGATATTTTTGTGTGAGGATCGATCCTTTTCGATACCACGTCAGTATCGAAGTATCGATACTTCAGGATCGATCCGCCCATCACTACTTGAGGGTGTCAATGATGGCCTTCTGGACAGCAGTCAGGTCGGCAGTCTTACCCATAATTGCGGTTTTGAGTAATGAAACAGGCTGGGAGTTTTTAAAAGCCTCAGGAATCTTTTGCAGGTGTTTAGAGTTAATTAGTTGATTCAGATGATTAGGTTAATAGCTCGTTTAGAGACCCTTTTCATTATATGCTAATTTTTTGAGATAGGAATTTTGGGTTTTCATGAGCTGTATGCCAAAATCATCAGTACTAAAACAATAAAAGACCTGAAATATTTCAGTTGGTGTGCAATGAATCTAAAATATATGAAAGTTTAATTTTTATCATTACATTATGGAAAATAATGAACTTTATCACAATATGCTAATTTTTTGAGAAGGACCTGTATGTATATACACACAAATGGCCTATATATTAGGGCTGTCAATAGATTCAACTTTTTAATCTATTGACATTATTAATTAAACTTTTCGTGAAATGAAGCACACTTCATTTATCTTGTTTAACGTGTTTATTTTGTCATCATTTGCTATATTTAGCAAAGAAAACCTTCAGTTTTAAGGGTGATTTTCACAAAAATGGTTAATAGTTGTGGGAAGGAGGATGCGGGAACCCGGCGAACATTTAACAGACATTAATTCCAAAATAATCAAACACCAAAAAGACAGCAGCCCCTCACGGACGACTGCCGCACACAAACAAAACATAACATAAAATCCAGGCCTGGTGCTCTCTCGTCCTTCACTGTCGCCACTCCTGCTTTTATGATCCCGTAACTCCTCTATGAGAGATACGAGGCAGGTGCGACATTCTCTCACGGCTCTCGGCCTCGTCCTGCTTGCCACAAGGACACTTTCAGACTCCAAAAGGACAACAAATAAACATGGAGTCCACATAATTCATAAATTAATGCACACCACAGCACACACAAAAAAAAACATTTACAGAATTTGTTTTATGAATTCATTGTATGTGTACAATGCAACAGCAAGAGCTTGTCTGCATTTTAGACAAGTCGAGTTGCCATACCCAATAAGACCCCATTGAGATGCCAAAAAAAGAGCGCACATACAAGTTTGTTTGTGCACCAATAGTCTGTGTTTCAAACAGGCCTCGCGCTCTTCAGAAACAATCACAGAAAATGACAAAGCTCGTGTTTTAAGGTACAACAGACACTGGAATGAATAACTGCTAACGCAACGTGAGTCTCCATTCTCTCTGTCGTCTCTGATGTAATAAGCCTGGTTTTCTTTACATTAGTGCTATTTTGGACTGATTGTTTGAATAAATTTGCTTACTGGAACATTGGACTGAAAAAAATCAGTTTAGCGGCTTAAAATGATCTGATTGCAAACAGAGAAGCGAAATGGGGTTAAAGCCAAAGGGTAGAAATTTCCACCTACCAGTGTTACAGGTGCTTGTGCCACTGTAGATGCTCAATGTGATAAACTCCCGTCTTCTAATATCATCTAGCTGTGTGACGTAAATTACGTTAATGACGCAATTTCATCTTCTTCAGTAATTTATTTTGAATTAAATTATTTTAACGCGTTAAGAATTACCAATTAATCGCATGCATTAACACGTTTTAACGTCGACAGCCCTAATATATATTATAATAATATCATTACAATTTTAAAACATTATAATGTCATTACTGTCACTTTTGATCAATTAATGGCATCCTTGCTGAATAAAAAGTATATATATATTTTTTTATCTTACAGACCCCAAACTTTGGACTAAAATATAATTTTGTCATTTTGCAGTGATATGGTCAGTCAAGCCCGTGCTGTCATTACAAGAATGAAAGAAGACTCGGTTAGTCGTTTGCAAACTCTCATAGCCTACATTCACACACATTTGCTTTTCTATTGTGGTTGGAAATGTTGTCATAATGAGTTAATGATATGTTCGACCTTCCGATTTTCATTAAGGTATTATTTAGTTGCTTGTATGTTTTTTGAATTGTGTTCTATCAGCTTTTACTATTCTTGTGACAGATATTTAGTCCCCACAATGTAGGCAAAACTTGACCAGCACACACAAGCATAGTGCTAAATCTGAATCTCATTCAGACTATCTGAGTATTTCTGTCTCTTTTCAGCGAATTGATTTCCAGAATGATTGGAAGATTATAACGGTCTTCATTGGAGGAAATGACATGTGTGCCCACTGCTCTGATACGGTACGCTGATATTAATAGAGTTGGCTTTATTTATTATCAGTTTCATCAATAGATCTACAATTAGTGTCTCTACCTCTCTTCATCATTCTCTTTTTCTATTTCTCCTCAGCGATACTATTCTCCTGATAACATTGTGAAGTATATTCGTGAGGCTTTGGACATTTTACATAATGAGGTGAGGCATTTTTGGCTTGAAAATGTAAACATGGAAATAAGGAAAAATTAAGAACAAAAATACTGTGGTACTTTCAAATCTAAAGTGTCTGAAAAAATAGTTAAACACACACAAAAAGAATTTATTACGATTCTGCACAATTTCTATTAATCAGGTTTGCCAGATTATTGGTAGTGAACCGACACCAATCTTAAAATGTAAATCCCAGCTGCCTGTATGAGTTCAATCATGTCTTCTTCTCCAGGTCCCTCGTGCCCTGGTGAACCTAGTGGAGCTCCTGGAACTAGTTCCACTGCGCCGTCTCCATCAGGACCCCAGTTTAGGCTGCCCTACCTGGCTAGTCAAGTGAGTTTTGCCCTACAAACAACTGGTTCTTCTGATTTCCGTTAGACTCAGTTAAAAGAAGTAATTTCTGAAAGTTTTGGTACTGTTCATGTTTGTCTTTCATTGTTTTCCTTTGTGTTACATTTTTTAGTATTATGTGTGGCTGTGTTCTGAAACCTAAAGATGAATCTTATGAATTCAACATGTTGCAGGAGTTTAACCAAGCCTATCAGGTACACAACTTATTACATGAAAATGAATAAAAAAAAATATGTAAACGTCTGTATATTTATTATGAACTCATTTTGTGAAAACATCAGTATATTTATTGTGAATGTGACGTTTTGATTATTTATAATATAAAGCAATTATACAACTATACATACTTAGTAATATTATTAATGTTAATGTAACTATGTTAAATTACCTATTAATATTGAATATATGCTGTGTTGTGTTTTATCCTCAGCGTGGTATGAGGGAGCTGGTGGAGTCTGGGCGATATGACACACATGATAACTTCACCGTGGTCTTACAGCCATTCTTCAGAAATGTGTTTCTCCCCTTGCTGGAGGTGCTGAACAATCTTATTTGAACAAACCTAAAATTTAACTAATCGTTTACTTCACAGGCTATCCTTTATTGATCCACTTGTTCTCATTCTCTTTCTGTCATTATTTCCATGCGCTTTTAGGATGGGAGACCTGACCGTTCCTATTTTTCTCCGGACTGTTTTCATCTCAGTCAGAAAGCTCACACGCTCATGGCTCGGGCTCTCTGGAACAACTTAGTGAGTATAAGAAATAAAAATAAGAAATGCATATTTTTATCTATACAGTTGTATATACACTACATAAAGCATGCATATGTGCATTAATGGGTTTTATGTTTCATTTATTATTATTTTTTATTTTTTATTTCTTAATCTTACTTATTTAAAAGTTCTTTCTATCCTCTTGTGTTATATATCTATGTATGTAAGGATGGATGGAACTAGAGCTCCTGGAAACTACAACAAATTCCTTGTGTTTTTGCGCACACTTGGCGAATAAAGCTCGTTCGAATTCGGAAATAGATTCTGAATTCGGAAAAATTAGATACACAGAATAGTGTATTAACCTACTTATATTTTATGAATATATAGCAAGTACTTGCAAGCATATCAATTATTTTTGCTTATTTATTGTATTTATATTAGTGTATTTATTGTAAATGCTTGCATACTACTTCAACAATGGGGGGGGGGGTCAATACTTTTTCTTAATATATTGTAATTTTACCGCATGATAATTCTCAAAATGGTTCCAATCGCCTCCCTCTTTCCCCTTTTTACTCAGATGGAGCCTTTAGGTAATAAGACAGATAAGGAGGATTTTACTGCAGGTATCCCTCTTAAATGCCCAGAAAAGGTCAGTTTAGTTCTACATTTTATAACATATAATAAACTCTATAATTCTATCACATGGTAACACTGTTTCATAATCTTCTTTAGTCCTCCCCCTATTTGAAGACCTATCATAACAGCAATTACACATACAAAACCCCTCCTCCTACTCCTCCACCCACAACAGTAAGTCACACAAATGTATTATATATGTAATATAAATGTAATGTAATAAAAGTGATGTTCATAAAATATAATACTGCCTTAAAGTGATAAAAATGTATTATGAAATGATTTCTCCCTATCATTTTAGAATTGGGGAAGTGATTTTTCATGTGTGGATACAGCACCCTCTGACACTGTACCAGAATCTGGTAAGAGAGAATACAATTGTCTCTCCTCTCTGGTAAAAGAGAAAAAAATATTTTTTACCATCGGCAAAGTAGATTAAATGAATATTTTCAGAGGTCTTCCCCGATGATGTATTTCTATCAGTGTTGTCTTTTGGTTTTTAATCTAAATTTAAATGTGTCTATAGAGCTGAGATATTTTGTTAATGACAAGTAGCTTGAATTTACAAAAGACCATGCCGTAATCTCAAAAAAAGTAATAAGGAGGATAAAACAAAGATTAGTAGGTCTAAATGCAAGTATAAAGCAGAAACCGTAATTATGTGCTAGGTTTATGGATAGAGACAATAAGGCAAGACGGGCTTTCACTGTGTACAGACACCCTGCATTGTTTATTATCTTTCTAAGTCCAAGTACCCTGCAATGCAGCTGTGTTGTATCAGGTATCCAGGATAGTCATCTTATCACATTTCTTTCTCAGTTCACAGGCTGCGTCCAGGTGACATTAAAGTGGTGGCGTCTCTGGGAGATTCACTCACAGTAAGTGTGGGTGTATGTTTGTGTATATTGCTGTTTTGTCATGTTGTAAACATCCCCCCCCCCCCCCCCTCTCTCTCTCTCTGCATTTGTCAGGCCGGCTTTGGTGCAAAAGCTGAAAACCTTCTGCAGTTGGCAGATGAGGAGCGAGGGGTTTCCTGGAGGTGAGTTTTTGTCAGCCTATATGCTTATGGATTTTTTTGTTATATTCTCTGCAGGTTTTCATATAAAGTGTCTATGTTTAATTTGTTTGACAGCATTGGCGGGGATGATACTTTGGAAACTGTCACCACATTGCCAAGTGAGTATTTTCTTATGTAACACTTTGTCATTTTTATTGGTTGTTATTAGCAGTATTGCTTAGTAAAGAGACTCTAATCCCTCTAAAAATTATTATCAGATTTGATTCTTGTTTAATAACATAATGGTCACCAGTCCCCTGCGTCATTATTTGTTATCAGACATCCTTAAGAAGTTCAATCCAAGTGTCTTCGGCTTTTCAAAAGGAAAAAGTAAAAGGCCAAATGGCTTCAATATGGCAGTGAGCGGTGCCAAAGCCAAGTGAGGAACACACATACACATATACACTCAAACACAATTCACAGTATCATCTCATCTAATGGATTCTTTCTCTATGTTCAGTAATATACCAGCACAAGTGAAGGATCTTATCACAGCTTTAAAGGAGAGCATGGTCAGTATGTTTATTTAATCTATTAAGTTGTTCTGAACCATTTTGTGGTGAATAAAAAAAAAATGCATACAAATGACAATGTTTGTTTTCTTTTGTCATTATATAAATAAACTTCCCGTCCAAGTTCCTGTTTGAATTTAAATAGGCAAATGCTTAAGAGTCCATGATTGGATCATTATTGCAGTGATCATTATGTTTCTAGCATGTTATATGTTTGGCAACAGTTCTTCTAACCCTAATTGATGGTGTGTGTAGTTTTTCATTCCTTAAACAACCATTTTTGGAGTTTAGTCATGTTTAGAGTTTGCTTTTGATCTCCTTTACTGTTCTGTTCATGTCTGTTTCTAGGTTGGTTTTCTTGTTGTTAATTACTAGTAGAAAGTTGGAAGTGTTGGAAACTTTTCCTTCAGAGACCAGGAGACGTTGGGATATCTTTCAAGCAGAAGTTACTCTTTATTGAGGACTTTTCTGTGCATGGCTGTAGTCATCCAAGTCTAACTAAGGCAGTATACATTGTAGTTTATATACCTTTCAAGGGGGAGGGATTTACATAGAGGTGAAGATACTCTGAAATAAAGCATGTAAATGAAGGACAGGAGTCAGCCCGTTACCGGAAATTCCCCGTCCCTGTCTCGTCAGCATGACATTGTAACTCAGAGCCTTGAGAAGCTAATCCAATCAGCCTGATTAGATCACTCAAACCTTAACATTATCATAGAGACAAAAGTCCAGCTGTACTTGAGAAGTAACAAAAGGTTAATGTCATCATCTATGCCTCAAAATGGTAAACACTGTGTGAACTTTCTTAGTTAAAATACTGTTGAACCTAAATTAAACATTTAATACATTTGTAACACTACAGAAGACACATCATAGCCATATTCCAGGATGACAATGGCAAGATTCATCAGGCTCAAATTGTGAAAGAATGGTTGGGAGGGAGCATGAAGAATATTTTGTACACATATTGACCAAAAATGTATGCTCCTCTTAATGGAAATAACATTTTCATGAAGAGGTGCATCAACTTTTGGTTAAGATCTTGTATTGACAATGCAACTTTCAAGAACTCTTTAAAGTCTACTCCAGCACATCCCAAAGACTTTCAATAAATTTAAGGTCTGGACTTAGAGGTGCCAATTCATGTGTGAAAATTATTCTTCATGCTCCCTCCCAACCATTCTTTCACAATTTGAGCCTGATTAATCTTGGCTTTGTCATCCTGGAATATGGCCATGGTGTGTCTTCCTACATGGTTGTTTAAGAAATGAAAAGCTACACACTCCATCAATTAGGGTTAGAAGAACTGTTGCCAAACATATAACATGCTAGAAACATAATAATCACTGCAAAAATGATCCAGTCATAGACTCTTAAGCATTTGAATATTCCAATCCAAACAGCGACTTTTTTTTCGGCCGGGCAGTGTATGTTTTGTATGTGCCAACCAGTTGCTGCACAAAGCAAATTTCACCAATTGTTGTGTGATAATAAAGACCATAACCTAATTTATTCAAATAAATGTTTTTATGCCACACTACACTCTTTTTTCAGGAAGTGGACTTTGAGAAGGATTGGAAGCTGGTGACACTGTTTATTGGGGGAAATGACCTTTGCCAGTACTGTCATGACCGGGTGAGTGGATGATTCTTAATAAAGGCTTTCATCTACTCATCATAAGAGGTTTCTTCTTATGTCATAGAACCTAAGCAGTGACCTTTAAGCAACTAAAATACATTCTGATATTTGCTAACAGAGATGTGCCATTGCGTCATTGCCATTGTGTTGTTTTTTAAGACCAGCAAACAACAATTCAATTTATTTTTTCCCTACCCAGGCTTCTCTGTCCCCTTCTAAGTACATTGGTCACCTCAGAGACAGTCTGGACATGCTGTACAATGAGGTGAGAGAGATGCACATACCTGATCACATTCTTTCAATGGGTAAATCTCATGAAAACATGTCTGGCCAATGTAGAAGCTTTCCAACACGTAATAAAAAAAATAAAAAGGTAATTGCAACTTTTTATCTCGCAATTCGGATCTTATAACTCATAATTATGAGTTTATATCTCACAACTCTGAGAGAAAAAGTCAGAATATGCGAGATATATGCAATTTTCCCCCCGCAATTGCGAGTTTATATCTCGCAAAATACTTTATTTCTTGTGATTCTGAGTCAATATCTCACAATATCTAAACTCGGAATCGTGAGGGAAAAAAGTTAGAATAGTGAGATAAAAAGTTGCATTCTTATTAGTTTGAAAATAATTTTGCCTAATAAGGCTTTTTGCACAGTGACATTATTTTCATGACAATTACACACGTACACATATAATTAACACATTTACAATTATGTTGTGTGTGTCTGTGTAGGTTCCCAGAGTGCTGGTAAATTTTGTGGAAATCTTAGAGGTCAATGATCTGCGTATAGTAAAGAGGGACACATTGGGCTGCAGCCTCCTGCAAAAGTAAATCAATTAATCCATGAAATATTAAACATTTATCTGAAAACCTGTGTAAATTTCATGTTCTTATGTACATTAACAGCATTTTCATGACTGTGTGTCTGACAGGAACTTGTGTCCATGTTTTCTGAATCCGGGTGAGAACTCTCCAGAAATGAATGAAATGAAGAAGATCAACAAAGATCTGCAGGTCTGTAGCCAATCATTTATAACTGATCAGCTGAGTGGGCTTTAGTTTATCTTGACCTTCAATAATAAAAGTGTTGTTTTCTGTTCCAGATGGAGACTGAAAGGCTGGTGTATGGGGGGCGGTATGACGGAAGACAGGACTTTACGGTGGTGCTACAGCCCTTCTTCGAGAACTCAGCTGTTCCAATGATCAAGGTTAGCTTTCTTAAAACATCTCTAACAGAGCTCATGTTTCATGAGATCCCATTAACACATTTAGACATGTTTAAATATGTTAATAGCTATCGAACCTTGAGTCTCAGTATCAGGGCCAATGTTAACAGATGAAATGTCTCTCTCTGCTTTAGGATGGCACACCAGACCTGACTTTCTTCTCTGTGGACTGTTTTCATTTCTCTGAGCGTGGACATGCAGAGATGGCTATTTCGCTCTGGAACAACATGGTAAATACACTTGCACACCCTTTATGATAATCTCACAGAAGCTTTCCTGCATTTAACAGCACTTCTCCTGTATTGTGGTTTTAAGCTGGAGCCTATGGGGAGTAAACAAAACTACAATAATTTCACATATGACCGCAGTAAGATTCAATGTCCCACAAAGGTGAGTAAATAATCAATGGAAACTGGAAGAGAACAATAACCAATATATGATAAAATGGTCTTTCAAATAATGATTTTCCTTCATATCTTCTCCAGGAGCATCCCTTCATTTTTACACAAATAAACAGTGGCTCTGACGTCCCTACAACTGCCGTTCCCACCACAGTTGCCCCGGGCATCCCTCTCCCTGCAGATTGCCCCAACGATTCTGTGCCGGCCTGGGCAGCTGCTATTCTGGCTGTAGGAGGCTTGATTATTGGTTGGGGCATAACCTGGATGATCTTCTACTACAGAGAACGAAGGAACAGAAAGAGAAACCAGACTAAAGAAATGAACGGAACAAAGTTCTAATAACTTTTTTTTTTAAATTGCATATATAAAGTGAATTATTTTACTACAGACTAAACCCATTCCCAAGCATTTATTTTGGGATTTTATTAATTAAAAGCATATATATATATATATATATATATATATATATATATATATATATATATATATATATATATATATATATATATATATATAATATATTTTTTATATTTATAGTTTTAACAGGTGAGAATATTTACCTCAAACCCTCACAAATCACATACATTCTGTTTGTTTTTTTGAAAGTGTTCAGATGTCAGTAAATTCATTTATTGCTATAAATTATTTATACAACAAATAATTTTGATACTTAGATAAACAAAAGTAAATCAGTCATTATATTTTTATTTGAAAGTAATTAAAAAATTTAATGTTTTAATTTAATTGTATTATTTGTTGTTTGATTGTGTTATATGTATATTATAAAATGTTTACAGGGTTTTGTTTTTGACCCTGAAGTGTGCCCATGAGCAATAAAATCATTTTTTGTTAAACCAAGCCTGTATCTGACTATATCAATACACACGTGTAATTTGTTTAACTGCGAAATTGAAATTTTATTATTTTTGCCACTATTTGTTAATGTTAATGAAAAATAAGAATAATTACAACTTCGAATATATATATATATATATATATATATATATATATATATATATATATATATTTTTTTTTTTTTTTTTTTTTGTGTGTGTGTGTGTGTGTTTTGTTAATCTTTTTTAAATCTTAACTTTTGTATTTCGTTGCTTTTCTTTTCTGTTCAAGCTCATCTGGTATGACCAAATATTAGATATACTATCAAGTCAGTTCATGTTAAGTGACTTTCACCTGAGTCTTTCAGTTTTTCACCAATAGATGGCAGTAGCGCAACGGAGCCTAGACCAAAGCCTAACGAAAAAATTACGATAAATTTGACTGAAATATTATAAGAAAGCAAACAAAATCACTGTTAAATGTATGATCATTTTGATACCAAGGAATGGGAAACCAATGGCTTGAAAACATGCAATAAACAAAATGAAGCATTTTTTTAATTAATTCATTTTAAGAATTAAATTCCGTTTTAATCACGTTGATATGGCTAAAGAAACGCACTCTTGTGCGAATCAAGCTCAATAAATTGATTACAAAATCTTGAATAAAATAAATGCCAAGTGTAATCCTACTCTGATAAAAATCCTTCTGGAAGGGAAACCAAATACACAAATAGCAAGACGTTGAACAATAGAAAATACCATTAACAATTAAGTTGCTTTCAACAGGTCAAAAGTTTTCCTTCAAACGATTAAATATTCACGAAACGGTCATTAATATTGACGTAACTGCTTGTAACCAAGTGAATGACGTCATTGTGACCACCACCTAGCGGCCGTTACTGGAAGCTCTGCATGCAGAACTCGGCACTGAAGATGGCGGAGGGGGAATTAAACGTCGACAGTCTCATTTCTCGTCTTCTTGAAGGTAAGATTTTTGAAAGTGAATGCAGTTTAACGTTTACACAAACATACCCGGTAATTATGTATGTGTCATAATCTGTTTTTCCGTTGGTGAATAGGGAATTTTGCGCGTAAAGAGAATCTTAGCTTCCCGTCTCGGCGCCCTGTTTACAAACACGGCTGTGGCCCCGGGGTTTGGTCAGCCTTTTTACCAGTGCTGGGAGTTTTACATTAGATCTAACCTTGCCTTTATCTAGCGAAGAAGGAACGAGACGCGAGGGCCTGCAGTTTATACACCAGTTGGTCAAAGAAACCGAGTAAATAAGAGAGAGGGCAGGACGATGCAGTGTCCGCTGCGTTGTTGACTTCAGGCGAATGTAACCGACGTAATTCTGATTTTCCATTCGGCTCAACTCGCACTATATTTAGTAGCCTATTCAACGTTACCGTGTAAGTTACTTCTCCTAACCTACTCTTAATTAATGTTATAAATGTGTTTTCTAAAACCCTATTTTAACAGTACACTGTTTTATAGTAATATTACACTGAATCGTATTAATAATGGTACAATAATGGTACATGTTCTGTGTACAACGTCAACGTTACACTATTCTTCTTAGTAACATCGCACTGTTTTTTCTCTCAATAACGTTAAATTCAGTTCTTATTTTTAAATTGCATTTTCCTTAGAGGACTACAATGAATCCTCTTCATAATCAAACAATAAACATTCTCTTCATAACATTGCGCTTGTTTTCTTTTAATAACGTTACACTTCATTCCCTTAATAACTTTGTATTCTGTAACGCGTTACAGTGTAACAAGAACGTTACGAGAAGACAAAGTAATTTCACTAAGGGAATGCAGTGTAACATTATCAACAGAATACAAGTGCTATGCTATGAAGAGAATATTTATTGTTTGATTGTGAAGGGGATTTATTGTAGTCTAAGGGAAATAACTGAATCCTCTTCATAACGAAACACTATTCTTTTCATAAGGTTACACTGTATACTATTAGTGATGTTTCACTTTATTCCGGCTCGTCTCATCTTCATGAGCAGGTGGAGCAGTGCCCCAGCAAAATATATAAACTGAATCAATAATAAATCGTAAATATTTTCAGCATTATGCAACAAATATTTTATGTTTTTCAAGACTATTTTAAGTCGTTAAAGGGTTAGTTCACCCAAAAAGGAAACCGGTAATTTACTCACCCTCATGTCATTCCAAACCCATAAGATTTTTGTTCATCTTCGGAACACAAATTAAGATATTTTTAATGAAATCTGAGTTATTTCTGTCCCTCCATTGTCAGCTACGTAACTAAAATGTTTACGCTTCAAAAAGTTCATAAAGAAATCGTAAAACTAATTCATATGAATTGAGTGGTTTAGTTCACATTTTCTGACAAGACACGATCGCTTTGTAGGCTAAACAGATTGAATTTAGGCTTTTATTCACATATTAACATTCATCAGTTTTACGATCTCTTTATAAACTTTTTGAGGCATCAAAGTGGTAGTTGCGTAGTTAATGTAGGGACAGAATTATCTCAGATTTCATTAAAAATATCTACATTTGTGTTCCGATGATGAACGAAAGTGTTCCTGGTTTGGAACAACACGAGGGTGAGTAATTGATGACAGAATTTTCATTTTTTCTAAAAAGTATGTTCTATAATCTATTTAGTATGAATGTGTGTAGTAGTAACCAGCATCAGTTACATCGCTTCACTGCCATTCACAAATCCTCTCCTGTGGCCTCATGGGATAGTAAAGGTTCCTTTTTATGCTCACTTCAGAATCTCGCCGATAGTAGTAGGTCATCCTGGTACTTTTTGCCTACTCTATGAGTACTGTGGATTCGGGCATACTTCTTTTGTCACAAACATTTTTTTGCCTACTATATGGTTGGGAATAATGTGATTTCAAATGCAGCCAACGTGTGTGTTGTGCGTACTTATAGCAGTACTTAGTCCATCATTAGAGCGTCACCATCAGGCTGAATTACACAAGGAAACTAGACCTCTGCCAAAAGTGTGTCTGCATGTGTTCAGCAATTAGAAAATAAAGCTTACAAACTATTTATCCTAAACTAGCGCTAAGACCCAGAACTTGCCCTAGTACCTACATTTACAGTCAGGAGCCGCTATACTGCTGCATTCCCTTTATTACTTTGTATTCTTAGTTACATTGAATACTCATCATAATGGTAATGAACACTATATATTATCTCCATAACATTACACTGTATTCTCTTAGGAATGTTACACTGTTTTTTCTCTACACATTACCTTTACTGTGTAACTTAACTTAAATATAAAGATTAACTTTTTTCTCAGTATGAAGTGAATAAGTTGTAAATGGAATTCTAAAGAGTTATTCTGTTACATTTTATCGTCTTCTGAATCTTAAAATACATTCCTTTTATAGTGTTACACTGTATTATTATCAGAACATTACATTGAATCTTCAAAATATTTTATTGCAATCTTCTGAATTCTGGTTTATGGCTGCTTTGTTTGCTCTGTAATTGTTCCTCTACTGTAGACTGGATTGTTAGCTTTAGTGTGTGCCTGTGCCATGGCTTTTACTTTTCTGCCTTTATAGATGCTGGAACCATTTATTATCCTGTATAGTAGATATTAGAGAGATTTGTGAGTAGTAGTAGAAAGACCAATGTTTCTGTCTCAGGGAATTCGAGTTAGGATCTACCATGGGGTATTTCTGTCCATCTCAGTGACTTTTGTTGCTACACAAACTTCTGCTGTTCAGTTACTTTTGATAAAAGAAAGCGCCGTGGATTATTGCACCACCCTGATAACCGATATGGCTCGTGCCCGTCCATCTGTCCCAACAGCCTCCTGCTGACCCTCACTCAGCAATGCCATCTGTGATTCTCTGTGACCCTAACGTCCCAATTCTCGGTTCCTCACACTTCGATTTTCATGGTCTCACCAACACATCTCTGTATGTTTCTCTCATGTTCCATCTGTGTCTCTCGATCACACTCCTCGATCTGTGAAGATCTGCTGTCTGCTGACATACCCACGGTGGTCAGAGAGGACCGTCTAATGGCTGCCCATCAGGACTTGGACAATATTGTGAATTGCTGTAAAATGCTGTAGTGGGAAAGGGAATCAGTTTAGTTAGTCTGTGTCATTTCGTTCTTATGTATTGTTATGTAATATGACCGTAACATGATGAACAAGGAATCAGAGCGAGGAATTAGTTCCTCACAAATTGTAGTCGATTGCCACTTGGAGCAAGTTGTTTCTCGCCAGCTCCTAATCTAGCTCAGACTGGTCTGGACTGTGGTTTGTCAAACACACATACACACATGCACACAATCAGATTTTTCTTATGTTTAGTCATGCTGCAATAACAGGGACATTTCATCAGCTCATAGACTTTTACACACTTCAATCTGTACAAATGGCACCATTCTTGGAATCTCATAAAGTGCTCTGCACTTTATACACGCACAGTAGTTGGGGTTACAGCATTCTTTTCAAAGAGTCTCCAACATTTCTGGTCTGTGTGGGATATTGTGAGGGTGGATGGTCTGAAGACTAAAATAGTTAGGTCTATTATATAACCATAATCATGGCTTTAAGAAAAGAGCACAATTTTTCCTTCTCGGTGACATATACTGTCTTTGAGCTATTGTCCTTTTTCTCCCCATACACACTTTTCTAATCTATCATTCTCCCGTCTCAGAATGAATTATAGCTAGTAAGTTCTCACTTATAGTTTCTCTCCATCAAATGAAGTTCTTGGACAAACCACTCTGCAAAATGGTTGTTTAACAGAAAGACAGTCTCAACTATCAAGGCGGGAACATTCCTGCTGAATTCCAGACACTCTCAAGATTCCCACTCACATAAACAGCAACATTCACTGAAATTATGTGAGCAGGACATGACAAATGAAAATGTTTATTTATTATGGTATTATGTACACTACTGTTTCGTACATTCGGTAATATTTTTAAATTGATTTTTAAAGTTTCTTTTGCTCACTTGGGCTGCCCCACTGGGGGGACAAATAAAGGTATTGAATTGAATTGAATTGAATTTATCTAATCAATTGTACAGTAAAACAGTAAAGTTGTCAAACATATCTATAATCAAATAACTGTTTTCTTTTTTATATATATATTTTAAAATGTAATTTATTCCTGTTGTGCGTGATAACATAGCTTTTCAGCATCCATTACTCCAGTCTTCAGTTTCACATGATCCTTCAGAAATTATTATTATTAGCTTTGAAAAAAATTGTGCTGCTTAATACGTTTGTGGGATGTTTAAAAGAAGTAGTCAAATACCAATCTAATGATTCCTGGCTGAATAAAATTATTAATTTTTTGTTTAAATCATAGTAATGTAAATCATAAAATATTAAAATAAGTAATTATCAATTAAAGATTAGTTAAATCAAGTTGTTTTTTTGTATTTGCCACCATTAGACTTTGATTGGATAAAGGCATCAGGTGTCATTGTCAGCCTGACACCTTGAACAGCAAGGCTGAGTCCTAAATCGCCTCTTATACCCTCATTCACTATTCCCTACATTGGGCTACTAATATAGTTCACTTGAGGGGAGTCAGTGAATGAAAACGAGTGAGTGAATTTGGACACTGACTGTGCCGGAAGAGCTTTTGCTTTTTAATCGTTTGAGCTTGCGGTTTAATAATTATTTGAAGTCTCAAACTGGCAGCTCCTGTAGAAAGATTCAAATATTTATCTTTGATATAAAAAATATTTGTCATGTAAACTATGTATAAACCTTAATTAAACAAATTTATACCTGAATGTTATTACGCTGTAACCACATTGGACAAGCCGTTTAGAAAATGGATGGATGGATGATTCAGCTGCGGGCGCCATCCTCTAGTCAGACGTGCAAATCTCGCAATGGATTACACAGTGCATTTTGAGTATTCTCTAGCCATTGAGTGTACATCGGTTGGACACTCGTCACTTGCGGTGAATGGTGGGATTGAATGTGTACACACAATCAAGTTCACTCGTTTGGGACACCACTACAAATCGCTGTCTCTTCAAGTAGACCCCTATTAAGGGGTATAGGGGGTGATTTCGAGCACAGCCCAAGACTTTTTTAACTATTGACAATAGTCAATAGCCTGTTCTGGCCCACTTAGACAGGAAGAGACCTGTCTGACAAATATGTGGAGTTACTAACCATGGTTTTTAAATGTTTATAGTGCATATCTTAAATAGTTACTACCATAAACCAGTGAGATTTTTTTAAAACTTATTTAAATAAGTACTGATTTTCCCCCCAGTCATAACTCAGAAAACAAACCAAAATATATAGTTATTCTCATAGATATCTTGTTACGTCCCCTGAGCAAAACTCTGAATATCTTCCAAAGATTTGATGTTGCAATCCAAAAGTTTGCAAATCCAGTGGCTAGTTCTTCCTCAGAAGCGCTCATGCAGCACTTTATAAATATGCCTTTGTTTCTAAGCACTAAAAAAGTTTTTCAAAAGTCAGAGACAGATTAATCAGTTTGCCAGATTGAGAGTGTCTATTTATGTGTGCAATATGCTTCAGCGAATGACTGTATGGAATGTGGGCCAATTTGTGATGATGATTTGAAAATCACACGTTTGACTCAGTTATTGAGGCTACAGTAAAGTTGTCACACTCATGGATTAGCAAACCATGTTAACCAAATGTTAACTAATGTTGATGTCAACTGTTCCAGTGCGAGGATGTCGTCCAGGGAAGATCGTTCAGATGACGGAAGCAGAAGTTCGAGGACTCTGCATTAAATCTCGAGAGATCTTCCTCAGCCAGCCCATCCTGCTGGAGTTGGAGGCTCCACTTAAAATCTGTGGTAGGTTAGATATTCTCCTTCTCCAGAGCGGAGAACAATTCTGCTGTTTTAATTACATTCCTTCCCCTCTATCTCTCAAGGTTTTGAAAATATGTGTGTAAGTAGAGCAGGATATAAATATGAATGTAATGAGGATAGGTTTGAGGTCATTTCTCTTTTCTCTGTGGCACACCTGAGACCCCTGTGAGTGTGTGTGTGTCATTAACCTGAATTTTGGGTGATAAGATCTTTAGGCCTCTTCTTTTTTTTAAGCCTAATTTAACTAAATCCAAAAAAAAATATTTGTGATGTCAATCATATAAACTCTCACTCTGTCTCTAGGTGACATCCATGGGCAGTACACAGATCTGTTGAGGTTGTTTGAATATGGCGGTTTTCCACCAGAGGCAAACTATCTCTTCCTGGGTGATTATGTGGACCGAGGGAAACAGTCTTTGGAGACCATCTGCCTCCTACTGGCCTATAAGATCAAATACCCTGAGAATTTCTTCCTCCTGAGGGGAAATCACGAGTGCGCCTCCATCAACCGTATCTACGGCTTCTACGATGAGTGTGAGCATCTTAGCACATATACATGCATATATAAACACATCAAATATTAACACACACCCACACCAGACAATCTGAAATCTTATTGATTTTCTCACCCCCTGAACAAACTTTCAGGTCATGCATAATGCTGTGTTGTTATGAATGTGTATATTTGTCTGTTGCAGGCAAGCGCAGGTTCAACATAAAACTCTGGAAGACGTTCACAGACTGCTTCAACTGCCTCCCAATCGCTGCCATCATAGATGAGAAGATTTTCTGTTGTCATGGAGGTGAGAATGAGTGAACAAATGATGGATAGTTCTATAGAAGTGACTCTTGGCCTGATAAAATAGGGCAACTGAGTCTAAAAATATGAATGCGTGCTCTTTGTGACACTTTTTCTGTCTGACTTTTTGTCTCTTGTCTGTCCATCTTCTAGGTCTCTCTCCTGATCTGCAGTCAATGGAACAGATACGTCGGATTATGCGACCAACTGACGTCCCAGATACAGGTGTGTGTGTACGTGCATGTGACAAAAATACTTGTTTTAGACTGATAACTTACTAATGTCTCAGTTCCATCTCCTTTTAAACATTTTATTGAATTTTTAGTAAATTTTGTGATGTATTTAGCATTTCCTATAAATACATCATTTTTTTTTTTACAATTATATTTGCCATGGTGTTGCTTTAGAATTTTTATTAGCTTTTATTTTTACATATTGAATTTGTTTAATTTTTAGTAATATATATGTATGTATAGTGCCAAGTAAAGATGTAGTTTAAGTTTTTCATCCGTATTTATAATTTATTTGAAAAATGTTTTAATAGTTTTAGTTAATGATAATAACTATGATCTGCCATCAGCCACCCTGCTCTATATCTTGGTACTTGCATTGACCATTAGAAAACATTTTTATGACATATTTAATATTTGTTGAGCACTAATAAAAAACATTATTTAAACAACCAACAGATTTTTCAGACGAAATCAATATTATTAAAACTCAATATAATGGGATGAAATATTATAAAATACATATTCTCTGTCTTGCAGGGTTGCTGTGTGATTTGCTGTGGTCGGACCCAGATAAGGACGTTCAGGGATGGGGGGAGAACGATCGTGGCGTTTCATTTACTTTCGGTGCCGACGTAGTCAGCAAATTCTTGAACCGCCACGATCTGGACCTAATCTGCAGGGCACATCAGGTACCAATTCATTCCAACCAATCAGTATCCACTATCCATGTGGTAACTTTGAATAATTGTAGTTGAGGTGGGTTATGACTTCTATATCTAGGTTGCGTTTTTAGTTAGTGCAATAAGTGTGTTGTGTTTTGCAGGTTGTTGAAGATGGTTATGAGTTCTTTGCAAAGCGTCAGCTGGTCACTCTGTTCTCAGCGCCAAACTACTGCGGGGAGTTTGACAATGCTGGTGGAATGATGAGTGTGGATGAGTCACTCATGTGCTCTTTTCAGGTGTGTCATCATCCACACACATTTTAAAAAACACAGTTTAGTATGTTTTTTAAGTCATTTGGTTTACGAGAACACAGGAAGTGCCCTCGTAAACCATTGTTACGTTGTAATATCCATGTCATTATACATATGTGTCCTCATAAACCATATATACAAGAACACACACACATGCATTGTGTACACACAATGCACTCACACACTCTTTTCTCTCTCAGATCCTGAAGCCTTCAGAAAAGAAGGCAAAGTATCAGTACGGTGGGGTTAACTCAGGGCGACCTGTGACCCCGCCCCGTACGGCCCAAGCCCCCAAGAAGAGGTGAGCGGCTTGCCACCCAGTACAACTCCCTCCATCCCCCCACCGTCAGCAAACTACCCCTATCCTCTAAAATCTCTCCTCGCCCTGCCAAACCTCTTTCTCTTTTCTTGATATTTGTGTACAGAAATTTTGCTGTGACCAGTCAAATTCTCTTTTCTTTTGCTCTGCTAGTTTGTTTATTGGTATTTTAATAACATAAATAATAATAATACTGCTTTGGGAAGAAATTGCTCTATTAAGAACCGAGAGCAAAACACACTCATTCTCTTACGCAAAGATCTCAGTAGTGTCCTGATATATAAGCATTTTATTAAACTTTACTTCAGTACTCTTTGATTATTGAACATTAATGTTGATTCATTAAGAAAGAGTGACGATTGTAAGCATTGAAGGTTGTTGTGTATTTCGCTCCACTCTGAAGTTTCAAGACCAGAGGCTTTCATACACACACTCACACTTAACTCTGTCAGGGTGCTTGATCACAGGTCAGCAGACACAATCCATTGTCGATAAACTAGGTCAGCGTGGACAAAGCTGGAAAAGGGATTTTAACTCGGATACCGTGACGCGTACACATTTGCACAGCTGCATTTACAAATGGCTTTGCATGTTGTTTTCTTAATACCTCTGGGATTTACAGCGAAACTCTATAGACCTCTGTTTAACTTGCTGTTTTTATGTCTTACGATAGTAATAATTGAGGAGAAAAGTGTCACAGCATAACACTTCTTTGCATGACCCATGTACACGTCAGTAATAACCTGCCTGAAGCAATGTGATCCACCAGCCATTTTCTCATTGGATAACAAGACTGCTGACACAAATAGAGCCTCCAGGTGGAAGATATTGATTCAATATTACAGATTAGCACTTGTTTGAAGTTCCCTAACATCATTTAGAAGGTTAAAGCTGATTCTATTGGATTTGTTTAACAACTTATTACCTAAAATAGTAGCACATGTGTGACTAAACAATGCCTTTCTGTGAGGGTTGCAGTTCCTCACGTTGATATTGACCTGTCATAATTCATTCTTTTTTTAAATGTTTTTATTTTTGTGTTGCTGTTTACTTCTTCTCCTTAATTTATTTTCAAATGTTTGGAAAGCTATCTAAGTGTTCTAAAAGCAGTTCATGAGTTTTGTATAAGTGGGCTTCAAACTTAATAAATGGAAGAAAACTCTTTTTGCCGCCTCTGTGTTTGTGTCCCTCAGCAACCGTATAAATACCAGGCTAATTAAAGTGGCGCAGGCCATAGTTCTGGATGCTATTCAACTGATTTTTTCAAGTGTTTCATTAAAATAAGCAGTCCTGTAACTTGCCAATGCTGAAAAATGTGAACAAGGACAATCTGTGGTCTGTTGTCATGGCTACTCTATCCCTGCAGGGTCGGGCTCTATTTCAATGCAGCCAAAAGCAGACAATGAGCTGAAATTGTTTTCAGTTGATTGAAGTAGTATCTGAAATTTCACATGATCGATTTGTTTAATGACCTGAATAAATGTATTTAATCTATCAAATCACAGTAGCCTACTACCTCTGCTGCTATTTTTGTGCATATAAAACTGTTCCCCTGAATTAATCTAGGCTTTATGTTTTAAATGTATGGTGACCGATTGGTGGGAGATCAGTCAGTTGACCAATCAAATTTTAGGGACATGGGAAAATAATATTATACTGACTTTGAGGATGCACGCACAATGCAAAAACGATTATTAAAGCTTTATTAGTTACCAAGATAGTAGTCTTTCTTGTTTTGAATGTGAACACTACACTTCATTATTATACAGTTGTTTGAGGTTGGTTCATCATCATTACTCCCATATTCTGTGAAATATCACCCAAACAACGGTAAATGTGTCTGCACCTTTATAGACAGAGTTTACATTGCAAGTGAAATCCCTATTCAATTTCCTGTGTGGAATTCAAATTCCATCTCATCAATAGGTGAGCCAATTCTTCTTAAATCGGATTTCATAGTTCATTACTAGTATTTTGATTTCAAGGTTATGATCTTGTTCCAGGACCAATAAAAGGTCACTAGGTCAAGGGACATGTATGTTTTACCTGGCAAAAGTTCAATGACCACCAAGACTGTCAACACTAAAATTAATTCTGAAGTGAATTTAAACACAAGCCGCCTTTGTTTTCCATACAAAAAAAATGGAAGTCACAGTGAGGTTACAGTAAAGGGAAGGTTTTGTCTTTCACCATGTTTTTTCACACTTAATCCCAGTGCATCCATCAGTGTGGGGCACCTTCTCCAACACTTTATCCCCAACAGGAGCTGTTATCCAGGTCCAGATTGTGTTCACTGCCCTCCTGAATGGCTCATGAAAGAGGCAGCCACACAGAAGGAAGCAGGGCAGGACCACGTACAGTTCTGCCAGGAGCCAGAGACACAGCAGGAAGAGTCCGGCTGTCAGCAGCTGGAGTGCCACTCTCCCTGCACAGATCTCACTCAGCCAACAGCCCAGCTGGCTGCTTTTCAGCAACTGAACCAGCCTGTAGTCCCTGACCCTGTTCTGTGAGGTGAAGGAGATTGATCAGTGACAGGCCCAGTCCACACATGCAGTAGTAGCAGCTCCTAATACATGTTTCTTTAGTACCTGTTGGTCTTGAGTTGAAAGCTGAGATCTGTTAGATCTCTTGATGGAGACCTTATTGGCTTCTGGTGAAAATGTTCTCTTAGCACAGTCTGTTCTTATGTGAACTCTCTTCTCCATGATCAGGTTTCCTGAGCAGAACATTTTATTCTGTGGGTAAATCTCTTTTGCCTGTTTTCTTATAATGTTAAGCATTTGTACACATTAAGGCTGCTGGTACTGTAAATCATATTTTTGCTATAGCTGATGGGTAAACAAGTGAATCATTAAATCACACTAGCAAACATTCAGACAACAATTGTCACAGTGTTGGTTTGTGTTTCCCCGGGTGTCCACTAGAGGTCTCTTTCCCTTACTGTCACCATTCATTCTGGAACTGCATTTCCCACGATCCTTTGTCTGTTCTCATCACTCATCATTGCACTCAGCTGTTTCCTATCACCTTGTTAGTTCTGTGTGTGTATATACCCTGTCTGTTTTAGTGTTTGTTATGGAGTCATTGTTTTATGTCCCACACTTCTGATGTTGGTTTCTGTTTCTTGTTTCTGCCTTGGATTGGTATTATGGACTTTGACCCCCTGCCTGGACTGATTGTGAGTTGGATTACCCTATTATTAAACTACTGCTTTTGGATCTTCTGTCCCCTGTGTGTGTCTCCGTGACAGAACGACTCCATCAAACCCAGATCCAGCGGTATGTTTTTTAATATCTCTTCCCCAGCCACCTAGCGGCAGAGAAGGGAGTTTTTAAGGGGACCCGGTTGGTCAGGTTTCGCGGGTCCCGTGGAGGTCACAGTGGAGGAGGTAGTCGGGAGATGATCCCTGTTCTGGTGGTCCCGGTTCCGGTGGTCCTGAGTCCAGTGGTTCGGAGAAGGAGACACAGCCCGTCTGCCCACTCAGAGACCGTTCACGTCCCGTCTGCCCAGTCAGAGACCGTTCACGTCCCGTCTGCCCAGTCAGAGACCGTTCACGTCCCGTCTGCCCAGTCAGAGACCGTTCACGTCCCGTCTGCCCAGCCAGAGACCGTTCACGTCCCGTCTGCCCAGCCAGAGACCGTTCACGTCCCGTCTGCCCAGCCAGAGACCGTTCACGTCCCGTCTGCCCAGCCAGAGACCGTTCACGTCCCGTCTGCCCAGCCAGAGACCGTTCACGTCCCGTCTGCCCAGCCAGAGACCGTTCACGTCCCGTCTGCCCAGCCAGAGACCGTTCACGTCCCGTCTGCCCAGCCAGAGACCGTTCACGTCCCGTCTGCCCAGCCAGAGACCGTTCACGTCCCGTCTGCCCAGCCAGAGACCGTTCACGTCCCGTCTGCCCAGCCAGAGACCGTTCACGTCCCGTCTGCCCAGCCAGAGACCGTTCACGTCCCGTCTGCCCAGCCAGAGACCGTTCACGTCCCGTCTGCCCAGCCAGAGACCGTTCACGTCCCGTCTGCCCAGCCAGAGACCGTTCACGTCCCGTCTGCCCAGCCAGAGACCGTTCACGTCCCGTCTGCCTAGTCAGAGACCGTTCACGTCCCGTCTGCCCACGTCCCGTCTGCCCAGCCAAAGACTGTTCACGTCACGTCTGCCCACGTCCCGTCTGCCCAGCCAGAGACTGTTCACGTCACGTCTGCCCAGTCAGAGACTGTTCATGTCACGTCTGGTGGTGATGGCGTGGATAAGACACATGCCCTTGGTGTGAGAGACCCGGGTTCGAATCCACTGTGAGACACCAATGTGTCCCTGAGCAAGAACCTTAACCCCTAGTTGCTCCAGAGGCGTGCTACTTCTGAAATATAGCAATTGTAAGTCGCTTTGGATAAAAGCGTCAGCTAAATGAATAAATGTAAAATGTAAATGTCTGCCCAGTCAGAGACTGTTCACGTCCCGTCTGCCCAGTCTGAGACAGATCAAGAGATGCCCATTCGTGTGGCCGCCAAGGCAATGCTGGAATATCTGGAGCGTCTGGCTAGGATCCTGGACATGCCAGTGTCTGCTGTTCCAGAGCCGGAACCAGAGCCAGTGCCTGTTCCAGAGCCGGAACCAGAGCCAGTGCCTGTTCCAGTGCCTGTTCCAGTGCCGTAACCGGAGCCAGTGCCTGTTCCAGTGCCGGAACCGGAGCCAGTGCCTGTTCCAGTGCCGGAACCGGAGCCAGTGCCTGTTCCAGTGCCGGAACCGGAGCCAGTGCCTGTTCCAGAGCCGGAACCGGAGCCAGTGCCTGTTCCAGAGCCGGAACCGGAGCCAGTGCCTGTTCCAGAGCCGGAACCGGAGCCAGTGCCTGTTCCAGAGCCGGAACCGGAGCCAGTGCCTGTTCCAGAGCCGGAACCGGAGCCAGTGCCTGTTCCAGAGCCGGAACCGGAGCCAGTGCCTGTTCCAGAGCCGGAACCGGAGGCAGTGCCTGTTCCAGAGCCGGAACCGGAGCCAGTGCCTGTTCCAGAGCCGGAACCGGAGCCAGTGCCTGTTCCAGAGCCGGAACCGGAGCCAGTGCCTGTTCCAGAGCCGGAACCGGAGCCAGTGCCTGTTCCAGAGCCGGAACCGGAGCCAGTGCCTGTTCCAGTGCCTGTTCCAGAGCCAGAACCGGAGCCAGTGCCTGTTCCAGACGCGGAACAGGAGCCCGCGTCTGCTTTTCCAGAGCCGGAGCCCGTGGAACAGCAGCCAGAGCCAGTTCCAGAGCCAGAGCCAGTGCCTGTTCCAGAGCCGGAGCCAGTCGGGCTCTGTAACAGCCACAAGAAAAGACACAAACACAGAAACAAACACTGGTTCAGGAACAGGCGCTGGCTCCGGCTCAGGTACAGTGTTTGTTTCTGTGTTTGTGTCTTTTCTTGTGGCTGTTACAGTTTTGGTTCCTGAGCCGGAGCCAGTGTCTGTTCCTGAGCCGGAGCCAGTGTCTGTTCCTGAGCCGGAGCCAGTGTCTGTTCCTGAGCCGGAGCCAGTGTCTGTTCCTGAGCCGGAGCCAGTGTCTGTTCCTGAGCCGGAGCCAGTGTCTGTTCCTGAGCCGGAGCCAGTGTCTGTTCCTGAGCCGGAGCCAGTGTCTGTTCCTGAGCCGGAGCCAGTGTCTGTTCCTGAGCCGTGGCCGCCCGATGGGTCTCTGTTTCCTTTCATGGAACTGGCCCCCCATCCCTCCCTCTGATCCTCCACCGTTCCACCTCCCTCCTGGACTCTTGTTTTGTTCGTTTTTTGTGTGTCTTGGAGCGTCTGGTAGCCGCTCCGTAGAGGGGGGGGTTATGTCACAGTGTTGGTTTGTGTTTCCCCGGGTGTCCACTAGAGGTCTCTTTCCCTTACTGTCACCATTCATTCTGGAACTGCATTTCCCACGATCCTTTGTCTGTTCTCATCACTCATCATTGCACTCAGCTGTTTCCTATCACCTTGTTAGTTCTGTGTGTGTATATACCCTGTCTGTTTTAGTTGTTCATTGACAACAATGAACAATAAAATCAAGGTATACTTTAACTGAAAGACTTTCAGTTTTTTGACTGAGGTTTTTTTATTTTTATCAAATGTGTTTTAAATGCTGTAAATTCTTTAATTACAATATTTTTATGCTACTTTATATAATAATTGTAGTACTCTTTAAATTTTGACGAAAAGCCCAATAGACTACCGGTATGTATCGATAAAGTAAAATAATTATAATAATATAAAAAATAATAAATGAATAAAATAATAAAAATACAGTGTAACATCTAACCCATTATGTGTATATATATATATATACACTGGCGTTCAAAAGTTTGGGGTCGGTAAGATTTTTAATGTTTTTAAAATAAGTCTCTTCTGCTCACCAAGGCTGCATTTATTTGATTAAAAATACAAAGCAAACCCAGTAATATTGTGAAATATTATTTCAATTTAAAACAGCTGTTTTAAAAACAGATGATTCATGAATCATCTGTAGTAAAAACAGATGATTTTCAGCATCATTACTCTAGTCTTCAGTGTCACATGATCCTTCAGAAATCATTCTATGATGATTTGATGCTCAAGAAACATTTATGATTATTATCAACGTTGAAAACCATTGTGTACCATTTTTTTAGGATTCTTGGATGAACAGAAAGTTAAAAACAACAGCATTTATTTGAAATATAATCTTTTGTAACATTATAAATGTCTTTACACTTTTGATCAATTTAATTCCTCCTTGATGAATAAAAGTATTGATTTATTTTATTTACTTCCCCCAAAAAATAAAATAAAAATTCTTAGGCCTACTGACCCCAAAGTTTTGAACGGTAGTGTTTAATGTTACAAACGATTCTATTTCAGATAAATGCTGTTCTTTTGAACTTTCTATTCATCAAAGAATCCTGAAATAAAAATGTAAATAACTGTTTTCAACATTGATAATAATTATAAATGTTTCTTTAGCATCAAATCATCATATTAGAATGATTTCTGAAGGATCATGTGACACTGAAGACTGGAGTAATGATGCTGAAAATTCAGCTTTGATAAAATAAATTACACTTTACTAAATATTCACATAGAAAACAGCTTTTACATTGAAATAATATTTAATAATATTACTGGGTTTGTTTTGTATTTTTAATCAAATAAATCCAGCTTTGGTGAGCAGAAGAGACTTTTTTTAAAAACATTAAAAATCTTATCGACCCCAAACTTTTGAACGGCAGTGTATATAACTTAGTTTTCTTATCTAAGGGTGCTTAAATAACCAACATACCCGAATGAAAGGATCTATATCTTCACCTCTGAGGACTCAATCAGGAAAGAAACTGTTTTAACAGTTTAAATGAAAACAGTTCTCTGCAATGTCACTCTTATATCTAGTGTGCGTGTCCTCCAGGTCAGCAGGAGGCAGCAGTGCGATTAGCATGTCTATAGCGGATGTGGATGTGTCATCCAAAACTCACATCACAACAACTCACTGACACCTCAGCTGGATTTTCTGAACCGCTCTGGTCCAAAAAACAGTCAACACCCTCACAACAACTTCACTGACAGGCTCATAAACACACTAAGAGGTGGTACGTGTTTCGGACGTTGGGTTTATGTCGTAGAATCCGCAGGTTTTGGGTCCGGTTCGTTCCGCCCGAATCATGTCCTGCTGTCTGCTGGAGTTCGGCCGGGTCCAGGAGCTCAGACAGGTGCGAGAGTTTCTGTTCCCCAAGCACAAGAAAGCCGGCCCGGAGGAAGAGAAAACACAAGCAGGTAACGTTACTGCTGAAATCAGTCCGTTTGTGTATGTACGTTAAAGTCCAGTTTAATGATGGTTCTCCTGCACTGCGGTTGTTCGGTGATTTATGGGTGTCAATAAGGGTGTTGTTGGATGGTTGGTAGAGTTAAAAAGTGGATGTTCGAAGGTAAATGTAGAATGACAGTCATGACTGGCAAAAAAGAACAGTATAATTAGTATATAAACAGTATAAACCTAATAAATATATAAATGTAGAAAAATGTATGTGAGAGGTAGGTGTGGAGTTAGGGGATATAAAATATACTGATTTTATAGTAATCTAATGCTAAGTCAATGGACAGTATGTTGGTGAATTTTCATGCAGAATAACTTATTCACTCCCTGCAGAGAGAAAGAGGGAGAGGAAGGGAGGTGTGCTTGCTCTTGGTGAATGAGTCATCCTGCAGAAAGATTTTGAAGCACATGACTGCGTTTGAGACTGTGAATGAACGAAAGAACAATGAAGAGAAAGACGGGAAAAAAAGGAAGGGACCTTGCATTCAAGATTCTGTCCTTCGATTGACAGGCAATTTGTGTCAAACACTTGACTATAGTGTGACGCGAGAGAGAAATGAGTATGCATGGAATTAAAGATAGAGAGAAAAAGGATAAGACTATAATAAGCTCTAACAGAGGTTGGAGGAGCAGGTTGAGCCGACTGTTATAGTGAATAGATTAATCCTTGCTGACCACATTATTTACAGCACATAATTTGCTCTCTCTCTCTCTCTCTCTCTCTCTCTCTCTCTCTCTCTCTCTCTCTCTCTCTCTCTCTAGAGAATGAGTTAACGTGGGATGACTCGGACTGGGGCTCCTGGGAGAATCCTGACGGTAAAGAGGATGGAGCTCAGGTTTGTATTAAAGGATTGGAAGACCCAAAAATGAAAATTATGTTATAATTTACTCAAATGAAATGTCATTCCAAACCTGTGTTCTCTCCTAGGCTGAGGAGGAGGAGCAACAGCACAACGCCCCCTGGCTGCAGGACTGTGTTCTGTCTCTCTCGCCCTGCTCAGATCTACTGGTCATTGCTCGAGAGCATAAAGCCACATTTCTCTCTGGTACACACATACAGTACTGATTAATCTCTTCTTTATTGCTTATTGGTTATTGATTGGTATAACTCGTAGACTGATTGATTGTTTGATTAATTGATTGATTGATTGATTGGCAGCAAAGTGGCGGACAGCTGAAAGTGGGCAGGAAGAAATGGCCTTAACTGTGACCTGGAGCGGAACGCTAAGAGTTGAAGAGGGGTGAGAGACGAAATAGGAGAGGGAAGGGTCAGGTTTGGATGGTTTAATGGGAAATAACATAACAGGATTCAAGACAAGAACAGAATTGAACAATATTATAAGTAGAGTTTCTAAGCATTTAATAAAAAAAATAGTTTATAATAAGAGGGATTGTAATAAATAGAAATCTCAGAGGCAGAATAACAAAAAGAAATAAAGATAATGTTTTTATTTTTGTTCATTGGTTCTCAATTTTCTGTCTGTTCTTTTCACAGAGAGTGTATCAGTAGTGTTATCTGTATTCCGTTGGCCAGCCAGAAGAGGTAAGAACATCACACTCACACACACACTCCTGTATAAACAGATCTACTCTTTCACATACACTACCGTTCATAATACATTTATCCAGCAAGGACACATTAAGCAGATGAGAAGTGACAGTAAAGACTTTCCAATAAATTTAATCTATTTTACTTTCTATTCATCAAAGAATTCAGAAAATGTCCACAAAAATATTAAGCTGCATAACTGCTTTTAACATTGATAATAATAATATTACATGTTTCTTGAGAAGAAGAAGAGAAAAAAAGAATGGCTGCTGGAAATTCAGCTTTGCAATCACATGAATAAATTATATTTTAAAATGTATTAAAGTGGAGAACAGTTTTTCTAAATTGTAATAATATTTCCAAGCATTACAATTTTTACTGTATATTTGATCAAATAAATGCATAATTGGTTAGCATTAGAGACTTCTTTCAAAAACATTTAAAAAATCCTTTCCATCTCCAAACTTTTGACCAGTAATGTATGTGCTCATTATCTGTTTAGAAGTTCTACCGGCCGACCCGACTGGACCTGTATTGTGGTTGGATTCAGCTCAGGTTATGTCCGTTTCTACACAGAGGTACAGTGATGTTTTCTGACCTATAAACTCACTAGCTGAATTGGACTCTTTAATGCATTGATAATATACAGTAATTTGTCATTTTTAATTAAAACCAGGTCTTATCCATCATTTGTGTGTGTGTGTGCCTGTGTATGTAGAGTGGTGTTCTTCTGTTGGCCCAATTGTTGCATGAAGATCCTGTGCAGCGTCTCAAATGTCGCACCTATGAGATTCCACGTCACCCTGGAGTAACGGAACAGGTACCGATAACTCTTACACTGACTGATGTGTTCATTTCTGCACAAAGCAATTCTTAGCATGGTTACCCATGACACCAAACTACGCTGATGATGTTGAAATGTCTATCTCTCCATCAGCATGAGGAGCTCAGTATTTTGTACCCAGCAGCCCTGGTCACCATCGATGGCTTTAGTCTCTTCCAGTCTTTACGTGCCTGTCGAAACCAGGTTGCCAGAGGTAAGAGAGAGAATGCTGGTGTATGAATGTGTATCAGGCTTTCACCAGATTATAGTGTAGCCAGTAATGCCTTACATATTTTTAATTTTGCCTTTCATGTTATTTGTTTTCGTCCCTTTTATTCCCTGTATCTATCCCCTCGCCTTTTAGCGGCAGCAGCAGGAAGTGATGTCATCCAGCCTCCTCCACTGGCCTATAAGAAGTGGGGCCTACAAGATATGGACACAATTACAGACCATTCCAGCATCGGTAAGAGAGATTTATTTTATTTTATTTCTCTAACATTTTATTTTTTATTTCTTTGACCGTAGAAAAACTGGTTATATACACTATTGTTTAAAACTTTGGGGTCAGTAGTATGGAAGTAAAATAATGGCAAATGTTTTCGAAACAAAAAAGCTAGGTGAATTGCACTACTTCTAAAATATGCATTGCATTAACTGTGCTTGCATTTTAATGCATGGTATTTTTAGGGCTTGCATTTTTATGGGCTGAAAACATGGTTGTATACTTAAAAGGTTAGTTCACCCAAAAATGAAAATTCTGTCAGTATTTACTCACCCTCATGTTGTTCCAATCCCGTTAGACCTTCATTCATCTTCGGAACACGCATCAAGATATTTTTGATGAAATATGAGAGCTGGATCACTCCTCCATAGGCTTCTTCAGGGATTGAACTTGCAGGTCCCGAAAAAGTTATTAAAGACATTGTTAAAATAGTCAAAGTGACTACAGTGGCTCATTCTTAAGTTTATCAAGCGACGAGAATACTTTTTGTGCGCAAAAAACTAAAATAACGACTTTATTTCAACTATTCATTTCCTTCTCTGTGGGCCTCGAGTCTGTCATCACACACATGACGAGCGTCGGCCAATAGTGAGCCTACGTGTGACGTAGCTCTACGCAATCACACTAAGTTAACTGACTAGAGGCCCATAGAGAAGGAAATGAATAGTTGAAATAAAGTCGTTATTTTTGTTTGTTTTTTGCGCACAAAAAGTATTCTCGTCGCTTGATAAACTTAAGATTGAGCCACTGTAGTCACTTGGACTATTTCAACAATGTCTTTAATAACTTTTCGAGGCCGGCAAGTTCAATCCCTGAAGAAGCCTATGGACTAGTATGGAGGAGTGATCCAGCTCTCAGATTTCATCAAAAATATCTTAATTCGTGTTCCGAAGATGAATGAAGGTCTTACGGGTTTGGAACAACATGAGGGTGAGTAAATACTGACAGAATTATCATTTTTGGGTGAACTATCCTTTTAAGCTGTAAATATTTCAATTCAAAACATCTCACACACATTTTCATTATTAAAACTTCAATAATCCATATTCACCTTTCAGATTTCACTTCCAAAATATGTATTCTGGTTAAAAATACACAACCTATAATATTCGACTGGCAATTTTCGGTCCATTTTATTTTGCTTTAAAAAATTCGCTTCCACAAATTTAGTGGTTCAAATTCGACCTCCGGGAACTGCAGGAATAGCAGTAGAGTACCGATTGATAATCTCTATCTGCTGTTAGTCGGCTTACCAGCAGGAGGTGCCAGCGGCTGTTGATGAAGACCAAAGCAACAGTTAGAGAGTCATTAATTTCATTCTCAAAAACGGATTTACAGAAATGGAGCAAGCGGTAAGTGTATGTTTGATGATTATCAGGGCCAGTAACGTTCATGCGGAAAAGCTGATAAAGACACAAAATCTGCTTTTATTTTTAATTCAGTATCTTCACGGTTACTTTCCCTGTGTAAATGTAAGGAGCTTTCTCTACCGAGAACGAGATTATAACATTATTCCCGATGCTGATGTACAGAATAAACGTTAAATATGAGGTAGACATATATTTCTCTCGGTTGTTACTCTGTAACTTTAGCTGTTCTCCAGGATTCCCCGGCTGTTGGGACATATAAAACTCTTAATATAGCTTAATGGACTAATACAGTGATATAAAACACCATCTCATTGGGGACTTAGGCTATACTATATAGGCTACAGGCAAGCAGATGAGCTCGCGTAAAGTTTAACACTTAGCGTTTCCCTGTGAAATACTGGCATAAAGTTGACTTGATATTGGATGATCGATATTTGCAAATTTAGGGACCGGCTCTAAAGTTACATTCGACATTGGTATACACATTTCTTACTTCAATAGCATTTGAAGAGAGTTACTTACAGTCATAAAGTTTTCATGTACGTGTCATGCATGATGCATACCTTTTAGATTCTTTATATTTAATAAAATAAACTGTCAAATCGTGTAAATATTGCTATTTTATCACTACCTCATGAGCTCATATTTATTTTAAATATCAACAATCTAAAAGTTGTACAAGTATGCCTACATGAACACTTCACAGTTGGTTTTATGACTATAAGTCATAGGAAATGTGAACTTGCATGTTTTTACATTAACAATGGCACACATTTTTCACTTTTTATGAACATATACCTGAATTATCAGGAGAAATAAATTAAGGGACTTCAGTGGCTTTCCTCAGTCGCAGCTTGTAGTGTCTGAGGTGTAAACAGCCCATGGCAACCCACAACGTACTCCTTCTAGTGGCAACAGTTGTATTTTTCTTTTCAAAACTCAGTAAATGGCCCTGTGTACAATACAATAAATTCCACCTTTATGTCACGTCATAAATTTAGTTAATTAATGAATAAACAAATAAATAAAGAAATATTAATTATAAAACAAACATTACCTTTTGACTACACATGGTTGAATCATGAAGCACGGTTAATGCCATGCATATTTTTTTCAATTAGTGAATTCAACAAGCTTTTTTGTTTCAAAAACATCAGGCTTTAATTTTCTTCCATACAGTAGGATGTTTTTGAAAAAGTCTCTCCAGCTCAAGGCTGCATTAAAGAGAAAAATGAAACAGTAATGTTGTGAAATATTATTATAATTTAAGATAACTGTTTATTATGTGAATATATATTTTAAAAATGTAATATATTCCTGTGATGGCAAAGCTGAATTCTCAGCATTATTACTCCAGTCTTCAGTGTCACACGACTCTTCAAAAATCATTCTATTCCAATATGCTGATTTGGTGCTCAAGAAACATTTATTCTTGTTATCAATGTTGAAAACAGTTGATGCATTGTTTAGGATTATTTGATAAATAGAAAGCTCAAAAAGAAACTATGTATTTGAAATATGAACTCTTTTGTAATGTTAGAAATTTCTTTACTGTCACTTTTGAATTGAATGCATCCTCGCTGAATAAAACTATTAATGTCTTTCAAAAAAAAATATCTTACTGGCCCCAAACTTTTGATTTGTAGTGTAAGGTAATGTGTGTTTCTTTCAGGTATTACTACTCTGAGTGTGTTCGATCAGATGAAAAATGCCTCTATTCTGGGAGGATATCATGCTTCGGTTAAAGGAAGCCCTCCTGCTATGAGTCAGTATATCACAGTGGGAGGAGGACCCTACACTGGGTTCTACTACGCTATAGAGGTACACACACACACACACACACACACACATCTTTTTCCTTGTTCTATTGTTGGTGCTTGTGGCTTATTTGTTGTTGTTGATGATTATGGCCATTTTTCCTCTCTCATATCTCAGGGAAGTTCTCAGCCTCTTCTCTCCCATGTGGCTTTGGCTGTGGCCAGCAAACTCACATCAGCTCTGTTCAATGCTGCCAGGTCTGTGTGTCTGGGTTATTTTAACTCTTGGCTCTCATTAACACTGGCCTGTCATGTTCAAGCTCACTCCATGTTTACGCATTCTTGGTCTCTGTCTCTCTCTCTTTTCTTCCTCCATAGTGGTTGGTTGGGATGGAAGAGCAAAAATGAAGAGGAGTCAGTGCAGAAACAGAAGCCAAAGGTGGAGCCGGCCACAGCCCTTCCTGTTAGGTAAATCTGAATGCAGTAATACTACCCCCCAATGTTGCTTTTTAACTTCTTTAATCATATAGACACCAGTGTTGGGTGTAAAACATTACTAATTAATTATTGTAATTTAATTACTTTTCCCTTGAAAAAGTAAAGTAAGGGATTACTCTTCATTTTTCTGTAATTAAATTACAGTTAATTCTGTTGTAATAGACTTGTATAGACCAATATAACTATTCTATATAAAACAATATAGGATTTATCATCCAAATTTAATATCTAATGTTGAAATGCATGTTTTGATCTAACATTCTCCCTTCAAAGACTCTGGTCAGTTCAAGAATAATTTATGCAATTTTATATTTATTTTTTTAAAGAATTAATTAAAAGAGCAGTTTCAAGTCTATCCTTGTTTTGTTCAATTGGTCAAAGTTGATATGGGTTTTAGAAAGTAATTATTAATAAGTAATGTGATATTTTTTAGAGAGAGAAATTAATGCAATAATCGAATTACACTGTTAAAGATGTAATTAGTAGCTTGTAATTAATTACTTTTTTAGAGTAACTTACCAAACACTGATACACACCTTATTTAGCTAATTTAAGTGCAAAATGTTATTTTTCTGCTATCATCAGGTTTGGTCTTCCAGATTCTCGTCGACATGGCGAGTCTATCTGTCTCTCTCCATGTAACACTATGGCTGGAGTCACAGATGACTTTGGCAGAGTCACGCTGCTGGATGTGGCCCGAGGCATCGCCATCCGGATGTGGAAGGGTGAGCAGTGTAGCGCAACTAATGTAGTCTGATTTGTGAACAAGCATCTTATGAGCCTGTTCCTATTAAATTGCAGAAGTATCTTGTGACAAACAACATTTGAATTAGTGTGATGAATGCTTTAGTGAACAAACACACTAAAAACATCAGAGCAAATCAGTATCATTATGGACTGCTTGTCCATTTGACAGTGTGTAGTTAATTTTTTTTTGTAATAAATTATATTTTGGTTTTAAAGAAAAAGCATGCAACTGTAAATTTAATCTTCAAAACAACAATTTTTTATGATAAATGTTATTGTAAAAAAAATTATATTTGTTTTAAATATAATTAATATATAATTATACAATTATGAAATTTTATTTTAATATTTATACTAGTATTTATAAAATGTTATATGCAATAACATACTTATACAATTACATATAATATATACTACACTACTGTTCAACTGTTTTTGAGGCCTTTTTTTTTTTAAATAGTTTATATATTTTTATTACTTGAACTGTGAAAAGGTGTGGCAAAGACATTTATAATGTTACATAAGATTTCTGTTTAACTTGCTATTCATCAAAGAATCCTGTACAAAATGTATCAGTGTCATTTTAAGCACCACAATATCCTAATAAGAAATATTTCTTGAGCACCAAATGATTTCTGAAAGACCATGTGAAAATTAAAATGAGTAATGGCTGCTGAAAATTCAGCTTTGCCATCAGAGGAATAAATTACATTTTAAAATGTATTAAAATGGTAAACTTTTGTTTTAAATATGTAATATTTCTTTTAAATAGTAGTGTATATAAACAATAAAAAAAATTCTTAATGTCTGTATTGTGTGTAGGCTATCGTGATGCTCAGCTCGGGTGGGTGCAGGTGTCAGAGGCTCCTGGGGAGAGAGAAATAGCCACATCTCCCTCTATGCCCCGCCGGCACGCCCAGTTTCTGGTGATTTATGCCCCACGTAGGGGCATTTTAGAGGTGTGGGGAACTCAGCATGGACCTCGAGTAGGGGCTTTTACTGTAGGCAAACATTGCAGGTACACATTCTAACTAAAAACAAAAAAAATACATTGCTACTATTCATAAATGCATATTCATTAATTCATTACTCTCTCTTTCAGGCTGTTCTATGCAGGTCACAGGTTAATGGGTGTGAATAGTGTAACCAGTCAGGGTTGGCAGATACACACACAGCAGGTGTGTCTGTTTGATCCGGTTAATGGAGCCCTGAGAGCCGTCACCATACCATTCCACCTGGCACTCAGGTACACACTCATGCATAAAAATTGCACATTAATATAAAAAAAAAAAACACACATAATGCAGGCGAGCACAGATGTATCTGTATTCTGTTTGTTGGTCAGTGATAAGAAGAGTGAGCGTGCTAAAGACATGCACCTGCTTAGGAGACTCACCACTCTACTGAGGACCAGGGAGGTGGAACCAGGTCAGACATACCTCATAGTTCACCCGAATATGAAAATTCTGTCATCATTTACTCATTCTCAAGTTGTTCCAAACCTGTATGAATTTATATCTTCTGCTGAACACTAAAGAAGATATTTTGAAGAATATGGGTAACCAAACAGTTGATGGGCCCCACTGAATTCCATAGGATGAAGAAAAAAATACTATGGAAGTAAATAGGGGCCCATCAACTATTTTGGGGCCCAAAATACCTTCTTTTGTGTTCTAATGAAGAAAGAAATTGATACAGGTTTGGAACAACTTGAGGGTGAGTAAATGATGACAGAATTATCATTTTTAGGTGAACTATCGCTTTAATATTCACGGGAGAGCATGCATATACGTCAGAACATCAAGTTGTCTTTTTTTTTTTTTTTAAGAACTACTACTACTCAATGTTGTGTTTAAGTTCTATTGCACTGATGTGTCCACATGTTTGAGTTGACCTTTGAACTTTCAATGACAGCTCTGCTTGAGAGTGAAGCACAAAGTGTGTTACTGGACATTAAACATCCAGCTATTAAGAAACAGGTTAGTAAAACAGTCACACACCAACATATTCATTCATATATGTTAATAAATTCTTTAATAAAATATCTGATTGATTGACAGGCCCTGGAGTCACTGCTGTCCAATAAGAATGCACCAGTGTCCTGTTTGACCCATGTTACTCGTGCATTATTGGCTAGCCTGAAAGAACAAGGTAACTCCCTCAATCCTCACTGGGCACTGTGTATTTTTCATATTTAAACACTTTGATCTGGTTTTCATGTGTCTTCGTATTAGATCCTGAAGCAGTGGATGAGTCGTTGCTGCAGTTTTGTTCATCCCAGCTCAAACTTCTCCAGCTCTATACAGATGTTCAGTTACTGCACACACCAGATACATCACCCACCGAGCCAGAACATGTGAGTAACACACGCACACAGACACTATCCAGTTAAGCAAAACTAATGTACCATTGTCACACTAAGATTTGAACTTAAAACTTCTGCTCTCTGTACAGCCGTCGTTTTCTGGCATTGAGGAGGATCTTGCTCGTGTTGGCCCAATCCTGCAACGATACACAGAGATGAACTCTCGGCCCTCTGTCTCATTTGCTCAGGACTCTAGTGGGCCGCTGCCAGTCCGAACATTTCTTTCTCAGTTGGAATGGGTGAACGGAGAGCTCAGAGTGATTAAACAACCTGATACCGACTGGACCCAACTAGGTAAAACCGCATTATTTGATTATTATTCGAAAATCGCACCCCTCCACCACATGCAGGCACACTTGCATCTATAGTCTACACACCAGAGCATGTGAGCAAAGTTGAGCAGTGTGACGCTTAAATATAAGTAAAAAATAAACTAAAACATACGTTTCATATTTATGTTTAATAATATAATGTTTTTGGGTTTTTTTTCAATCTATGTTGATTATATGAAAAGGGAACTGCATGAGATGAGTAAGATAGGATCATAAGATGCCCAATAAATCGGAAAACATTTGGAATGGATCAGACATGATTTTGACCACTTATTAAGTTTTGTTTTGTAGAAAGCCTTTCTTTAAAGTGAATTTCGTTTTGTATAAATTGTATCTTCATTTTAATCAATGTTTCATCAACAAATTGCATAAACAAGAAGCAAATATAGTAGACAATATAATCAGGACACGAAGGCGCCGGCGTGCAAACTGGAGCGCGTCTCATAAATGAACCGGAACTCAGCGTAGCTGTAAGATACTTGCCTCAAAGACCTGAGAAGTATATCTATAGAAAGCTTGAAATGTCTACTTTTAAACAAAACAATTCAAAACGAAAACAAATGGGCTTCTCTCTGCATATGTAGACAAATTCGTATGAAGTGTGCATTTCTCTCTACAGGCGCGTTCACTACTGCGAAGATGGCGAGTCAGCATCGTCAAATTTATCTTTGCAGCCGACACTGACAGAAAACACTAGTTTATTAATAAACAATTCAAATGTTTCATGCATAATCGTTACTTTTGCCATTTTTTGTGGCAAACTTTATGCGTGCGTTGAGATGCGGAATAGGCAATATATTACGAAAACGCTCATTCTGGTTTAGCATTCTCTCCCATATATATTTAAGTTTTTATAATTAAATCAATATAAGTATGTGATTAGACTAATGGCTTAAATGAAACTACTACTAGTCGACTAGAAAATAAACTTCAGTCGTGCAGTCGTACTTATTTCACACATTTTCTAACCAGCATGTCACAAAGGGCGTTCTGAGCGAGCAGCGCCGAGTGGACTGAGCGAGCGGCGCTTACTTTTCAGAAGTGCGCTGTCCGCTCTGGAGGAAAATTACCACTCCGCTCACATGCTCTGGTGTGAGACAATGTGTGTCTTCTTCTGTTGCCTGAGAGTTGATTGATAGATTAGATGCATTATTGGCATCGCCACCCTCTGGTTACATGAACATGTCACAGCACCGAAAACATGGGGATTTTTTTTATAGACAATAATCGCACAACCTATTCGATATTCTATAATAAAATCAACTAATCGAATATTCGAAAATCGTGACTCATCCCTAATGTCTATGTGGTGTTTTTAATATGCTTTTAGACAAACATGTAACCAATCCCATCAACGTGCAGGTGTGGCTTTTCTCCACTGACTTTCTATGATGTTCAGATCATCTAACTATTTAGATGACGAACAGGAACATGTGTTTACTTGGTTTTTGTAGCATTAACATCACATTATTAGCTGTTTGATAACGTAGTCAAGCCAAAAGCTAATCATATAATTTATAGTTATTCAATCTTCTACTACTTCTTATAGCATATATGCCTGAGTTAAACCAATATTTCCACTTGCCATTGTGTAGGATTTACTACAGTAAAGTTGACCAAGTGGAACAGGTACTCCGAGCTGGTGTGAGTGAGTGGAGGCGGGGGCCAATTTGCATATTCTCTAAGTTAATTTTTAAAACACAATAATAACCAAATGTTATCTTTTGCAAATCTCAAAATGAATATCCATTTTCGTACTGCCTAAATTCACTTGTAACATTTTAAATGATTGCTTTTAGTTTTTATTTAGACAGATTAGTATACAATAGTATACAGAATAGTTTTGGTCGCTTTTTTCGCCTTTCTTCGCCTTTGTCACCATTGGCTTGCTTAGTTGGGGACATTTAATTTTATATTTAACAATACTATTACAACATAATTTTCCTGTTGTCTCTGTAAAGCTGCTTTGAAACATTCTGTATTGTAAAAAGCGCTATATAAATAAAGGTGACTTGACTACAATATTAATAATGGCCATTTAAAGGTTATCAGCGGTAACATGAAAGTAATTATCTTTATTTTCAGAATTTAAATATTGGTGCGTTACGGTCATTACATAAGCGGTTAATTTATGTGTGAATTTGAATGCTTTCAGGTAGTTTCTTGTTCTGGGGTTGTCTGTCTGGACAGAGTCCTTTACAGAGAGTGTGTGAGACTCTGCAGGAAAGTGGCATCAGCCCTCAGCAGCTATTGGTAAGATAAAGTGATGTAAAAAGAACACAAAATATTGAAGGATGGAATGATTAGAAAAGAATGTGATTTTGCTGAGATTTTTTCCTCTTTATAAAAAAAATCAAATCCTTTTGATTTCACACCGTCTCTCTCTCTCTCTCTCTCTCTCTCTCTCTCTCTCTCTCTCTCTCTCTCTCTCTCTCTCTCTCGCAGTCATTGCTCTTGTCAGTTTGGCTGAACAAAGAGAAAGAAGTACTGAAGTTCCCAGATGCCGTCTCACACCTGCACACGTTGCTGTCTACGCTCAGCTCAATGAAAGGTCTTTAACATTATCTGGAGGAGAGACTGACCTTGTGTTCTCTATATTTTATCATGCATATTAATATTTAAAATGTGTGTGTATCAGGAGCAGTAGATGAGTCATGGGATGGCCAGAGTGTCTCACCCTGGTGGCAGCAGGTCCGCACAGCATGTGTTCAGTCTGAAAGCGCGGCCTCCGCACTACTGGCTGCTCTAGTCGCTCATCGTGTAGCCAAGAATGCCATCACCAGGCTGGCAGAGAGCAAGGTGTCTGTGTGTGTCTTTTTTCTGCATCTGTAGAATTGGTGCAGTGTGTTTAACTATCTTTCTCTGTGTGCAGTTTCAGGAGGAGTGGGTGTGTGTTTCTCTGGAGTTGGAGCAGTGGGTGGTGTGTATAAAGCAGTTGGAGGATGTTCTTGCTCTGCAGACGCTGCTCTGCCTGCCGTCTCTTCAGGGCTCCACAGGGGGCACTGTTACACGCTGCTCAGTCAAAACGCTATTAGAGAGTGGCAGAGGTGCATAAAACACACATACACTACCATTCCAAATTGTGGGGTCAGTAAGATGTTTTTTAAGTAATTAATGCTTTTATTCCGCAAGGATGCCTTAAATTGACCAAAAGTGTCAGTAAAGATATTTATAATGTTACAAAAAAGTTCTATTTCAAATAAATGTTTTTAACTTTTTTACTGAAGAATCTACTGTTTTTTGTAAAATAAATGCAACTTTTAAAGCTAGTGAATATTGAAACTGTCAGTAAAAGTAAGATTAAAATATATGCTTTCATACCAGGTAATAGGCAAATGAATGATTATAGTGTTTTCCATATTTTCGTTTTTTGTCTTTTAGGTGGTGTAGCAGACTGCGTTTCAAAATTGATCTTCAGACAAGGTGTGTCTCCAGATCTCTTGAGTAAGATCCTTCAACAGAGGGGAGAGAATGAGCCCTCGGAACAGCCTTTTCAGCAAGGCAGGGAGGAGAAACTGGAGGGTAACCATGGATATTCCTGATCATATGACTTCGATGATTCATCAAAATTGTTCCATGGTGGTTTATTTTAACCATCTGTGTGTGTTCTGTGTTGGACTAAAGCATGTATGTGTGTTGTCTCAGAGCTGCTGGAGTGTGTGTGTCAGCGGTTCCCAAGCTCTCTGTCTCCTGATGTGCTGTTTGCTCACTGTAGCTGGGAAAATGTGGTCCAGTGGAACAAAGACCCAGAGGTAAAGACTTTAAGGGTGCTTTCACACCTGCCTCATTTAGTTCGGTTGAATCGCAATAGAGTTCGTTTTCCCCCTTGGTGTGGTTCGTTAGGGCAGGTGTGAAAGCAGCAATCGCACTTGGGTGCGCACCAAAAGCGGACCAAATAAGCGTACCAAGACCTCCTCGAAGAGGTGGCCTCGGTACGCTTTCAAGCGAACTCTAGAGCGTTTGTGGTGAGACCGTGATTCGACCTCGAACAGACCGAAATGCCAAAGAATTGTTATTTAGATTCTCAATAGCGCTCCCTTTAAGCCATGACTGACTTACCGCGTTCTGCACTCTCACTAAAATCTCATCATAAACACTGAAGTTGTCTGCACTGCACAGTGAATTTGTTATTTATATCTTTATATCTATATCTTATTTATATCTAGACTTTTTTGTTTATGGCGGGATTTGCAAAAGGATAAAGCTTGTGCTGATTCTGAACATACATTGTGAGCGAATTCTCCACATCTGCTGGATTTTCCTCTTTGTTTACTTCCGGGAGTTCTGTTGGAATTTTCCCGCACCTTAATTCTGACCAATCTAAGTGCAGTTGTGGAAATATGTTCAAGACACATCTGGCCAACGAGTGATGTGGATGTTGTCACGTGACTGCATTTTGGTTTGTTTCATCAACTTATCAACTGATTCAGACCAGAGCAATCATTGTGGTGTGAAAAGGAACCAAAACGCCTGAAAATGATACAAAGTATAATTTTTCGCCCTTAGTTCGGACCAAATGAACCGAACTACAGGTGTGAAAGCACCCGAAGAAGTCTCAGAGCTTTCTTATAATAAGGTTGGGAACCAATTGCCAGTTCTTATTTAGAACCAAATGAATTGTTTTTGTTAATTTACATTAATTTAGCAAAATAATTGTATTTATTTTTTTCCAAATACTTACTTCTAAAAGTACTCAAAAATTGTTAATGGAGCAGTCAAGTAACCTTTATTTGGATAGCACTTTATATACAGATTGTTTCAAAGCAGCTTTACAGTGATAACAGGAAAATTATGCATTTCGGCTGTTGTTCAGTGTTCCGTTGTAAATATCATAAATTATTAAATCAGTTCATTTCTTCTATGAAGCAGTTCTGCAAAAAATGATGTCATCGTCCAGCTCAGTTCAGTTATCATACAACAGCGTTAGTACAGTCAGATCAATAATATCGTTGAATATTAAATGTCCAACTAAGCAAGCCAGAGGTGACAGTGGCAAGGAACCCAAACTCCATCAGGTGACAAAATGGAGAGAAAACCTTGGGGGAAAAAACAGGCTCAGTAAGACTGAACACGGTGTCATTATAATTCAGGCTGTATGACGAGTCAGAATTCAGATCGGGATGGGTAGGATTCAAATATTCTCACAGTTCCACAGTTCTCTGGCCACAGGGTCTGTTCAGAGGACCTGTCTGGTTCTTGTGGTCTGTGCCGATGGCTGTCATGTTGACGAGGTCTTCACAGGGGATTGTCTAGTAGACAAGGTCTCTGCTGATATTCAGGGCTGTGTTTTGGTCGTGTCTAGGTGCAGGTCCACCATCTGATCCGGATACGGCTGGCTACGGTAACCTCAGGATGAGGATGAGACAGACTGACTAATATTAGCGTAGGTGCCATTCTTCTTACGAAGTACATCGGGTGTTCTAGGAAGTGTTCCTGGTTCCGGTTGACCTTATTAATGCAGCCTAACAATCATTTAACTGATTTGAATAATAGAAATTGATTATGTGTTATGCGTTTTTTAGTCTAGATTTAAACTGACAAGAGTGTGTCTGCTTCCCAAACAAGGCTAGGGAGAGTATTCTACAGTTTGGGTGCTAGGATCTACTGCCTGCGGTTGATTTTGATTATCAACTGGCCGGAATTTTAAGATCGCAATAGACATGAAGGACTATAATGTGTTTAGAGCTCGCTCAAGTACTGAGGAGCTAAACCATTTAGTGCTTTGTAATTAATTAGCAATATTTTAAAATTTGTGCGATGTTTAATAGGGAGCCAGTGCAGTGCTGACAGAACTGGGCTAATATGGTCATACATCCTAGTTCTAGTAAGAACTCTGCTGCATTTTGGACCAGCTGGAGTTTGTTTATTACGCTTTCTGTTTATTACGCTTTCTGTTTATTACGCTTTCTGTTTATTAAGCGTGCAGGGCAACCACCCACGAATCCTTGCTATTCGCTGTGTAGTAATACTGAACTGATATATACTGATTACTGATATAATATAATATATACTAATATTCCTAATGCTGATATAAAATTTCAGCCAATCACAATTCATCTCTCTCTTTCTGTTCAGGTGGGGCAGTACTTAGAGTGGTCAGTGGAGTTTTTGAAGATGATCTCTAGTCCTTACATTCAGTTGGGTAAGAGTCACTAATGAAAAATGGCATATTGACTAAGTGAAAGCTGTTTTCTGTTGCCACAACATATTTCTTCACAACAGAAGGATTTCCATATGATTTCCATATCATTTCCATATGATAACTCTCTCCCTCAACTATGCTCTTCCCTCAGGTGTCTCTGCAATGATGTGGCAGACCTTCATAGTCAAGCGGTTTTCAGCTGCTGCCTTCCTAATGGAAAAGGTTTGTGTGTCTGTGTACTTTGGCTCTTTGTGTGCTGTGACTAGGATTAAATAATTGACGGTGCATGTGTTGATCTAGGTGGGAAAGGCACCTAAAGACCGGCTGTGCAGACGGGTAAGAGAAGACATAAAGAATTAATTCAAATTAGATCTGTTTCATTTAAATGAACTAGTTTGCGTGTGTGTGTTTAGGATGTCGGAATGGGAGACGCAGCCGTGAAGAGTTTCCTGGGCTCCTGCGTGCAGTTACTGCAGGCTCTGATGGAGGTCTCATCTTCCTCTTTTCTCCCTTCCTATCCTTTTTTCTCCAGAGTAAGGACTGATCAAACAGTGGTTGCATGGGTGGAAGCATGTCTTAAGTTATCATGGATTTTTCAAGAAAGGTTAACAAATTATGGGTTGAAATAAAAGCTTGAAATATATTATAAACGTCTTATCTCTCTCAGGCGGATTCAGGGGTGGAGGAAGTGTCTGTTCCAGATGTAAGCGTGGAGGAAGTGTGGGGCAGTGCTGAGGGTCCAGTGTCTATTGTGGAGTTAGCTTTGGATCAGAGATCCATACACTATCCCCTCGTTCAGCATCACTGTGTGTTAGCGTCACTACTGCACGCTACCATGACCTTCTCCCTACGCCTGAAACCGCTCAGTCTGTTCGACAGCAAGGTACAAACAGGACAACAAAAACACAATTAACACATTTAACTATGTTACCATGTCACCATGAAATCAAAATTTACAGTTTCTTTTTTTTGGAATGTTGCCTTTTTTTTGTCATAAATTCTCATGACGTGCTCACCAGTGCAAGGACTGAAAAATAATCCATCACCTCCAGCAGTCTGTCACTCATGAAATCGCTGCAATTAGCAAACTACAAAATACATCACTCCAAGGAAAAAAATATTATCGCAATTTACTTTTCATGTCGACTACAAGTTCTTTTGCCTTTAATTCATGTTCTCTTTTTTTCTGTCATCTACAGGGCAAGAATGCGTTTTTTAGAGATTTGGCATCCATTCAGTTGCTGCCCAGTGGAGATATGGACCCCAACCTGGTGGCTGTGAGACAAGAAGTGAGTCAGAACTGCTCTCAACAAGAATGCCTCCAACTTAAATAAGTATTAACATTTTTATTTTTTGTACAGTGACAGTGAAATGTTGACCACGTTATTAACAAAAAGATTCTCAGATAACAGGTCGTAAGATGTTTATAGCTCACCTCTGAAACCAAAATGAATGCACTGTCTTACTGTATTACTGTGTGTGTAGTTTCTGATGAACGTGTTAACAGGCTGGGTGAAGGTTTTAGCTGAAGCTGAGGAAAACGGTGTGAAACACAGTGGTACTGAAGACATGTGGCCGTCTGTGTGTATGGAGCTCTCGTCTCTACTGCAAGTCAATACTGACATACTACGCAGACACCTTGTTTGTGAGCTCTATAACCAGGGCCTGGACCTGCGGGCAGAGGAGGTAACGCGCACACAAAACCTTGTTAAACCTCCTGAGCTTACATACAGGAGTAAAAGATCATGCTTTTTTCTTTTGTTTCTTTCTAAACTTATCTTTCGCTTTTGTGTTTTTCTTTTGATATATTTTTTAATTTTTTTCTCTTTTTTTGTCATTCTATTGTTTTCTTTGTCATTTTTATTTATCTTTTTTAATGTTTTTTTGTGTCTATTTCTTTCTATCGTAATCTCTCAGGTGATGATGGAGGTGCAGGACAAGGATGTTTTGGGTTCTCAGCTGCTGGTGTTGACTGGTCAGAGACTCTCTTTCTCCCTACTCCACTCCCAGTCACAGACCAAACCCAACATGGAGCTGCTGGCCCGTCTACCACCGACCCTCTGCACCTGGCTGAAGGCTATGGTAAGAATACAAGGGCTGCACAGTTCGCCAGTCTCTTACTGTCTTACACTCACCTGTATCATGATTTGTGTGTGTTTTTAGGACCCCAGTGAGCTGCGCTGTCCTTCAGTACCTCTGTCTCAGAGCAGTCAACTGATCAACAAAGTCATTGAGATGCTCCCCGAAAACCACGCCCAGTATAGCCTTGCCCTCCACCTGCTGGAGGCTGTGGACTCTTTACACGAAGAGCCCTGATAAAGAGAAATGTATTGGTGGAGAGAGAATGAGAATCATGTTTTTTTAAATATTCCAGACTCCAAAAACCTTCCCAGGAGCCCAAAGACCTGGAAAACCATCCAGTCAGCAGCCTAAATAAATGCATCATCATCATTATCATAAGTACTCTACTTAATTTAGCAGGCTTTAAACTGTCACTAAAATAACATATCAAGAACACTAGCACTTCTAGAGGATGTGCTACCCCACAATGCCTGTGCACATTGATAGTGTCACAAACAAAGGGCCTGGAGTCTCTAGTGTCTAGAGTGTTATTAGGATAAAAACTATGTTATTCATGTACAGTAGTCCTGTAATTAAAGAAGGGGGGCTTTCTTTACAAGGAAGCCTTAAAATAATATTGTTCCTTAATCAGTATAATCAAAGCATTACATTACAGTATATTAACACCATGAGGGGTATATTTTCATTTCAAATTCTATATGTTCTCGTTCATTTATTCTGACAATTAAATGTGTCTGTAATGTCTAATTGATTCTGTTTATTAGTGAACAAGCACTAAAATGTCATCTGTTAATGTATGTTTATTTTAAATGTACAACTTTAGGTGAGGTTGCAAGGTGAGAGAAAAGAAAGACCTCTTCTGTAGTGCTGACCTTTTATGCAGTCCTGCACCAGCTGTGCCTGGCTGCTCATATAATACGTGATACCAAAATTAAAGATAATTTCCGAGAACTGTTGTGCAGTTCATTGTCTTAAAAATGAAACGGAAGCATTAAATTATCAGTAACATTTCCTTAATGTGGGAAGTTGTAGGAACACCTAGTAGGAAATATGATTAGAGGAGTCCAACTCAAGCTCAAGCCACTTTACTAGTAGAAAATTATTATAATTTATTGACTTTACTTATGAACCCCCTTTCAAATCAAATCAATTTCCAACTAGGACACCCAGTTCCTACTGGACTAGAGTTTCCTACTCAAGATTTCCCAGTATGAAATTATCATTTATTGTCTTTGCTCACAAAATTGTTCATGAACTCCCTCTAAAATCATATTTTCTACTAAGAAACTCTAAATTTCCTACCAAGACACACAGAATTCCGAGTTGGAAACTGAGATTTCATACTAGGAAAATATGAGTTTCCTAATTGGAAATTACAATGTTGCCTTTACTCATGAAATTGGACATGGAACTCACGCTCAAATTATATTTCCTACTAAGAAACTACTAGTTTCCTACTAGGACACTCAGATGTCCTAGGACTGCAGAAAAAAAAAAGTTCCCTACAAGGAAAATATGAGTTTCCCAGTAGGGAATTATTATAATGTTGCCTTTACTCAAGAAATTGGACATGAACTCTCTCTCAGATCAAATTTCCCAGTTGGAAACTTAGATTTCCGAGTAGGAAACTCAGACTTCCTAGTAGGAAATATAGAATTTTCTAGTATGATAATACAAGTGTCCAAGCAGGAAATTATTATAATATTGCCTTTACTCATGAAATTGGACATGAACTCCCTCTCAAATCAAATTTCCTACTAAGAAACTCTTGAGTTTCCAACTGGGAAATCTGATTTGAGAGGGAGTTCAAAAATTATAATAATTTTCTACAAGATAACTCGTATTTTCCTGTTAGGAAATCTGAGTTTCCAACTTGGAAAAATTATTTGATAGTCCAATTTCATAAGGCAATAATATAATAATTTTCAACTAGGAAAATTGGGTTTCCTAATGGGAAATCTGATTTGAGAGGGAGTTCATGTCCAATATCATGAGGAAAGAAAAAAATACAATAATTTCCTACTAGGAAAACTCCCCAGTTTCCACGGGTCTGTTTGGTTCTGCAGTGGACGGCTTTGCCGAGTACTTCATCACAGCCCAGATGTCCTCGCAAGACATGCGTCACTTTTTGCCGGAGCAGGCTAGTTCTGCTGCTGCTTCATGCAAGCATCAGCATCAGCCTTAGCCCAAAGCAAAGCCTGAGGTCATGCAGCACTCCTGCAGAGCTAAGCGCTACCCCTATCCCAAGATCTAGGGTCCCCGCCTTAAGATAGAGCTGGATCCTGAGACATGGGGATTTTTTTTTATCGTTGGATCTGAAAGATGCATACTTTCATAGCCAGATAGCCCTTTGTCACTGACCATTCTTGAGATTATTGTTCGAAGGGGTGGCTTACCAGTATACAGTCCTTCCGTTCGGACGGTCTTGGGCTCTGCGCACATTAATGAAGTGCATGGATTTGGCCCTCTCCCCCTGAAACGGATGGGAGTGTGCATCCTGAATTACCTCAATGACTGACTTGTTTTGGCCCCAGCCGAAGCACAAGCTGTGTGCACACAGGTCCTTGCTCTTTAGCCATTTAGAATCAATGGTTCAGAATCAATCTGGCCAAGAGTTTGCCGACTCCCAGCCAATGAATATCCCTCCTGGGTGCAGTTTTCGACTCTGCCCAGATGCGGGCCTGGCTTTTCTGGAGCACTCTCTGAAAATTCAGTGGCTTATGGCGTAGTTCAAAGTCATGGTCTCTCTTCCCCTTAAGACATTTCAGAAACAGTTGGGCCTGATGGTGGCAGCCTCCTCCTCCTCCTCCTCCTCCTCCTCCTCCTCCACCATGCCATGTCAGAATTACAGTAACTATGAGATTCCAACTTGTAAAATTTAATATCTTTGTAGAACTCTTAATGACAACTTGTAATCATGAATGTAAGGAGGGTATGTTGAAAGATAAACAACTAATTACTGAAATGTATTAACTCTCATGTATTCACCCAATCAGTGTTTTATCCACGGAAAGAAGCCAATAAAAAAAAGCTTGAAAATGTCACGTAACAGTACCTTTATCTCAGGAAAGCCATTCAATGTCCACTATAGCTTGTTAGTCAGCTAGAAAAAAGAACAACAGATATAAAATATTTACTTAACTTGTTAATAATTTATACTTGAACAAAAATGTTTTATGAAAACTACCTGGTCATTGAAAGTCCACTCAGCCAAAACTTTCATGGATCAAAAACATGATTCAAATGGTTAAATTCAAGACAGAGATACAATCGTTATTAACCCCACATAAACATTAATCAATGCACATAGAGTTCAACAAATAGGAGGAACACTGAAGCTTAAAAGTGCTTGCTTTAGAAAATTATTCTCACACAATTTATTAAAATAGATATTTTAGGGCTAAGTAAGCATTACAATCCCTGTAGACTTAAGATTTGAATTTTCATGACAGTGAACCCATGAAGATTCACATTAAGAGACATATTTTTCTGTATGCACTGTGTTTATTGGCTTAGAAATAAAACTCATGTCATAAAGCATAACTTACAGGTAAACAGTGAAACTAAAATTGACAAACTCTCCTCTCACTGAGCCTCATTTATGAAAATAGCAGAATGAATGTCTTCATTTTGTAAACCCATTCTTTGATAAAACTGCCACATTCAATCAACGTCACAATTAAAGAATGGTTTCACAAATTGCTTCTGCATGTTAAGTACATCTTCAATGCAAAATGTCACAATAAATTATACCCCCTCATGACTTGAATATACAGAAAGTACAGTTAGACGTGTTTAACCAAAAATTCCACCCACCGCAAACATGCTCAAATTGACATATACAAATGCTCTTTTCACTAAGTTGATCTAAACCTGTAGCAGAGAACTGCACTGTTAAATTTGTCAACTTAACACAGATCCCAGGTCAGTGCTAATATTGTAAGCATGATCTGAAACGGGTTTTTGTGTATGTTTTCTCATTTGAGAATTTCCTGTTTGGTTTTTCCTTCAAAATGTTTGCTTTATTCATTTATAACAGTTTGTCTCCTGTCCGACCCATGGTACCTCCTCTCCCACAGCTTCAGACAACTTTCTATCTGTTACAATAGCAACTTCATACTGGTCCATGGTAGCCCTTGCAGCCTTTTTCAACAAAGGAGGAGGAGGGCCACTGGGTGGGCAGTAATCATGGCAACAGTCAGGGTGATTACTTAGTATTTTCCAGCACGGTTTGGCATCGTGGGCAGAGGCAGTCTGGCTCATCTGCTGTGTATCGCCGACATCTCGGACAGCGTGCGAGAGTGGTGGGCATCGCGGCTACGCTGTATGAACTCTCTTCACGGATCATTCCCCCTACCGAACACACAGATGAGCAGAGCAATACCCAATTACTTTAGAGTTCTGTAATATTTTTAGGAATTAAAAACAATCTTAGTTATCTGTTTCCGAAGTAAAGGCAAGTTTAGTTTAACTGCTTCTAAATTAAAACCAAATGTTGCCAATTCTGTCTAAACCTGTGATTCTCAACTTAAATGACTTTAATCCCCAGCATAGTCCAACACAACATTCAAAGCACCTACCCAATATATAAGGCAAGATATACATACAATTATTTATATATTTGTTTTAATTATAAGTCATTTGAAGTTAAGAACTTGTGTTGGAAAATGTTTGATGGAGAATGAAATGTTTACTTAGAGTGGCAAAGAAGGTGTTTTAAGAAGATGTATACTTTTGTTAATTCTTTAATCAGTTTAACTTAGTTCCTGCCTTTGCTTAGGAAGAATATGCTTATGTTTCAATAAAGAAATGATGTAATGACCTGCAATGTATTTTAAAACAGCAAGGAAACTAAAATGTGCAAAAAACGTGCAGACGAGAATGCTCGGACATAACGTCATGTACATTGTGAAAGCTATCTATATGCATACCAGGTGATCAGATCAGTTTCCATTTAATAAACGTTTATCATTTATCACAACATCATCAAAAAAAGAAACAGTCATACGATTAGCTTAGATGATTATAACCAATCACCAGAATAGTATAACTAATAACAGTGGAGAAAACTTTTGTAACATTTTTTTTTTTTTTTTTAACCTAGCTGCAGAGTGTATTTTGCTGTTTGGAGATTCTCTTGGTTGTTGTGACTGAGTGCTCCCAGTCGACTGTCAATAAAACTTTGTTCCTGCAAAGGGCAACTTGGAAGTGGTGTCATATGCTGCAGATTGGAACTAGAAGTGCTAAAGATTTAAGCACTGAAAGTTTTGGACGAAAACTCTGAGGTTAGTTTTCGTAAAGTTTTATTTATAAACACTGGGTAATGTATATCAGAAGAAAAGCACCTCACCTTCCAGGTTGATGAGGAAGTTTCCTGTGCTTGTGACAGAATCTGATGGCAAATCCCGCGGGAGAGAGTTTGTCAGAGTCGTGCGTGAGGCCATCATGAGCTCTGTCAGCTGAGAGCAGGTGGAAGTGGGCTCCTCTTGAAGAGACTGGAAGAAAAGGGTGGAGGAAAAAACAACTTATAAAATGTAGTCGCGAGCAAATGAAGCACAAATTGTTATCTATTTAAAGTATCTATTATCTCTATTCATACCAATACAAAGGTTTGTTATTAAGTGCAATACATATTTTAATTTGAATAAATGGCTGTTAATGTGTTCAGACAGACAAACATTTGCATGTGGTCAATGTGACATTTCTTTATGCAGGTGTTCTAATTTCTTTTCCATTACACTGTGAAGAAAACTCCCCATCCAATAAGATTTGTGCTTTTTGTCACAAACCCAGAGCCGCTGCTGTTACAAAAAACTATCACATGATGGTAAATAAATAAATCTGAATGGCTGTTTGAAAACATGTAAATGCTGTTTAATTTCTTTCATCCTTTGTGAAAATTGGGTCAGATTCGGAAATTTGTGTACAGGGTTACCATGGTATTTTTGCATGTATATAAGTACCACATACTGTCAGAACAAGAGTTTTCTGTCTGTCTGCCATTTGTTATGATTTGGTCTTAACCAGGTGTATCAAACTCCTGGATGGCCACTGTCCTGCAGAATTTAGTGCCAAGCAGCTCTAAAACAGCTGCCAAGAAGTTTCTAGTAATCCTGAAGACATTGATTAGCTCGTTCATGTGGGTTGGAGCTCAAATCTGAAGGACAGTGGCCCTACAGCAACTGAGTTCGACACTCCTGCTCTAAACAGACAAATCGCAAGCAAAAATCGGAATGAATTTCTGTGCCGAACATTAGTGTTGTTGTGAACAGGCTTTAAAATCCATGATGTACCTCCATGATTTCAAAGAACAGGCCGGGTTCAATGGCAATGATGAGGTCATACTCAGGAGCGTTACGTCCCGGAATAGACGACAGGAAGGAATCTCTGATAGCACATGCGCCCTCTACAGCTTCCTCCAGTCCTGGCTTCCGCCACACTGAATCGGTCTTAATCCAGCCACTACGAAACAAAGTGTCCCCCTCTACAGACAAAGAGAGAGGTGAGAAGCATTACAGTGAGGTAGCCAGTCTGTAGCCGTACAGCATCAGTTGCATGAAAATTGGGTGAGTACCATCATGTCCAGGAGAGTGCAGGTACACCTCCTCAGCGAGGTGAGGGAGGATAGGAGCGATAGAGCGACTCACTCCATCCAGAATCTCTTCTAGAACCGTTTGACACGACCTCCGACCAAGGGAGTCCTCAGGGTCACAATAAAGCCTGAGAGAGAGACAGTGAGTGAGACGTTTTGCTACGGAGCATAAAAAATGATTTAATTTCAAACAGAAGTTACCGATCTTTAATGATGCTGAAATAGAAGTTGGATAATTCTCTAGTGATGAAGGATTGCAGCAGGCGGATGACGCGGCCGTTGTCAAACTCATTGTAGGCATCAGTTACCTACAGCACACACAAATACGTGTCACGTGACCGACAGCAGTGCACAGCTTGGTTTAAGCCCAGCCCGTACAAACATTGTAACCTGTTAACATTCAGACTCACCTTCATGCTGAAATCTCTGAGCAGGTGTAGCATGTACTGATCTATGTAGTGCATTAGTTTAGTGTCCACAGCCTGGGAACGAGGATCAAAACCCTGGAGATTCCCCAAGAGAAACTTCAGTGTGTTCCTCAGCTGGGGACAGAGAATAGCTGGTTAATGAGAGGTCATTAGCTCATAAACACTTTGATACTTACTCTATACTTACTGTTCAAAAATTTGTGGTCAGTATATGTTTTAGAAAAATGTATTTTAAACTTACAAAGGCTGCATTTGTTTTAGATTAAAACACACTAAAAACATACTATTGTGAAACACTACAATTTAAAATGACTTTTCTATTTGAATATAGTTATAGTAGCCATTACTCCAGTCTTTAGTGTCACATGATCCTTCAAAAATCATTCTAATATGCTGATTTGGTGCTCAAGAAACATTTTTTATTATTAACAAGGTTGAACAGTTGTGCTGCTTAATATTTTTTATGTAAACTGTGACATTTTTTTCCAGGATTCTTTGATAAACAGAAAGATAAAAAAGATCAGTGTTTTGAAAGAAATCTTTGTAACATTATAAATGTCTTTACTATATCTTTTGATCAATTTGATGCATCCTTGATTACAGACCTTACTAAAACTTTAGAACAGTAGCGTATATGTAAGAATCGCAAAGTGAACTCAAAATTTCAAAAGCATTGACTGGCAGCTAATTACTGCAACAATTTATCTGATTTGATATGTGCCAGACCTTGTTGATGCTGTCTTTAGCAGCGTTCAGTGTGTTCGGTCCGATCTGAACCTCAGAAAACACGTTCGACTCGGCAACCCACCATCTCAAAACATCAGCACCATATGGAGGACAGGCAGACAAGTCCTGAGAGAGAGGAATTGATGTTTGAAAACACTGACTGGATGACATTTAATTCTAGCATTGGTTGATCGTAACTCACCTTCCCTCCATTAATAACAACATCTGGGTCGACCACGTTGCCCACAGACTTAGACATTTTTTCTCCTCTCTCACTCACAGCAAATCCATGGACCACTAGAGTTCTGAAACACACACAGAAGGTGATTGGCATATTTTTTTACATATGTATTTGTCACATACACATACAAAGTTCTGTCATGAAACTATAGTTGGCGCAGGCTGTCCTTAACTCTATCTGCTAGCAATCACGTTGTTCTCTAAATGGCACGGCTGATTGGTTTCTGTTGCATCAGCAGCCAATGAGCTTGCTGCTCTACACTCAAATACTCTTCAGTGTTTGCTGTAGCAGCTTTCAGAAACCCTCCACCTTCCCCAGCTCCACCTGTAATGCATGCTATTTGAGCTGAAGCAGTAAATGCTCACAGCAGTGTGCCTGTGTATGTATTGGTAGTAGCAAGTCTCTGTACTTCCTCTGCAGCAGCAGCACCAATAAATACATTAACATTGCCATATCCATTACAATGCTAAACTCTTTTGTGACGATAGAAATGCATTTTTATTACTCACTTGTAAGGGGCTTTATTTCGTACAGCTACACTGGTGAGGAGCGACGACTGAAACCAACCGCCGATTTGATCTTTCCCCTCCACATACGAGTCTGCACGCGGGTCTGATTCTGAAAGAAATAGTGTGAGAGAGAAGTGACGTAACACTACAATGCAACAAAGGATACCAAAAGACTCAAGACAAGCAATCAACAATATACTTATTGATTTCTTAAATAACCAGAAATACATGTATTGATAAGGGCCACTTTGATGACTCACCCTGTAGTACAGCGGCCCATGAGGCACCGCTGTCAAACCAGATATCCAGGACATCTTCACCCCGCACATAATCAGATAGTGCACCTGCTTTACTCTGACAAAACACACAAACAATGTATAACTTATATTCAATTTTATTTCACTACTTTACATTTCATTTTGCACTAAAGAGTATTTGTGGCATAAACATACACTACCGTTCAAAAGTTTGGGGTCAGTAAGATGTAAAAAAAATAATAATAATAATAATAATGAGAAATTACACATTAAATTGATCAAAAGTAATAGTAAAGATATTTTAAAATGTTTTTTTTGAAGAATGCAAAAAAAAAGTCATCATTGATAATAATACAAAATTTTTCTTGTGTTGCAAATCAGCATATTAGAATGATTTCTGAAGGGTCATGTGACACTGAAAACTGGAGTATGGCTGCTGAAAATTCAGCTTTGCCATCGCAGGAATGATTTAATGACATTTTAAAATTGATTAAAATAAAAAACAGTAGTTCTTTTAAATTTTAAAATATTACTGTTTAACAGTATTTTTGATCAAATAAATGCAGACTTTGTGAGTATTAGAGACTTCTTTTATAAAAAATACCACCAAAAAAAAACAATCCTACCGACCCCAAACGTTTGAATGAAAATGTAGAGAAAAATACCTTCTGAAGAACCTCTGGAGTCAGAAATGTCTCCACTGGCTCCGCCCACCAGCTGTCACTTCCCTTCTCAGAGAAAACTTTAGCAATCTGTGTAACTGAATGTCTGAGAAAGAAAGAGCAAATTCTTAAACTTGTAGTTTATATGCCTTTCTTGAGTATGTCAATGACAGTGTAAGTATATACTTGTTTAAGAGTGGCTGTCCAGTCTCTTTATGGTAGAACACTGGGATGGGGACGCCCCAGCTCCTCTGCCGAGATATACACCAGTATGTTCTTCTGTCCAACATCGCCAACAAACTGGACCTAGCCGATTCGGGTATCACACGCACCTTCTGCAGTGCGTCCTATGCAAACACACTCACAGTTTATTTTCTGCAGAAAACATATAACTGGAAACTTACTAGGAAGTCTGTTTAATTTCAAATACTTCTAACAAAAGTAACTAAAAAAAGTCAAATAAATGCAAAATGTGCACTTACAAAAACATGTCCAGTTCAAGAAAAAGAACACGCGTTAAGTAACTTGACCATTTATTTGTGAGTGTGAGCTGTGCGCGCATATTTTACACACACACACACACGTAAAATATACGCTCACTTCTCTCACTCACAAATAAAAAGTTACTTTTAACGCACTTAACCCAATTAATAGTATTTTAGGAGGAATTTTTGTTGAATTGTCACATTATTTCAATGACAATTTTTATATAATTTCTAAGAGCTTTACTTGCATGCAGAAAGTCCTCCTGTTTTCCCCACATTACAGTAATGAGAATGATATTTTTTTCTCCATCATGGTAATGAGAATTTACTAGCTATGCAACAAAACAAAAAGAATAATAAATAAAAAAAATCTCACTGTGTAAAAAAGTCCTAAAAACATGCATAATTTACTTGAAACTAATTTAAAAATAAATATTTGGGGGTGAATTATGACCCATTAAGGCAGTATAAAAGCACCATTAGGAATACATTCTTCACATTACAGTAATGAGAACGAGATATATATAAATTAAGGTTTTGTGTGATATAACCCAGACATATTTTGATGGGTTTCATCCAGCTGATGCTGTAGAGAATATTGGCTCACCTTAGCTTTGTCTTTGAGGCTGCCTGTGTTGATAAACCACTGTTTACTGGCTCTGGTAACGACTGGCTGTTTACTCCTCCAGTCATACGGGTAACTGTGGACACAGTCCTCCTCCTTCACAACTGCACCCGCTGCCTGCAACATTGAGATTACTGCCCACACACACACACACATAAAACATTAGTTACTAACATGCATTTTCTTTTATCACACACACATATATATTTATATATATATATTCTCGCTTTCCTCCATCTATCCATCTCTTTCACTCTCACCTGTGGCATTGCCTTCAGTCATTACAGATTTATTCTGCAGTTCAGCCCCAGCAAGTTCTGTAAACCTGCCCTCTTCATCCACCATGCACTCCTAGAAAGAGAGAGAGACAGCAAGTTTAAAATCAACAACAACCCAAGATTCTTACAATTCCAATACAGGTGTGGGTGACGTACTACTGGCAGGTTAAAGTGCGTTGCAACAATGTAGTCCTCCATGCCATGAGCAGGAGCAGTGTGGACCAATCCAGTTCCCTTAGTCAAGGTCACATGATTAGCCGGCAACAAAGGCACTTCTTTTGAAGGAATTGTGGGATGCTGACAAACTCCGCCTTCAAGATCTGACCCTGGAGATAAGTGAAAGAGAGGCAGATAAATGCTTAGGCCAGTTCAGAAGGCATCATTTTGGCCAATAATAGTGGATCTACCTGCGAACGTAGCCAAACTCTCCAGATTTGTCCCCAGTATAGAGGCGAGGTTGTTCATGCGCTCTGTGGCCACTAGGAGTAGCTGCTCATTATCAGCTCGCTTCACTACAGAGTACCTGAGAAGAGGAAAAGCATGTGATCATGAACGTCTCCATGAAATCATATAATGTGCATCCTACAGATTCATAGGTGTGTGACTTACTGTACTTTGGGCATGTAACAAACTGCCTGATTGGCTGGAATAGTCCATGGCTGGGTCGTCCATATCAGAACAGAAACACGACCCCAACTTTCTAAATCACAGACGAAGATACTGACATCAGAAATAGCAACGTAACTTTAACTCTGTGTATGTGACCTGTATAAAGCACATGGCACAGGTATACACAGCATATACACACCTGCTATCAAAGCGAGTTTGGCTGGCAGGTTGAGCAGGGGGAAAGTTATGTACAGAGCACGGCTCACGTGTTCTGGATCATACTCCAGCTCAGCTTCTGCAAGAGCAGTCCTTTACAGAGGAGGATACAGCAGAAAAATATACCATATACCGACATTAACATATAAAACCTCAAAATCAAAGCTTTCTGTTAAGCTTTATTAAAGGTCTTTATGTAAGGCTGCAAACACTGAACTTCTACTACCTGGATGAAGGTGACCAGAAAACAGGCTTATAGTCCTGATAAATGAAACCCTGTACACAAAGATAGGAAGAGAAGGGGAAAGTGAGAATCTTTTCAATGACATGAGGGTGAGTACACAAACAGGTAAAATATATATTTTTAAAGAAATTAATACTTTCGGCCAGTAAGGATGAACTTTTTATCATTCGATGTTTCATCATTAAAGACAGAATGATCAAAAGTTAATGTTATCATTAAATAAAGGACAAAAAAAAAATTTAAATACTGTATTGCATGTGACGTTGCTGTGCTGTGCGGTCATGAAAGCTTATTTTGTATGCATTTTTAAGCATTGCTATTTTATAAAAAAAGTTATGTGAGAACTGAACTTATTGTTACTGAACTTAACTGAACTTAACCTTTTTGGGCTTGAACAGGTCAAATACACACAATTATGTCTCAGAATGCCTGGCTTTGCAAGTATCCACTGTCATTTATATCTTAAGTGAACGTAAACAGTTGAGTGTATCAGTATATTAGATCAGTGCATTCGGTGTTAAAGTGACAGCAGCCTAATAAACCGGTCACTAATGTTAATTAGCCACAACAAAAGAGGGAAAATAACTCACTGCTCTTGACTGAAGCACTTTTGTAACTTTAATAAGAATACATTTATATTTAATTTACACAGTGACAACTATACAGTGTTTTTTGTACAATTAATTACTTTATACACTATGTAGTACTTCTTATTTAATGCTTGAAGTTTTCAGGTAGGTCTATTTCATTTGTTTCTTTGTTCAATTGATGTTTTGGCCTATTGCTTGCAATTAGTTTCTTTGTTCTTATTTTATCACTGACAAGATTTTTGTCACATCGCCCACCCATAATTGCAGTATTTATTATAAAGGATTTATCCGTGCACATCATTATTATTTTTTTATCCATGTTTCCTCGTAATCTTTAATCGAAATAACTTCTCCCTCTTGCATCTATTCTCTTCTGTGATGATGTGTTTACTGGTGTGAGGGCGAGACAACCTGTCACTCACTTTAAATCACAGCAAAAGCAAACCACAACCATCCAACGATCCAATCAATAGCCAATGGACATAATCAAGTCTCAATCAAGCGTTTCTTGTACAAAAAAACCTTTTCACAAGGATATATGTTACAATAAGGAAAGAAAAGACTACTGCAACCTCTAGAATAAAAAACATTATAAATTGTTTTAAATTGTATAAATATTTCACAATATTGTTTCTTCATCGAGTAAATGCAGCCAGACCTCTTTAAAAAAAAATTTGAAACATCTTGCTCTTAACTCTTAATCTAACTAAACTTTTTGTTTGTAGATGAAATCCTCACATATGGAATGAAATCAAACATGTCAAGCTGTGTTGTACAGAAAGAGCTTCTCTCACCTTGTTGTGCATCTCCAGGAAGACTTTCAGCTGGGCCGCTTCATATTTCCCATCAAAGGTGTAATAACAATTGTCCCAGTCAGCCATCACGCCCCAGCGCTGGAATGCAGCACGCTGCCGAGAGATGGCCCTCTCTGCAAACTCCCGCGCTGGACGGAGAGACACAAAGGCAGTTTTTGATTTAAAGCAGAAGCAGAATAGCACATACGATTTTATTATTTTAACAAATGACTTTTTCACCAGAACATTCATTATATGTGACTTCCTGACCTTTCTGTCTGATCTGTAGAGGAGTCAGTCCACTGGTTCCCAGGTCTCCCAGTGCTTTGAGCTCAATGGGCAGCCCATGGCAGTCCCAGCCGGGCACATAGTGCACCAGCCTGCCTTTCATCACCTCGAAACGGTTCCGGATGTCTTTGAGGATCTGCATGATAGATCAAACAAAAATGCTAATGGTAGCATATTATGAAGCTCACGAGATCTTCTTTCATATAGGTTTAGGGATATTATTGTATACTATGAACTGACAGTATCTCACCTTATTGAGAGCGTGCCCAACATGCGGGTCCCCGTTGGCATACGGTGGTCCATCGTGAAGGCAGTACACTTTCTTCGCTTTTTTCTCTCTCTGCCATGTGTACAGCTGGTCAAAACCACATTTCTGTAGAACAACACAACAAAGTTCAAACATCATCACAAGACAAACCAGAGAGTTGTGGCTTCATTGAAGTGCAACAGATACTACTGTCATCTTAATCATTCAGGGTGATATAGGAACGTAACAAAACAGAATCGCTCAGTTTTAACAGCATGTGGCACTAGGTCCTGGATCTGACACTCTTACAGTACCTGTTGGATCTGGATCTCTCGCTCCAGAAGGTTTGGCCCGTTCACTTTCATGGGGAAGTCGGTGCGGGGCAGCAACACAGTGTCCCGGTACCGGCCCCCTGCGTCTCCGGAGCACAGACAGCGGAGTCCCCATCGAGCCACACCACCGAAACCTACTGCCGAACGCCGAACCAGCAGCATTAGGGACTCTGACAGGTGAGTTTCCGACCAGGATGAGAGTTTGTTATGGGACGTGACCTCCTCCTCCACATGGGCGGCACTCGATCTCAACCGGAATGATAGAAACGACGGAACTACGAAAGCCAGGAAGAGACATTCATTCACATAAAACGAAAACGCCTTTTTCACGTTGTGACTGCGGATTTGAAACGGAAGGGGGCGTTGTAGGGTCACTAATGAGGAGTTTGCGCTTGAGGGTAGCATTACGTTTGTCATAGTGAAGATCACACTCGAGTGGAAAAAAACAACTCTTTTATTTCAAAGTCATGTTCGATACACACATTTTAACACGATAACATTTTTTTTATAAATAATTATGATTAATTGAGTAAACCCTCCTGTAAACCGTAGCTCAAACAGTAGAGCAAGGTTCAATTTATATTAGGCTATGAACTGGTAAAAAAAAATATTTACCTTCATTGCAATAAGTTGCTTTGGATACGCATCTGCCAAATGCATAAATGTAAAACTAAGTTCCTTCACTCCATTATGGTAATTTTGAGGTAGCTTGTTACTAACAATAGAAAATGCTCTTAAAAGTCATTAAAGATTTGACAGGGAAAAGTTTGTAGCTAGGCAATAGGCTACACTACAGTTTGGGGCCAGTTGCATAAACAGATATTAAACTGTATCTTATTAATTCCGTAATCTGTATTCAAAACGTAAGCTCATTTTGTAATATGTTTTAAACAAAACACTATAATTTTTTGATTCACTTGTGCTGAGTAGCCTATAGGCTAGTGTAGACTAGGCCTACTGTTTTGTCAATGTACGATATCTTAACAGAAAGCGCACGAGAGGTCCTCAGGCACTCTGAACCTTGAAGTAGGCTATATTTTATTATTTTTTTGTTATTATTACAAATATTATTAATAGTGATATTTAGTTATACCAAGACTTTAATAGTAATTTAAAAGGGTGCTTTGTAACAGTTTATTAGGAACACGTGAAATCGGATTTGGAGATCTCCAAGAGACTGAAGGAGAGGCGAGTTCTCCTCCCCCTTTTGGAGATCTCACCTGCAGCTACATTTATTTATGTATTTATTTATTTTTCTTTTTTCTTTCTTTCTCACCTGCAGCTAAATCTATTTATGGGGCATCTCCTGCCTCGTTGTCATGGGCGGGTGTTTTTGACGTCACTTAAGAATAAAAGTTTCTGGCCTGCCCTTTCACTGAGCACAGACCCAGACAGGTCCAGCAGTAAACTTCTCTGGAAGACAACACAGGCACAAAAATGAATAAAATGTGGATATTGTGCTTTGCGGTGCTGATCATAACCATACCATTTTCAACTCAGGTAGGCACTATGATTTTTTTCTCTCCATATATTCTCTTAGGTTTTTAGAAGAGGATAGAAGGATTTGTACACTAACTGTTTACTGTGTTCATGTTTTTCATAGTAAGCATCTGTATAATTAATTACAATAGTGATAGCAAAGTGAAGTCACACTGTCACACTTCTGAAGTCACACTGTAACATGTGAGCACTTTTTTCTGACTTTCTTCATGTATGGTTTAGGATCAGTCCACAGACAAAAGTGTATCAGGCCACGCGTCTTCCACAAATTCCAGCGCTGTAGGATTGGGTCCTGTGCCCACCACACTGTACATGCTGATCCCAGCAGCCACCCTGAGCTTCATCCACAGTAGATCCTGATGGATGGAGAGTGTTCGCCATAGACGACCAAGACTGAGACAGTGGCGAAATGGACAGCCTTTACCCAAGGAGCAAACTTTTCCACAATTCATAAAGATATAACGTACAATAGCTCATTTTAAAATGGATTTTTAACTAATGAAAATGAATACAAACACCTTCTGCCTGCAACCCCAGAGGGTCCTCCATCTGAAGCTCACCCTTGGGCTCTTTGTCATGTCTCAAAGACACTGTTTTAGGGAGGGCTCACATCAATGGCAACTTCTCTTGGAAGAGTTTGTTTCTCCTATGCTCAGTATATATGATTATAAGGTCAAGCAGGTTAAAAAAACTCCAATACTTAAATCAGTAATTACTGCATTTAAAATAACAGACAGATTTCCATTTCTATAATGATATTGTATACTAAAGATTTTACTATATGAATATGATCAATGTAATCCATCTCAGAATGTGTCTGTACTGTATGCACAATTAAAGTGAATGATTATATTTTTTCTATGTCATCTTTTATTAAATTTGATATTAGTGTGTCTTCTCTTAACACAGAGTATTAGTAATGCTTTAGATTCTAGTATGTAGGGTACAGAAAAAGGAATATAGATCGAGATGTATTAGATCATTTAGTGTATTTGACTATTTGAAAGCACAACTTTTATTTTGAAATCTTCTCAGACAGATATGAAGGCACCTTACAGAGGATGTGATCCTCCTCCAAAAAAAACTGGTGGGCAGGTGTTTAAACACCTCAAACGTCAATCTCTGTGAGAATAAAACTCCCCTCCCGCATCACTGAACACAGACTCTCTGCCCCACAGAAAAGGTCTCTGGAAGAAGAAGGTATAAAAATGAATAAAATATTGATATTGTGCCTTGGGATACTGATTATAACCTTATCCTTTTCAACTCAGCAGGTAGGCAATATGATTTGTTCATCTCTTGCATAAGAAGTTTTTCTAGCATTTGTCCCATCTCTCATTTATCTTTGATCATTTTGTTAATTAATTTTGAATAACCTTTGATACATTTGGTAATAATTTGTTGTATGTGCATGCAAAATGTAGATTATACTAGAAAGGTGTCAACAGTTCTCTTTATAATGTGTAAAAGCAGAAGCTTTGATCTTTTGACGGAGTGGATTTACTTTTTACTACTTAACAATATAGTGTCTGTTAATGTTACTAATATTGGTTAAAAAATATACCAACAACAATAATAATAAGCCTACCATACAAAGTGCATTTTCAAGCAGCTTCTCCAAATAAACATTAATATAACATACACTGTTAAAAAAAAAGGGACTGGTAACCTAAAAACCTAAGGTGCTGTGGTAACATTAAAATTAACTGGCTTTTTTTTTAAACGAAAATATTGTTAAATATAGCAAAATCAACCCGACTAGACTTGGTGACAGCAACAAACATTATTTATAATGGTCAGATCAGGCAGAAATTGTTCTTTAAGTTAACTGCACATTTTTAACAGTGTACATTAAATGTACAATAATCTGCTTGCATATTCTGATTTTTCTTTCATGTTGGTGTAGGTCAGCACTTTAAACGCCACCACTAAACCAAATGATGTTACTGCTGCGACCGGCACTGCAGGATTGGGTCCGTGGCCCACCTCGCTGTGCCTGCTGATCCCAGCCATTCTGGCCTTCATCCACAGTAGATCCTAAACTGGCTGGAGAATGTTGAGATCAACGAGATGAAAAGCCAGTCACATGAAGAACCAACTTTTCCACAATTCGTGAATATAGACGCACAGAGGAGAGAAAGATGCCACAACAACTTGTAATTGTTTTTTTATTTTTTATAAAAACTTGGAATTTAAAGGAAATTAGCCATTGCATACTGTACCGAGGGTCCTCCAAACCCCAACAAAACCACACAGTTGGGCTCTCAGTTGCGTTTTGTCCTCATCGAGTCAGTTTTACATAGGGCTCACTTCTATTGTAATCTGACCACTGTAATGCATTTCCTCCACAATGTTTTTGTAATGATTGTGAGTAGCTATCAATTGTAATAATTAAGAATGTGTCTATATGCACAATTAAAGTGGTTGATTGTATATGTTTGCGTGTCATCTTTTATCCAAATTCATATTAGTGTTTGTTTAAAAAAATGCTATAATAAGTTCATGCTTTTAGAATCCAGTATTACACTGATATTGTTAAAGTAGTCAGTTTCATCTTGGCTTTAAAGCAGACTGTCCCTTTTTGGGCCAAGGAAAGAAGGGGCAAGTATGCATTATTTCAGTTTTAACACTGAAAAGGTATGTTACAAAACCCCTTTAGTTCCTACACTTCTTTCTCTCCATCCAGATAGACGCATACTACTCTTCCATTTTCTTATAGTACACGTAAGCTAAATTAAGCAATTTTAAACACGAGTTTCTGTTACTGTATTTTAGAGAATAAGGTCATTTTTGAGATGCTAATGTCTTTTTGCCACTGATGTAATGGTATACAGTAAGTGAGAACTCACCCGAAACTCAAACAGGGAACTTGGCTCGTGTATTCTAGAAGTGTCTAAAACAGCCTATCAATGGACATTCCTAGATGCACTCAATAAAAGATGTTTGGTCAATAAAAGTGAGTCTTTATTCTCTGAGGTTTCAATTACCGTGGGCCATTTCAATTAAAGACTGTAATGTTCCTCATAACGATTCCATAGGGGCCAAAGGGATGGTGAACAGAATGACTAAGCTGTGTTGAATATTTACTGTTAACATCATACATATGTGCTGCTCATAAACAAGTAAGGATGTGGTATGATTTCCAGTGTATTTAACCCCTGATTTGTAGAGTAGATATGGAAACAAACAACAGCTACAGAGCCTTCAACGTGAGTAGATTCTAGGTTGATATGGTTGTGTTCAAGGAAAACAATCTTTTAATTTTGTTCAAAAACTCTGTTTTTGAGTCTGATCACCACGATCTGAAATGCTCTTGAGGAGGAACCATAACAATAAGGGTGTTTTTGTCCCTGAGGTGAGAGCACAGACAAGAAGCTAAACATTCTGCTCATCAACAGATCGAGATGACGTGAATGAGAGCGTCTGCAACCTTCCCTCTGTCTCTCTGAAGCTACTGTATATCTTTCAGTCTGTTGTGTAAACATTAAGGCGGAACACTGTTTGTGTTGACTGAAGCTATCGATGATGAGCCTTTATTCAATTCAGAGAGCCATTACACCAGTAGTTCTGCTTTGGCTCCTTTGTCACCGAATATACCTCACGAGACCCCCTGCCACAACGGGCCCCTATAGGTCACCTCATATTGCCCTAGGATGGGATAGTCCAGCTTATTTCTTTACTTGCAGAGATTCCCTCTTTCTCTTTTTGTATAACCTACCAATCAAAATATCTGAAAAAGAAGTGAAAATTTATATGGTTGCTTTGTGGTTAGAGTAATTGTAAACAGAAACCCACCCATAACCAAATCATTTAAAACGCTCAGGCGGTGTGTGTTTATACAAAAACCCACAGCAGAGGCTCATAGTCAATCTTACAATCAGAGAACGTCTCAGTTAAAGTCTGTTTACACCAAGGATGATAGCTGTAATAACTAAAACTATGAAGTTTTAATAATCATTCTGATTCTATGAGAGCTGTAATGAAAACGACACAGAGGAGCGATTTCATTGGAATCACTTTCATAACATCTTTTTTTCCAACTGATGAACAATGAGACCGTTGACTTATGTTAATAAGTCATTTAATGTTAAATGGGTGAATCCAACAGCCTTTTTCTTCTGAATTAGCAAGGCCAGGCTGCAGCTAAAGTCTGACAAACACTATATTAACACAGGTGGTAAAGAGAAACAATAATTTAAATGAAAAGCCATCAAATGTGAATTGTCACAGAGGGAATTCTAGGAATGTCACTTTACAGCTTTTCAATTTCAATTTTACTTCCAAAAATGGTACAGACGTAAGGTTAGATCTATTTGTTTTCCCCCGTAAATTGTAAGGGAATTTACCGTTAACCAATTAACAGATTTTAACAGTAGCATTTTTACAGTACAGTCATCAGTTTTACAAATTAAATACAAGCATTTAGTGAAATTTCGTGAGCAAAAAAAGGTCTATTATCTATTGCGTAGCAATGTATGAAGCCCACATGTATGGATTTTGCCTGCAATATTTGACCATGCAACGAAACATGTGACTGCACTGCACATTTACTGGAGAGGAAGCGGAGCTTATCGGTTCTGTTAAACATCCAAAGGGTCATCATGGTGTTATGACCAGGGCTGCTGTTTTCATATTTCCCTAATTGACATATTATTTAAAAGAAGAATTTGATCACCATCTATTCAGAATGAAGGAATGATACACGCATCGAAGTGACGTCTAGAGATATTACAGCACTGATGTCATTGATGGAAGTTCTTTTTGTTTCAGCCTATTGAAACTTAGGATCTAATTTGAGTCTGTTTGAGAAAAGAAGAGCAAAAAAGCAGTGAGACATGGTAAAACTGTCAAAGAGAGTTGTTTAAAGCTACCATAGATTTAAAATTGACAAAAACAATTTAATGGAATGTTGCAGTAATTATTCTAAATGATTTAACTGTGCACATAATTTTTTGCCCCCATAAACTTTAGTCAAAATAAAATCCCCTCTTCTCTTCTTTGATATCACGTTTTTTGGCACAAGGGCGGGGCAACCTGTCACTCATATGACATCATGACAATGGCAAACCACAACAATCTAACCATTCCAATTCTAAATAGAAAAAAGTCCCGCCCAAAATTGTTTCTTGTTTGAGAAGCGTTTTCACTAAGGCATACGTCACAATATATGTCACAAAACCTCTTACATAAAAAAGCCAAAAAACACTTTTGAAAGTTGCGAGTTGTGAAAATGCCATGATCTAGGACCTTTATACAGTCTGTGACATTATAAAGACTGTAAGTCTATCCCTCACAACCTTGTGTTCATCCATGTAAAATTGAACATAGGGTCTACCCTGAATAATTATTGTGCAGTGACATCACATTTACTGTTGTTCGTTGAATTTTGAAGGTGCAAAATCCAGTCTTCAATTGAAATCCATGCCATCTAGAATTTCATGTGAAGGTGAATGATTCCCACAGGAACTTTTCATAATTGGTTCAAATTGTTCAATTAAATTCACTGCGCTGACCAACAGAAAGCTCCTATCTTTGAAAGTGACTTCTGTTGAGTGTGTGGGCACAGATTGTCAGTACATTTTGTCTTGTGGAATGAAATGGTTAAATGGAAGTAAGTGCACTTCTTCTAATTTTGACTAAATTAGATACACCAGCTTCCTGTGGTGCTTCTGAGAGAACCACATTAAGTTTTAATAAAATAAAAGTGCACCCTTCCAGCACTAATCAAAAGATACCACTGAACAAGAATGACTGATTCCAGCTTCATCATACAATACACAACATTAAGCTTTGTCCCAGGATAAATCTATAATTCACATTCTTTTGATTTGTGTGAAGATGTTGTTTATCAGTGTTGAATATGATTGTGATTATACAATTCAACACACTATTTTGTTCTAACTTAACCATAACCATCTTAATGTAAGAACAGAACAAAAAAAGTTCACAACACAATTTGTGATGTGATGGAGAGACAATAATTCATGCAGCTCCATTTATTCAGTTAATAACCTTAGCCGTAAAAATAAATTATAAATAATGACTTCATACTCAAAACATAACTGAAGCTCATTTCCGGTCTAAGAAAGTATTGTCATTCGTTAGAAACAGGATGTGTGCACTTTCATAGAATGGTTAAACAGCACCACATCTGCGGTTTGCTTGCAAACTTCTGCTTTGGATGTGGTACAAACTGTATGCAATACGGTTCTGTTGGAGACCTACAACCATTTTATTTGAACACAAGTTGTTTTACAAGTTTGCCCATATTGTCTGACTGTATAAATGAGAATTATTTTACATTCACTCACGTTTTTCCTAACTGATTTATTTTTATGCTTTCACAAAATCTGAAAAGTAATTAAGGATTACAGTAGGTCATTTTTAAGATCACAATAAGTTTATAACTCAATATTATATATAATTTTTTAAAATAATTTATATCATATATAATCGAATGTCGTGAGGCACGTTTCACAACCAGCTCAAGTTGTTCACATGATTTCGGCGGGTTGACCAACAGAAAGCTGCTTTCGTGAGTGAAATCTGTGTGAGATCTGGTCTATACATCGCTACACTACTGACAACAGACATTTTTTTCCCTGTTTCCTGATGACGATATTCCTCATTAATAAAGAAAAAAGAATTAGCTTAAAACAGCTGTTTTTATCTCATTTAGATTTAAAAATACAGCGTAGCAAAAAACGTACTCGGTTACTAACGTAACCTCAGTTCTCTCTAGAGAGGGAACGAGTACTGCGTAATATCTTACGCTATGGGGAAAACCTCTTTTCCACGAGATATTGAAGCCAAAAATTATCCTTAATTTTGAATTAATGTAAAACGCTGTGCAGCAGCATGCAGACAAAGGCAAGACGGCTTGCGCGCCTATTGGCTGCCCTGCGGCAACAGCAGCAGCCTATCGAGCGTGACACATATCCAATGGGGGCATTTCGCGCCCACTTCGTTACGTCCCGCCAGAAAGGGCGTGGTCTCGCCCTATAAATATAGCTCGATTAGGCTGGTACACTGGTTTTCATCGCCGAAGCGAACCAGAGCCGTGTATGCACGGCAAGATACGCAGTACTCGTTCCCTCTCTAGAGAGAACCGAGGTTACGTTAGTAACCGAGTACGTTCTCTTACGAGAGTATCTCTCGTACTGCGTAATATCTTACGCTATGGGGAACACAATGCAAAACGCCGTGCGTACTGGGATCCGACACCAAAGTCCCAAGGGCAGTAGCCCGGGGCTCATATAGTGCATAATCACCATAGACTCACAGAGAGTCGGAGAAGAGAGGCTGCAAGCATCATTCCCCACGAAATAGCATCCTACAGGATCTAGTTATGTTAACAATGTTTCACACAGACAGGGTGAATGTGTTCAGCCTGAACTGGGCAATAGTACGGGTTATTCACCACCCATGGAGCTGTTTTATCGCTCAGTGAGCGATGCACAAGCAAAACTCAGCATCTGGGGCGGCACAGCGGGGCAGATAGCACTGAATTCTATACCGACAGAAGCTTGGCTTGTAAGGCGGGAACCTCTAGGTTTTAAAACCTTTTAAATGTAGACGGCGAGGCCCAGCCCGCGGCCGTACAGATATCTTGCAGGGTAACCCCACTATACCACGCCCACGACGAGGCCACGCCTCTCGTGGAGTGCGCTCTGACACCCAAAGGACACTGCAGGCCCTTAGAAGTGTAAGCCAGTGCTATGGCATCGACTATCCATCTGGATAGGCTCTGTTTTGATGCGGCCAGTCCCTTGGAGCGTCCGCCAAACAAAACGAAGAGCTGCTCGGTCTGTCTGAAGACAGACGAGCGGGACACATAAGCTCTCAGTGCCCTGACAGGGCAAAGGAGACTCGCATCCTCCTCCTCATCATGAACCGAGAGTGCGCACAGGGAAATAACCTGGGCCCTGAATGGTGTGTTGAGAGATTTGGGCACGTACCCGATGCTTTGGTTTGAGTATGACTTTTGAGTCATTAGGCCCAAACTCCATATACGACGCGCTTACTGAAAGCGCTTGTAAGTCCCCTATGCGTTTCACTGAAGCGAGAGCCAAAATAAACACCGTTTTGAAAGACAGATGCTTCATGTCTGACAAATGGATTGGCTCGAACGGGGCACCTTTCATGGCTTCCAAAACCGTAGAAAGGTCCCACACCGGGACTGAAGGAGGTCTGGGAGGGTTCAGCCTCCGAGCTCCCTTGAGGAATCGCACGACTAGGTCGGTTTTCCCCAGTGACTGGCCAGACACAGGTTTTGTAAACGTTGCTATGGCCGCCACGTATACTTTGAGCGTGGATGGGGTCCTGCCCTTATCCAGCAGCTCTTGGAGGAAGGAGAGTACTTCCGTGACCCCGCAGTCTACGGGTGAAAAGCCCTGAGCTTGACACCAGGCAGAGGACACAGAACATTTCGAGGAATAGAGCCATCTAGTAGACGGGGCCCTCGCCTGCGTGATCGTGTTTAACACTCCCTCAGGGAGGTTAGCGGGTACCCGTTGATGGCCCATGCATGAAGGGACCATAGTTGCAGGCGAGGATGCCAAATCGAGCCCTTGGCCTCAGAGAGGAGGTCTTTCTTCAACGGTATTGGCCACGGGGCAGTGCTGGTCAGCCGCATCAGGACTGGGAACCAAGTCTGGTTTGTCCAGAGCGGAGCCACAAGCAGCACTGGGCATCCGTTTTCCCTGATTCGTTCCAGCACTTGAGGCAGGAGCGAGACGGGGGGAAAAGCATAGAGGGGACAGCGGGACTAGACGTGGGCCAGCGCGTCCTTGCTCTTGGAGAAATATTTTGGACAGTGAGCGTTCTCGTGGGATGCAAACAGGTCCACCTGTGCTCTGCCGAATGTCTCCCACAGCAGTTGGATCGTCTGCGGGTGCAGCGACCATTCCCCTCCTGGGACATTGTCTGTGGACAGTCTGTCTGGTCCCAGATTCAGGTGACCAGGCACATGCGCTGCTTTCAGTGAAAGCAGGTTGTGCTGAGACCAGACCAGGAGGCGTTCCGTTAGCCTGTAAAGGTTTCGGGACTTGATGCCTCCCTGGCGATTTATGTATGCCACCACTGACATGTTGTCCGACCGGACCAAGACGTGGTGACCCTCTATCTGGGGACAGAAGCGCCGTAGCGCGTTGTCGACTGCCATCATCTCCAGACAGTTTATGTGTAGGAGCTTTTCCCGTTCTGACCACTGGCCAAAGAACGGTGTGCCCTCGAGCAGCGCTACCCATCCTGAGGTGGAAGCGTCCGTGGACAACACCTTCACACTCGAGGGAGTCTCCAGACTCACACCTGACTGATACCAGCCGATTATCTTCCAAGCTCCAAACCGGAAACGCATTTCAGATCGACCCGGAGACGAAACCGACCAGCGGTCCATGCCCTGGGTGGAACTCGTGCTTTCAGCCACAGCTGCAGTGGGCGCATGCAAAGCAGACCCAACTGGAGCACTGAAGTTGCTGAGGCCATGAGGCCCAGCATTTTCTGAAACCTTTTGCCGCGGCGGAAGGATTTCACGGCGTGCTGAATGTCCAGTTCGCGCTCTGGCGACAGACGCGCTGTCATGGACATCGAGTCCAGCACTGTATCCAGAAAAGAAATTTTCTGGCTGGGAGACAGCGAGCTCTTCGCCCAATTGACTGTGAGACCCAGATTCTCGAGATACTCGAGTAATGTGGCCCTGTGTTCTATGAGCTCTGATTGTGATCGAGCTATAATCAGCCAATCGTCCAAGTAGTTCAAAATTCGCATGCCCTGGAGTCTCAGGTGTGCGAGAGCCGCGTCCATGCACTTCGTAAATGTACGGGGTGCCAGGGACAGGCCGAACGGCAGGACTTTGTATTGGTATGCCTGGCCCTCGAAGGCAAATCTCAAGAATCGCCTGTGACGTGACGCTATTTGTATTTGAAAATAGGCGTCTTTCAGATCTATTGACATAAACCAGTCCTCCTGGTGAACTTGCGCGAGGATTCTCCTGGTTGTAATCATTCTGAACTGGCGCTTCGTGAGCGCTTTGTTCAGCTGTCGCAGATATAGAATGGGTCTGAGACCCCGTCTTTTTTCGGTACCAGAAAATACCTGCTGTATAGCCCCCCTTCACTCTGAGCCTGAGATAAAGGTTCTATAGCCCCTTTGCTCAGTAGTTTCGCTATCTCGGCTCGAAGTAGATGAGATACTTCGTTTTTTACCGTCGTTTCGACTCGCGCCGCGCAACAGCGGGGGCATCGTGTGAACTGCAGCGAATAGCCTCTTTTTATAATATTCAGCACCCACTTCGATGCCCCGGGAAGCTTTGCCCACGCATCTGCGTGAATTGCTAGAGGTAGAATGAAATCTGGGCTCTGGCCGCGGCATAGCGGCGGCCGGAGAGCTCCGGTGTGCTGAGAAATAGACACTGTGTTTGCAGTGTGCGAAGCGGGGGAGCGCTGATCACAGCGGGCAGCTGTGAGGGAATGTGGGCGCGGGATAGCGGGCACACTCACTGCACTGAGAACACTGTCGGCTCGCGCCGACTGTAAATGTGTAAATGTTTCATTTTTACAGAAACCGTGGGACATGCTTCGTGTAGTGTTTGTGGGCACTGTGTCGTGGGCACGTACACTACATTTATTGCACAATCGACATGAGTAGATATTATTTGTGCTAGCCCTGTATTGTGGCGGGCTGTGTCTGCGTGTGGAAATGGGCACTGAGACGTGCAACACTCATAACACCATCGGCCGTGGCCGGAACACCAGAAAAGGATTGAACACTTGAAAAGGATATGACGCCAGAAAGCGTAGCAGGTACGGCGGCTCTAGGAGGCGATGCCAGCGACTTCAGGCTCAAAGGCTCGTCCCGCTGTGTGCTTTTCCTCAGACGGCGTGGCTTCTCACTCCGGATCCAGCGATGCGTGATGCTTCGCTGAAGAGATGAAAATCAGTGTACCAGCCTAATCGAGCTATATTTATAGGGCGAGACCACGCCCTTTCTGGCGGGACGTGACGAAGTGGGCGCGAAATGCCCCCATTGGATATGTGTCACGCAGGGCCACTCTCAATAGGCTGCTGCTGTTGCCGCAGGGCAGCCAATAGGCGCACAAGCCGTCTTGCCTATGTCTGCATGCTGCTGCACAGCGTTTTACATTAATTCAAAATTAAGGATAATTTTTGGCTTCAATATCTCGTGGGAAAGAGGTTTTCCCCATAGCGTAAGATATTACGCAGTACGAGAGATACTCTCGTAAGAGAACAATGTGTTGTGTGTATGTGAGTTTATATGTTTATAACACATTGCTATTTAATTCAAAAAAATGATCAAATATAATTGATTTATTAAAAGTGGAATCTTTTTCCCAAATACGGTTTACACTTTATTGTCTCTATAATGTTTGACAAATAAAATATTGTTACAAAATAAGAAAAATATTTCAACCTTAAGGATTTCTTGAGATATTTACATTTTTATCTTTAATCAACAGAGGTGAATTCAATTCAGTGACTCCACTTATGCCAGTCCTGCAGAATAAATCTCACTTGAATTTTGAGAAGCAAATGAGAATGAATGATGCAACCCAAAGTCCAAAATAGAGACCATATAGATCCAGTGTGCTGTTAGAGCATTTGCTGTACATACTACAACAAACATTCTCACTTCATACTAAATTTAACCGTCAAAGGTTTAATTTCCTCCTAACTCTACCTGTTCTACCCAGTCTTTGTCTTTTGATTATAATCCTACTGTATGTGTCCTTTCTCGGACTGATTGGTCCAGCTCTCTCTTAATTGAGTCTTCATGAAAACGGACCAATGGAAAGTTGAGTTGTTGTTCCATCCAGTGGGCTACTGTCAACAACTTCCAGTCCTGTAGTGTCTGACCAATCAGCTGCAGGCCAATGGGAAGACCTCGGGGTGAAAGGGCTGTTGGCACGGTCACAGCAGGCAAACCTGTGGAGGAAATACATATTAACAAGGATACATATTGTATAGGATGTATTTTGGCTTAAAAAAAAAAAAGATCACAAGATGATGGATGGACTTTGGATTTGTTGGTTCATCGACCCATAAAACTCAGCTGGGAGTTTGTTTAAACTGCTTCAGGAGACAACCCAGCTGTACTCAGAGGTTATTTAGCAGGAGTTCATACGTCCTTGACGATTTGTGTGATCACGCAAAACTCCCTGACCTCAAAACAGGTGAGAAACAAACTACATCTGCACAGGTAAAGCCAGATATGGACATGCAAGGATATGTAGCACCTCGACTGAATCTCATTACATTGAGAGAAGTAATTTCTCTCGCATATCCACTTCCTGTGCATACCTGCCATGTTGACAGGCTGGGTGAAGACATCCTCCTGAGCACTGCGTGTTCGGTTGTCTTCCTGTATGAAGTCAGAGTAGTGGGCTGCATCCCTCAGCGTTGTGGGTGTGAGGAGAACGTCTATGCCAGAGAGGAACACGCTTTTAAAATCTTCAGCGATAAGACGGCGGGTTTGCTGAGCCTTCACAAAGTAACGCTCATAGTTCCTAAGAATAGAGGGTGTGAAATTAGAAGATTTGAAACCCTGATATATATAACCCCTCTCTGAGAGCAAAGTTCTTTTGTACTAGTATACAGTGCCAACTTACAATGTTCTGCATATTGAAAAATTTTGTATAAGTGATTGACATTTCTTTTTTGGCATACATACAAAAAAAAGTGCAGGCCATGTGTTGATTAGAATAACTTCTGCAGGTAGCTAAGACTCAAATTGGGAACTAATGTACACTACTGTTCAATAGTTTGGCATCGGTAAGATTTTGAAAGACCACGATGTCCTTTTAGGGGCTCCATAAAAAAAACAGTAATAGTGTGAAATATTTTTAAAATTGAAAATGACGGTGTCATTTATTCCGGCAGTGGCAAAGCTGAATTTTAAGCAGCCATTACTCCAGTCTTCAGTGTGACATGATTCTGTGGAAATCATTCTAATATGCTGAGATTTGGTGCTTAAGAAACGTTTCTTCTTATTAGCAAAGTTGAAAACAGTTGTGCCGTTTAATATTTATGTGGAAACTGTGATACAGTTTAATTTCAGGAAACATTGCTAAATATAATTATTTGAAATTGAAACCTTTTGTAATAATGTAAAAGTCTTTACTGTCATTTTTGATCAGTTTAATGCATCTTTGCTGAATATTAATTTCTTTCAAAAAACAAATAGTACTGACCCCAAACCTTTAAACATCTGTCTATGTGACTATAAGGTCAATGATAATAAAGTACCGATGTATTAGTAGAAACTAAGCAAGTGAGCAAATTTGTGCATCTTTAAATAGAGTGTGCATGAGAGGGGCTATACAAACTATGAATAAAGTAAAAGTGTTGAACGGATCTGAGACAATTGTGGTTCTGTTTTTGAGGCCCTCACGATTTCAGTAGGAAGTAGTTCCCTGAGAGGATTCTTCTGCGGACCACATTGTTGAAGCCTTCATGTCGTGTGGTGGCGTACATGGCATCTGTGGAGCTGTCAACTGCACTGCGGTGGCCTGAGGAGAAAAGGGGACAATTTAAAAAAAAAAAACCTTTTCAAAACTCAAATGGAGATGTAACATTTTTAATTTGTAATTGTAACTTTACAAATAACTCCTACATTTTAAACCCACCATGTAGGTCTAATTGTTATATGATGGTTTTGGAAATGTTTAGGCTTTAAATACCGTATTCAAGCCCATCGAAACGTGCCATGTTTGATGCAACCTCACAACAACATAGGACGTGGTAACAGACGATGGAGTGCTGTGTGTGTGGAAGTGATACTTCTTGTACCCGCGCCCCTGCCTGCTCAAACATGGCTGCGACTCGACTCCACTGGGTCAGAGTGTCTTTAGACAGGCCCGGAGCATGATATTCCTAACATCACAGAAACTCTATTACAATATCATACAAACATAGCTGAATCTTATAATCAAATTCATTTCTCCCTAAAAATCTGAAAAAAAGAAAATGAAGACCATTTTTGCATTGTGATAGTAGTATGACAGTTAAGCATATTTTGCCCCATATTCTCATTAGAGTCGTAAGCAATAAACATAATGCAGTAAAGTCCATTTCATTACTGTATTACAGTAATCCTGCCTGGACACAATTATGTTTTTATTTAAAGCAGAATCAATTAAATTTAAATGAAATAAGTACTATTGTGATAAATACTTAACATTTTAATTTACAAATTTACAATGCAAATTGAGTATTTTTTTACATTACAGTTACATTATAAATAGGTTAAATTTCTTTACGGAAAAAAGTAATTAATACTTTATAAAAAATATAATAATGAATGAAATTAAATATTAACCTAAAATTTCTTGACTTTTTTTTTTCACTTGACAGTGAGATTCTCTCAAATACGGCATTACATATTAAATTAATAATTATCTAAATCTAATATTTTTTGTATATGGTAAGATAATTTGTCCAACTTTAAAAACAATGCTTGTTTGAATATTTGAGTTACTAGGCTAGACCCTTTTGCTGTTAACCACACCGAGCTGCTGTCACCCAGTGGATGGTCTGAAGGCAGCTTTACCTTCGGTATTCCAACACATATGTCTCTAATGTCAAAGTGTTCAGGAAGGATAGGTGGGGTGTCGGGTGCCTGGACAGTTGTTGAATCTCTCTCATCTCGGCCCTGCAGAATCCCTGAAAAAGAAAAAAAATCACCCAAAAACGTTTGGATTTAAATCACATTGAAATCAGTGACTCTCATATGTTAATGAACGAAAGCTCTCCTACTCAAAACAGTGGCAGCATCATGGACACTCCTGGTCATGATTCCCGGCACGTCCATTGAGTTGACCAGAGGGATGAGGCCGTGACGAGAGAGTAGGCCGTAAGAGGGTTTCAGAGCTACGACCCCACAGAGAGAACCAGGGTTTCGTGTAGATCCTCCAGTATCAGATCCCAAGGCTCTAAGAGAATTTTTTTTTTTTATGAATTCTAACAATGCATGAACATGAACAAACGTGAAAGACACTAAGGACAGTTGACAGGCCAGTGTTGCACCGTCACAAAAGTTTAAGCCTTGACAATATTCAAGATGATGCAAGAGGGAGCTAGTTTTCACGCTGTGTGGAAAGTTTTGTGTGCGCAAACATCAGTAGCACGCGCCCTGAAAGCCGCATCTTAGAGAGCTCAGTTTAGTATTTGCACGCTGTCTTTCATGTCTTCTTGCACTTGAGCAGACAAATTCAAATTTATATGTAAAAAAAAAGCAAGAATCCAAGTACATAGTCGGTTATGTCTTAAGTGACCCATACGTAAACAGTTGAGAAAGTAAACGCATGTGTATCAGTATATTAGATCCATGCATTAGTCTTAAAGTGACAGCAGCCTAATATTCCTGCTGTCTGTTTTTAATGTTAATCAAACAACAAAGGACAAAGAAAAAAATCACTCACTGGTCTTGACTAAATAATTTTTGTAACTTTAATAAGGATGTTTATAAAGTTTAATTTATACAGTGAAGACCATGCAGTGTTATTTTACATTTGCTTACTTTATTAAACTTCTGTACCTGAAAACTACTGTCAGACCTACCTGAAAAACCTGAAAAGCACAGTTTCACAGTATCTTTGTTATATTTTATTTATTTTGTGCTTTTGCTTGTAATTTGATTATTTGTTTTTATTTCACAACAGAATGTTTACTTGTCTTTAATGTTTAAAATTTATACTAATTATAGCTAGTAGTTTTAGTTGTGGCATTGAAATTAAAATAGAGAATTGGGAATTTTCACTGGGATCTAAAGTTTTGGTGTCAAAAACTGTTTTTGCAAAATAACTGTTTTGGCCGGTAAAACATATTTATGAGTGATATATTTTCTGAAGTTACTGGCCATTGGCAGGTGTGCCAAATAGATAATTTTAGGCCCATACACATTGTAAATGAAGCCTTATGTAATAATGTGTTTTTGGTACACTCACCCCGTGCACATGAACATCTATTACCTAATTAATTAAATGCAGAGTATTAAACTGCTAAATAAATACATTTTTGATCAATTAGTCACTTATAACGTTTCGGAAAGATCCAAAAGAGGAAACTGAATTATGTCTACATCTGTTCTGGAACTAATGCTAAAATATTAGATGATATAATATATTGTTTCAGATATACAGAGAACTGTTCCTCTGCTTTCATCTGGGAACACCTGCTCAAATATGTGAACTGAGCTTTATGAACATGCTTGTATTGAAGCGAATGTCCAGGTGTATTTTTTGACTGGTGAATGGTGTAGCATGCAGAATTATATGGAGAGCTTTACACTCACAGGAAGCTGCTGAGAGAAGCCACTGCCGCTGCACTACCTCCTGAACTTCCTCCTGTGATTGCCCAGTCAGAATCTGGATCTTCTTTGCTCTGCTCCCGGTATTGGGTTGCATAGCTCCATGGGTTACGAACTGGACCAAACACCCCATCCGTACTGCCAGATCTTAAGAGAGAGAGAGACAGAGGAAATGCAAAGACTTGCAAAGCAGACACAATCTGTTCAATCTATTCAAATGATATGTACAGTATCATTGCTGAAAAAACAAAACATTGATATATCTTACTGACCCCAAACTTTTGAAAAGCAGTGTAGGTGCACACTTGGAGAGATCTTACCCCATTGCGAACTCATCTAAATTAGTTTTTCCAACAAGAACTGCTCCTTGATCCAGCAGTTTCTGCACAACTGTAGCATTGAATGGAGGAACATAACCTACAAATCCAAACAGACTAAATGTAAACCGCTCACAAATCACCAGTGACACCATAATAGGTGTCTATGCTTCAATCTTGTTATTGTACTTTAGCTGACCTTTAAGCATGTTTGAAGCACAGGTGGTCTCGATGTTATCCGTGCAGAAGTTGTCTTTTACAGAGAAGGGAATGCCGTCGAGAGGACCAAGAGGTTTACCTTACAAGAAAAAAACATAGAGCACATGGAAATTATTATTCAGGTATGAATTAAATATACATTTTATGTGACACATACATACCTGTGCTGAACCTTTTGTCTGCTCTCTGTGCTTGTTCCATGGCCGTCTCCTCTGTAATGGTGATATAAGCATTCAGGAAACGTGTCCTTTGTATTTGGTTGAGGCACTTTTTGCAGAGCTCGGTGGCAGACACCCTTCCATCCCTCAGTGCCTGGGAAGCCTGCAGTAGGCAGAAAATGTGCCTTTCTATTTTAGTAGATAATTAATATCAATGCATGTATCCATGTATCTGGATATTAAGCTGAAATCTAATTACACCCTGCTGTAAAACAGCCTATAGCTACTGCTTTGCTGGTCCTAGAAGGTCTTCCAGCTATGTCAGACTGTTATATAGGCTGAATTTAGAAGGGTTTTGAGTTGAAACATTAAGTAACACAGTACCAAGAAAAACAGCGAAAAATCCTAATTAAGTTCAATTCTTGGCTACAAGTAAGCGATATACATTAATTTCAGGTTAAAGTACGCACAGACCTCTCTAATGGACAGGCCGAGCATCGCTGTTGCCGGACGAAACGCCGCACTGGAGGCTGACATGACACTTTCTGTTGACCTCGCTGACTGACGTTACATCACCTCTGCTCTCTGATTGGTCAATTGAAAAGCAATGTTGTTTGTGATTGGTTCAGTGCGTCGTGTGAAAGTTCACCGGATTGTTTTGACTTTGCAGGACAAGAGACGCGCTTTCGCTGAACTTGTGAGTGTGTAATCAAGCAGTAATAGGTTTTATTTCTAATCGATGTAGGGCTTATGAGACTGTAAGAAATATCCTCGGGAGGAGAGCCCTGGAATATTTTTGTATGATTGATCAATCATGCTCATGTGTAGACGGTGGTTGGTGTGCTCACTGAGGGGTCAGTATAGGAGCTTTAGTTTCTCAGCCTCCCGCAGGACTGTGATGCCTGCATGGGTCATCGACAAATACGGGAAAAACGAGGTGTTGCGGTTCACTAAGAACGCGGCGCTTCCGATCATCCACTATCCCAATGAAGTGATCGTGAAGGTGCACGCTGCGGGTATAAACCCCATCGACATCAGTATGCGCGGTATGTGACGATCACATCACTGACTGATATCATTGTGTTTATAGCATGTGTCATTATATTGTGTAAAATGATTGTAGGCATCTTACATGGTTCAGAAAGGTTTGTCATTTTCAGATACGACATTAGTGAGTGAGGGACAAATGACCACCATATTTCATGAATAATTTTTTTGACTTGAACTGTAGCATGCAATATCATAATTGTGAATTGCCTAGTCATTATGAGCTGTCATTAGTGGTGCTTGCTTAATATCACCATGTTACAGTCAGTTAGAATTGGTATTTTCTATGTGTTTTTGATATTTTAAATGATTTTATATATACATGTGTGTGTATGTATGTATATATGTGTGTGTGTGTGTGTGTATATATATATATAACTTTATAATTATTTTTTAAGTTTTAGTAATGCTAGTACTACAACTTAAACATTTTATTTTAGCTAGTTGTCAAGGCAACATTTCTAATTTTTGTTTTTTAAAGGCTTTTTTCCATCTAGTCATTTCATTAATTTTAAATAACAAAACACTTTCTAAAATATTTAGTTTTAGTTAACAATAACTGGTTAAATTAGCAGTTTGTTTTCCAAAAAAGCTAAATATATTCAAATGAATTATTATTCTTAAACCTTTATTATTATTCTTCTTCTTCTTATTATTTAGCTTTAGCATTTTAGTCAGAAGACCTTAGCAATGCCCTTGCAACCATCAAAAACACTAGCATCTGCAGAGCAACAAGCTTTTTGAAGAGCATGGTCAGGCACTACTTGTAGATACTACAGAAATGGTAAAAATTTAGTTGCACAGATTTAGATTTTCAGAACAATAAGATGAAATGTTTCAAGGGCACGTGCAAGGTTTTTTAAAAGGTATAGTTATTAAATCATTTATTACATAGACATTAAGTATCTACAACCAATCTCAGTGGCTCTTATGCAACTGCAGTGAATTCATCCTCAGCTTTACAGCAGTTTGCCTATATTCAAAGTCAAAAACATACCACTTCATTGTGTTATTGTGAAAGGATGAGTCACAAGGCCTGTTGGGACCAGTCTGACTTGGAAATATTTCATTTTAAAATATTCAATAAATAAATTAAAATATTTTCTGGTAAGAGTTTATAGTCCACTTAATAATATATTATTTTATGTTTCGCATAGGTGGTTATGGAGCAGCTACTATGGCCATGAAACGTGATCCACTGAACATAAACCAGACAGGCAGTGAGTTTCCTCTAATCCTGGGGCGGGATGTATCTGGAGAGATCATGGAATGTGGCCTGGATGTAAACTACTTTAAACCAGGAGATCAGGTGCTCTATTCAGTTATTATTCTATATAATATCATAACTGTGTGTATATATATATATATATATATATATATATATGTATATGTGTGTGTGGCGACCGGTGTGTCGCACAGGTGTCGCTCATCAGTAATCACGGCACCGGCCTCGCACCATCCTCCCACGGCCCTCGGCATCGTCCTGCTCGCCACAATATACAATGTCAAATAATTACCCTAAAGTCTGTTTTTCTCTGTTAGGTGTGGGCCGCTGTCCCTCCATGGAAGCAGGGCGGCCTGGCAGAGTTTGTAGTGCTTAGTGCCAATGAGGTAATATTTAATTTCATGTTTTGTTGTATAAACGGATAAAAGCATTCCTTCACATGTAGAGAACAGTACAGCAGTTTTAACACGTCACATGACAATTGTTGTCCTTTAGATAATTACATTACTCCTATCTAGAGAAGTTCATTGTTCATCTCTGTGATTTAGGTGTCTCATAAGCCCAAATCACTCAGGCATGTTGAAGCAGCATCCATCCCGTATGTGGCGGCAACGGCCTGGTCTGCCATCGTCAACACCGGTGGCCTAAACAAAGACAACTGTGCTAAGAAACGGCAAGTACTTGTTTGTTCAGGTTCATCATTCAGTTGACTGTACCACAACCGTTGCTTCTGTTGAGGCAAATGGGAGTATGTCTTCGTTTCGTCCAATTAATAGGTTCATCTCACATAGAATCATATTTTTGATATTTCCTTGTTGTGAAAAAATAATTTATGGTGAAAAATTATTTATATATATATATATATATATATATATGTGTGAATGCTCCGCCCACCTTCTCACCGTGGAATACCATCACAAAGACACCATATACAAGTAGCTCTTGCAATTTCTGCTTGTAGCAAAGCATCTTTGATGTTTATCTCACCTATATATACATATATATATATATATACAAACACACACTGAACAAAATTATAAACGCAACACTTTTGTTTTTGCCCCCATTTTTCATGAGCTGAACTCAAAGATCTAAGACTTTTTCTATGTACACAAAAGGCCTATTTCTCTCAAATATTGTTCACAAATCTGTCTAAATCTGTGTTAGTGAGCACTTCTCCTTTGCCGAGATAATCCATCCACCTCACAGGTGTTGCATATCAAGATGCTGATTAGACAGAATGATTATTGCACAGGTGTGCCTTAGGCTGGCCACAATAAAAAGCCATATATCTCTCATGACATGTCTTATGTATCTAGTTTAATCTTCTCCAGCCAATATTTGGTCTTATTTTTTCTGTTAATAATGCCCTCATCATAGTATTAACTGAATTAGCATGTACAAAAATTAGATTAGGCATCTCAAAAAAATTACAAAATGACATTAATTACCACATTGAAGCATGTATTTACAAATTTGCTACATTATTTAGCAGATCATTCTCTTTTATAGACAACTGTACTTTCAACCCTGTGATCTCAGCAACACTTAAACACAACAATGGTGATTTCAAATAATTCATACCTAATGTTTGAGGCTTTGATGAATCATAATAGATGTGCAGTTGTTTAAGACTGGCTGTAATGGATTTCTTTCCTCATACAGCGTTCTGATCCTGGGAGGATCAGGAGGAGTGGGAACTTTTGCTATACAGGTGATGATGATAATTCTTTGAATGTACGATTTTTTTTATCATTTTGCTTAATTTTACCAAAAATTTGGAAACAATTACAAATGAGTTAATAAGTCATAAAATACCTAATCATCTGTGTGTAACACCACTGTATAATTGACATTTTGATTAAGATGTTGGTTTTTACTTCTCTACAGTTGATAAAGGTCTGGGGCGCCCATGTGACTGTAACATGTTCCCAGAATGCAGAGCGGCTGGTGAGAGATCTGGGTGCTGATGATGTCGTGGACTACACTGCTGGACCGGTTGAAAAGCAACTACAGACTTTAGAAAAGTTTGTTTTTGGGCAACCAGTCAGTGATTGTTTTTTTTTTTATGGAACTTGTGATAGAAGTTGAATTTATTTCTTTTGTCTTTTTCTCTCTTTCAGGTTTGATTTGATTTTAGACAATGTTGGTGGTGAAACTGAAAAATGGGCACTAGATCTTCTGAAACCCTGGAATGGTGCTAAATATGTTACTCTAGTAACACCGTTCCTGCATAACACAGACCAACTGGGCCTAGCAGATGGAATGATGCAGTCTGGAGTCACCATAGGATGCAAAGTGCTGAAGGTAGAGACTTCTTGTCCATGTGCTGGTAAAAAACATCTAGAAATCTAGTTTCTTCTGCCACAAAGGCTGGAACTCCTCTTATTTTGTATGGTTTATCAGTTTATCAGCCACAGAGGCTGGTTTATAACCATGACCTTTCAAACAGATGCATGTGTGGGTGAATTAGCAGCTTGTATGAATCACTTAAGTTTCTTAAAATCATTGAGAGACTTAATAGGTGAAAGTAAGTGAATTTCCCTCACCCTACAAACCAGACTTGTGTTCATGTGTTCATAAATACAGTAAAACAGTAATATTGTGAAATACTATTACAAATTAAAATAACTGTTTTCTATTTTAATATATTTTAAAATGTCATTTATTCCCTGTGATGGCAAGGCTGAATTTTCAGCATCATTACTCCAGTCTTCAGAGTCATATGATCCTTCTGAAATCATTCTAATATGCGGATTTGGTGCTCAAGACACATTTCTTAGTATCAATGTTTCAAAACGGTTACGCTGTCTTTAATATTGTTGATGAATAGAAAGTACAAAAGAACAGTATTTATTTGAAATAGAAAGCTTTTGTAACAATATGTATCTTTTAGTGTTTTTTAACAATTTAATGCGTCCTTGGTGAATAAAAGTGTTCTTTTAAAACATTCTTTGTATACTGCAGTGTGTAGATTTTTTAAAAGTGTCTTTGTGGTTAGTCTGAACTCTGTACTTCCAGAGGTTCATGTTTCAGGAAATCTACATCACTGAATTTCAGCAGGAAATCGACACCCCTCTCTCTGTTTTTCTGGCATTAAACCCAAAAATATGACCCAGTGAATGGCTATGACCCATTATTGCTTTACACCACCTTGTCCTGTGGCAAGGTATATAATGATATACTGATCCAGAATGCTGGAAATGAAAGTGTAGAAGTGTCTGGAACCTAAACCTGATTACCTGACATCATTTCATTCGTTTAAGTCAAGTTATAAATGTGGAGGTAGAAGATTGTTCAGTACTAATTCTCTCTTTCTTTCTCAGCACCTCAGGAAAGGAGTGCACTATCGCTGGGGTTTCTTTGCTCCAAGTGGCCCAACGCTGGATGACATCAGCGAAATGGTTGATTCTGGAAAGGTACATCAGTCTGAGTGTATTTGATGTGTGTGAGACTCTAGCTGCGTCTGAAAGCGGAAAAATGCTGCCTCCGCAGGCAGGAAGGAAGGCAACATGCCATGTTTGAATCCAACGATCATATCACATGCTGTCTACTGACAGAAATACCGTCATCTGATTGATTTTTGAAGGCAGCATAGATGTATCCTTCGCTGCCTTTGATATCGCACTATCCTGTGCTATCCATTCCGTGACACTTAATAAAGATGGCATCTGACAGTTGCAGTGGTCAGTTACTCTGTAAATGTATGTTTTTGACCAACACTTTCCACTATTGATGTCATTTCTAGTGAGAAATTAGTATTGCAGTAATTAAGTATTTGCTTGGTTATCTCCAAAGCTCTTGTGCTTGTGTACATGATTCTCAGTTGTGGCACTTGATTAACAGCAACTGTAACTCAACTAAACATATAAATAAAATAAATAGCATCTACTTTCCCCTGCAGATTTTAACCTTTAGCTGGAAGAAAAATGATTCCATGTCAAAATAGAATGACATCTTAACTTTACCAGCAATACATCTGTAATCACAGTTGCAAATTTACCTTTGACTCTAAGTCTTTTGCTGTTTGCTTGAACACAGAAATGAGACTGAACAGTCTTTATACGCTCGAGTTATGACAACTTGACTGTTCCATGGCGGGAACAACAGTATGAAAGGCCACTACCCTCACGACAGACATCAGATATAGTAAACACTGTACTAGACATAAACACAAGACAGACGCCTCATTGTGGGATTTATGAATTTAATATCAGACATTAAAGAAGAGAAAGAAATCAAAAAGAACATTATTAAAGTTACCATTATTTGAATATATCCTTTAAACTTTAATGTTAAGCAGCATTTAAGGGAGCTTTTTCTATATTGGAAAGCATAAAAACATTTTTTTAAAGTTAGAAACTTTTAACATCCAAGTAAAAATACATAGGGACACAAAGAACAATAGACAGGAAATGTATCTAATCTTATTTCCTTTAAAGCATTGTGGTGTTGTGCCTGCATGTTCTGTTTGTTTGGTAACCAGGCATGTTTATATTTTTACTCTGAACTTCAAGATTGTGGTCAGTGAGGGTTTGTTTAGATAAGATGTTCTCCTTTAACGTTCATGATAATATAATGATATATACATTTTTTTTTTTTTAATACAAAACAATACTTGGCCCGGCTTTTGGTCTGATTTGTAAGTTACCCGTGTTGGAAGTTTAATGTATTTATTTGTTCTTTTTAGTGCTTATACTTATTGTAATTATAATGAATCAGTTAACTTTTGATAATGAGTTCAGCAGATCATATATTTTTTCCAAGGTGCCATAAACTCTTTACAGAGACAGTTCCGGGTGCAAATCGTGCTCAAGGGCATGATGAAGACAAGAACTTAAATCTTGTGTGGGTGAAACCAGCAACTATCTGTTTACCTGATCAGAGTACTAACCTCTACACCACATTGCACCCTCAACTAAACTTCTACACCCACTATGACTCTAGCATCAACTAATGTAGTACAAGCACACTTTAAAAGTTGATTTTCAGGCTTTTATATGAATTTTCAGTGAACCTATAGGTGTTATTTAAAGTTACTTTTAGTTTTAACTATTGTGATCTGTTGTGTCGTTGTAGGTCCGTCCCGTGGTGGAGGAAGTGTTCTCATTTGCTAAGGTGCCTCAAGCCTTTCAGAAAGTAGAGCAGGGTCACGCTCGTGGTAAAACTGTGGTGTCCATCACTGACGACCAGAAAGAGTGACTATGGCAACCAAAAACCTACTTTAGCTGTTAAACCTGGCACTTTTTTTAATGTCCGTTGAATTAAAAACATTTATCTAATGGCTAGTGTCTTTAATTTTGCATTACAAAATTTAAATTGTGTATATATATAGTATATAAAAAATATATATATAAAATAAGTCTTCATTATTTCAAATATATACATTGCTGTCTTATTCACAAAGAAGTTGAAAAGCCAAACAAACATTACAAATGTTTTATTCAATATGTAACAGTATATTTTGGAAATCAAGAACATAAAAACGCTACAACAGATGACTAAACATAGATATACAGAAAATGTACAAACACACAAAAAAAAAACCTATCTAAAAACTTTATAAAAGAAAATTGAGAGACAGAAAATACTCTGAAAGCAGAACAGCAGATCAAGGATCAGCTGCCTTTCCAATAAATGTGAGTATGTGAACAGGACTGATCAGCACGAATATGCTCACATGTTAAACACTGTAAAGCAACTGTAAAATAGTGTGAATAAACATTCAGTGAATTTGAATGGCATATAAATGTTGCCTTACATTCAGTGAAGTCTGTAATACCTGGAGAAAACGATCCATTTGTATTCTGATTCCTCTCAACAGAAATGGCTCATCTAGTGCAGGAGCCCTTGAAAATATGTCATTCAAAATGTGCTAATTTTACTCATGAGAGCTTAGTTCTGCAGCCAGGTTGTTTTGAACCAATAAATGTGATTAATCACTCTGTAGCCACAAGGAAATTATGTCATGACTGCTGATTGGCTATTTCAGATAGCACATGAACATGCACAAACCCTTTAACGACCATCCTGAGATGTGACGAGGAAGTTGAGATGTTATAAAAAAATAGTCTATTTAAGAGCCCACAAAAAAGAAGGCACTAGTAAAATATCTACTATACTATAAATTATTTTTTGTACGAATTACATAAATCGTAGATATTTCATTAGTCAATACGCAGCAACTCAAGAATTGGAGGAAGCTTTTTGCCCCATTAACTAACTAGCCAAACCTTGACTCTTTGTGAATACAAAAAAAAAAACCACCTAAAGTGCAGCTACATACTAATCTTAATGCTATTGCACCCCCTTTGGTAATATCATTGCATTGCAAGTGGGTCAGTTATTTTGTGTTGCCGGGTCAACAACAAAAAAGTACTAGCACAAAAGACTCTGAGTGCGTCTCATTCAGTTCCCTAGTTTCCGAGGTCATGAATCCGTATATCGTGTACACAAATTCAGGCACTGGTAAAGACAGTGAGGACCCTGGCTCACTACACAGTGAGACATTGAGGACGTTGTCATGTCTCAGGCAATAGTCATTATTGTACAACATCACTACTGGTATTTATGAACAACAGCGAAATTATATCTTAATCTGATATATTTTTAAATGTTAAAGTACATTCTTATAAATTCTTTGATTGTTACATATACGTGCACCATTTCAGCTGTAGATTACAAACATTAGCTAAATTATGCAATTCATTACCTGTCTAGCGATATAGTTTATGCTGAAATATAATTAAATAATGTTTTTTATTTTTAAAAACATCCATCTCGTGTCGTTATGTGAAGTGAGTTGCCTCGCATGATTTATGTTTTGCGCTTCAGAACTTCTGTTAGTGAGCATCGATGCTCCCTGGTTTTCATGATGCATTGTGGGACGTTTTAGGGAGCGAACGTTTCAGTGCACTGTAAGGATTTTGCGTTTGAGACCGCTTTTAAAATGGCTGACTCCCTGATCAGTGTCCTGACTACTGAACAAGGGAGCTGATTGAGACGCATCCAGTGAAACTGTGGCAGGTCTTTTTAATGTTCTTGATGTAGTCGATGAACTTCTGTTGAATGTCCAAAGACACATCACTCATTTAGAGACTGTTACAGTCAAAATAAACAAAATGACATTTAAACATTTAAAATGTTGATGGATGATTTCAAGAGATTTAGTCCCCCACACATTCTCATCTTGGGATAACAATCCATCAGTGAGAGAGACTCAGAGTAATTTTGGGGGATTTTGATTCCCATCATCTTGAAGACTCGGAACAGATCTTTTAGGGTTCCTGCTAAACATCAGGAGTAACAGAATGGGTCTCTGTTGTGACTCAAGCACTAAATGATTTCCACTGTCCATCTCTGATTGTTTTTCTGCTCATCAAAGGTGTTAAGAATCACCTGGTTTTTATCATACTGTTGGCCACCTGGATGAAGAATAGATTAAGAAGGTCAAATACCTCTCAAGATTTTAACAAGTACTAACTTTACTTCAGAAAAACATATAGTGAAACACAAAAATATTAAGCAGCACAACTGTCAACATTGATAAGACAATGTTTTTTTGAGCACCAAATCAGCATATTAGAATGATTTCTAAAGGATCATGTGACTAAAGACTGGAGTAATGTCTGCTGAAAATTCAGCTTTGCCATTACTGGAATAATTAAAATATTTTAAAATATTCAATAATAAAAAAATGTATTTTAAAACATTTTAAAAGTCTTACTGACCCCAAACTGTTGAACGGTAGTGTAAGTGTATTTTATAGATGCTTTACATTTACATTATTGCAGTGAGAAATGCAAGGTGATACACACTGTGAAATGGTTTCCGTGTGATATTAGTAGAATATCACATGGCAGGATAAGGTTCTCAGCCAATCAGAACCAGAACTAACTGTTGTATGTGTGTGTGTATATATATATGTGTGTATGTGTGTGTGTTCTATAAATGTATATGTGTGTGTGTGTTCTATAAATGTGAGTGTGAATATATAATATATACTTTTGCCTTGGCCATTTCAGTGCTAATTCAAGACTGATGAGGTATTCCACACTAAGTGACCACTAGATGGCAACACGGCTACTGCTGAGCTGACTGAAGTCAGGGTGGAGCTCAGGTTACAGTAATTTGAATCACTAACAGCCTCATTCTGAATTCAAACAAACAAAAGGAGCCAACCAGGAGTGATCTTTCATCAGAGATTACCGTTTCAGCCCAAATAAATAATTTACCCTCATCTTACTTCTAGTTTGATGTCCCTGATCTCCTTACGCTTTCCATGTAAAAAAAAATTTTTTTTTACAAATTGTTTCCTTTAAAATATTTTTATCACCAGGGCCATACATAAAATATTTTGATCAATGACTTTTCTAATTACTTGTGATGGCTGAATAAGGATTAAAAAAATTATATATATATGATAGCCGAATAAATAATTTAGTAACTTTATACTAGGCAAATCACATTGAGCATAGAACCTTTTAAATTTTATGAATTATATATTATATTTTAATTATGTTAATATTTTATTATAATACTTTTCTGAATATTATAAGCATTTAGATTGCACAGATTCTTTGCCTCTGACATGATGTTGTGGTATGTATGTGAGAGGGTCAGTGTAGTTGCCCAAGCAGATCGAGCACAGTTGCTAATAGAAATATCACACAGGTATGATGTGGCATCAGAATGTGTCATCGGTAAGAGATTATGAGCTCGTCAGTGGAGGGTGCAGTTTTATGACTGACAGACACACACACACACACGCCCTATGCATGTGAATGTTTCTCTGTTTATTTCATTCCATCCTTTGTTTTATTTCTTTTCTCTTCATTCTGTCTTTCTTCCTTTAAGCATATGCAAGTACTGACCTTTGACCTCCAGCACAAGGTCGGGCTTGAGGTTGTTGCGTATTATTCCGTCTCCCGTGATGCTCCAGAACTGATTGTCTTTGCCTGGTTCAGGTGAGACATTCAACCTGCAACCTGCCATCACCACACCTCCAGACGTCTCCACACAACAGTCCTCTACCATCTGAAGAGCAAGAGAGAAAGATGCTAGTCATGATCGGTAAACAGAGCCATAACAGAGATCACACGTGTACTCAAGTTCAGGTGGAACAGTGTTGATCGAAGTCTCGAGCACCTTGCAGCGCAGTAATCCGTTCTCGTAGACCCACATCTGCTCTGGACCACCAGATTCCTCCAGCACTTGAACCCGGAGCAGCTTTATATCATCCAGGGGTCCAGACAGAGACATCAAGCACCCTGTCTCTGCACAACGCAGCCGGAAATAAACGCGTTTCTATTGAGAAAGACAGAAGATATATGGTTGTGTTTGAATGATTAAATTAGCTACAGGAGAACTACTGTTGATAAAGATTGACTAAATCATCTTTCATAAACTCCACTAAACCGTGTATTATTAAGCTATTATGAGGATTACTGATCTCGTTCTGGATTTACTGGAGTATGTGCACATGTTGTAAATGTGTTTGCCCTGACTTCATATGTGCTGTTCCCAAATTATTAACTCTCACGCACACCTAAGAGCAAAACTATCCAACACCCCTCTGCGTCTGAACACATACATAGCAAATCATAAGTAATAATGCTTTGAGATGCTTCTGAGAACTAGCAATGTGCTAAATTACATGTTGGGTTGTCTGAACAACTAGCTGGTCATAGTTTGCCATCTCCAACTCTATAAGATGATCTCTAGTAGAGATGTGCTGGTGTTTTATACCTGTAGTAATGGACGAAGAGAGCCAATCTGCTCCCAGTTGCTGAACTTCTGCCAATCACCGATCTCACTGGGATGGAGCAGGACCTGACGACCACGGAAGTTGTTGTATTCATACAACACCCAGCTGACAACATAGGTAAATCAATTACTTTTACATTATTTTAACATCCAAATTAATCATAAATGAGACTAAATATCACTAACTTAGGTTTTTCTACATCCACATTGAAATCAGATGTGAAATCAGAACCACTCACATTCCTCCATTGACCAATAGAGAGTTGATCCGCCCAACAATGCCAGCCAAAGAAAGGTTCAAAACGCCTTCTGTCAAAACTATTTTACGCCCTCTGAAGGCAGATTTACAGAAGAGTGTGATGGAGGGTAAAGAAAACTCCTGATGTAAGACAGAGAAACAAAGAACATGTTTATTATTAATAAAAATCCAATGATTTATTCACAGAAACCTTGGTCAGATTAGGCGATGAGACTGTATTTAATATGACATGACCGAAAACAAGGCTGTCCCTGGAATTGAATATGTTCATTCAATTGTGTACCTGGGTTTAGATCCTTCAGCTAACAAAACACTGACTATACTGTATATCATAAATTCTCTAGAAATATTTCCTGTCAACATTTTCATTTTGCTCCACCACAAACATGATATATATTTTGTATATTTTTTTGACATTAGACTTTTCTACATATGGTGCAATTCATTTTTTTAAATTATTATTATTTTCAAATTCATTGTAGATATTGTTTCCAAGAGCATTGTTCTTGTTATTACAACAAATTTGCATCTCTTTTAGCCAGGTAAATGTTTAATGTTTAAATCCAAATGTTGGCAAAGGTCAACAATACATGTACATATGTACAAATACATTTGCAGTCGGACAAAATAAAATATTAATCAGACAAGCCTAGGGACTCCTGTCATCTTTCCAGTACTCACATGTCCTACACTGTGGACAGAGCTGATTTTGCAATCTGAGTTGAGTAAACCCATAGCCTCAGGATTGGGGTATTCTCCTTCCTCCAGTACATACATGTTATCAGTGAATTGTGGGCCGTCGAACACCACCCAGCTTCAAGGACAGACATGCACAGAGAAATGTATCATTATTTTGAAACACTATCCTATCCTGTTGGTTATTTTGAGAAAAGTCCTCTTGAATTTTATTTGATAGCACTGAAATGGGTTCATACCTCCCAGCCAAAACCTTGCAGGACATGGGCAGGAAGCCCTCTGTCAGGAATGCCACACTTTCATCTAAGGTCTGTACTGTTCCCTGGAACCCCAGCTCAGAGAACAACTGCATCTAAGAACCAACAAGAAGCAGAGAGTTTCATCAAAACATCACATTAATTATGCTTCAAAGAAGTTGCTTCTTAATCCAAACTAAAAATGAATCTAGTTGACTAGAATAACAAGATCTTCACACAGTTAAAATTAGGCCTGCCTGGATTCTATCCACAGAACTCCACAGAATGTCAATGCCTGTCATTCACAAGAGTGTAATGTGTAATGTCAGCTCCAATTAATTAATATCTGATTAATTCATTCAGATCTCAATCATAACATTTGCAGATTCCATGTGGACCAATAACAATTTGTGCATGTCCATTAAACTCACCTTATATCTGGACAGTCCTTCAGCCTGATTCTGAGACAGAAAAATTAAATATAAGATACCATGGGAATACAAACACCAGCATGGTTTTATTACGTAACAATGTAACTGTAACTGAAAAAATAGCGCAGATATTGAAGATAATGATTACCAAAACCACAGGCTGAAGAGACAAGATCTTGAAGTTGTGTGCTCCCCAATCCTCTGGACTGCCGTAGAGACCCTTCTCTAAAACATACAGCTCGCCTGAGAAGTGTTCCTTCTCGAATGCTATCCACCTGTTCAGTTAGATGATAGAGAATTTCACAGACAGGTTTACTTTGTAAGCCACCAGACCTGATGTAAAAACATTGCGTACGCAAAAAAAAAGGTATTGAAACGTGCGTATGCAATTTTTCATGCACATATCAGGATTTATAAAAAATAAACTTAGCCTAAATATGTGTGCACTGTCCAGACACTCAAGTCTAGACCATGCATATGCACTCTTAAACGACAGCGAAGAGTGCTAGGCGCATGATCATTGCTCTTTAAACTAAATTGCAGAACTCATGTTCTGAGAAAATATTTCTCGCGAGAACAATGATTAATGATGCATATTTTCATTTGGTGGTAGAAAGGTCCATTGGTCGGTATAAAAAGGTCAGAAGACAATACTGTACAACCACTGCTGCACGGAGGTGTGCTGTTGATGTTGTGTGAAGGCAAAAACAATTGTATCTGAAGGATAGAATTTGAAGGAAACGGTAAGATTTGCATGTTTTTTTTTTTTTTTAATCATGCACTGAGACAGACAATTGCATTTACACTGAAAAAATAAATGGGCCAATCTGTTTCCATTACAAATATACTGTATAAACATCCTAAAAATATGTTTACCTTACAGGCAAAATTGCATAAATTTGATTTGTTTAAAACAATTATACTCTTTGGCCAGTGGACAAGAATGAAAATAACTTCCCTGAAAACTATTTTATATAATTTTGCTTTAACGGATATTTTTTCTAAAACAAGACAAGGATACTAAATTATTTCTGGCAATGTAATGTGATGGCAGAAATTGCACATTTTCTTAATGTCTTGTACTGTTAAACATGGTTTAACGTGGATTGGAATATGCATGTCGAAATTATATGCAGATAAGGATATGGATAGTAAAACTAGGTGTCGTAAGCTCCATACATGGTTATTTCGGGGAGGAGACGGTAGAGATGCATACACGCAAATGCACGCGTCTTCTGCTGACTGGCAAATGCACGCGTCTTCTGCTGACTGGGTTTTATTAAGGGAATTTTGCGTTTGTGCGCAAGCACACTTTTAGGATGAAATCTACGTCAAATGTTTATATACATGAGGTCCCTAATATCTGTAATATGGACCACATTCACATCCACAAAACTCACAATTTGCCACAAATTTCACATCCAATAAGGACAATATGGACAGTTGAATGAATCAGTCTAAGACAGTAGGCAAAATGTCACTTAATAATCTTATAAAGTAAAGCACAGGCTTTAAATATACAGAAATATGTGTGACAGATACATAAAAAGACACAATGACATTGTGATTCAGTGTTAAATATGAACACTATTGTTTTACTTATCTCATAACTGATTCATTCCAGTATCATATCAAAGTCACACCCTTGATAATGATGCAGAGCTAGTGACACATGTGTTCTTGAGTTTTATGCATCTGTTTGTATGTGAACAAGAGAAGAGAGAGATGGTGGGGGGGGGGGGGGGGGTTGCCACACCTTGACTACCTCACACTCATGTGCCACTCCTTTCATGAACACTAGAGCAGGTATGAACTTAAACCATGAAACAGCTTTGTAACATACCATTTATCAGAGTTACAGAGTGAATCACGACTGCTGCATTTTAACATTCGTTTTAGATCTAGTTTATAGATCTTACAGAACTAGTTGATGGATTAACTGACAAAATCATCCTCCATTAATCATAAAATTATATATATATATATATATATATATATATATATTCACACACACTCACACACACACACACACACACACACACACACACACACACACACACACACACACACACACACACACACACACATACACACACACACACACACACACACACACACACACACACACACACACGCACACACTACTGTTCAAAAGTTTAGGGTTGGTAAGATTTTATGCTTTTGAATTTTTCAAAAATATAGAAAAAAAACTGTAATATGAAATGTGAAATATTATTATAAGTTAAAATAATTGTTTTCTATTTTTAATATATTTTAAAATGTAATTTGTTCCTATGATGGCAAAGCTGAATTTTCAGCAATTATTACTCCAGTCGTCAGTGTCACGTGATCCTTCTCAAATCATTCTAATATGCTGATTTGCTGCTCAAGAAACATTTCTTATTATCATTAAGGTTTGAAAACAGTTGTGCTGGTTAATATTATTTTTTGGAAACCATGATACCAATTTTTCAGGATTTTTTGATAAATAGAGAGTTCAAAACAACTTTTTCTTTAAATATGTTTCAATAATTAATTGTAATAATTTAAATTTTTTATATATGTCTTTACTGTCACTTTTTATTATTATAATACATCCTGACAAAAATCATACTGACCCAAAACTTTTGAACATTGGTGTATATTTGTCTGCTTTCCAAATACCTTTTGCTTCATAGAAAAGCTTGTAATGTTTTGATTCATCTTAAAGTTTGTTAGTTTGGTTAATGACTCTGAATTAGAACCAAGACTTCTAAAAATGTGAGTGGTGACTGTTACACTCTTGAATAATGAGTTAAATAATGAAAGAATTATAATTTTTGCCTGCTTTTTTTTGCCAGAGATAAAATCAGGAGTAGTTCAGTTGCCCATAAGGGCTAATAAACATTTCACTCACATATTTACAGCCATACTGAGGTCAAAGTTTTTGAAAGAAAGGAAGAAAACGAGAGAGTGATGTCTGAAGGAGGGACTTTAGATATAGATGGATCTAAATGAACAAACAGACACTCACACTCCAGAGAGGACTTCCGCTGATTGCGTCTTTATGCCAAAGCCAGTGGCGTCCATGCTGATGACAGGTTCCAGCAGGTCCACATTCATCCCTCTTTCACTGAAATCACGCTCACTGAACATTCTCACGTGAGGAGTAATGAAATCCTACAGAAGGACAAACCATGAAATGATTTACAACCTCCTTATTCCAAGAAAACATCAGTGCAAGTCAGAAAAACACAAGGCTACACATAGTATATTAATGTGAGGAGCTTATGCTGTAAATGCTTATGCTGTTTATTTAATATTAATCTTGAGCTCTTTTGTTTCAGAAATGGCCTCCGTGTACATACTGCTAACACAGGACGTATAGATTGGAGCCTGTCTTCCAGTCCACCCCAGTCAGTGAAGTCTGCATACTCTCCTTCCTCAAGAAGATACTGGCGCCCCTCAAATCCTGGAGCAGAGTATCCTACCCAGCTATGTATGAACAAAAACATGAATCACTGTCTGAGCCAGCTAAAGGCAATAAACTAGCAAGAACTTCAGAGTTTGCGACCAACAAAACCAAATCCTACAACGTCATTCTTGCTGTCAAAAAAGGAGTACACTCACAGGCCACTCAGGATATTCAATGAACAGACCGAACAGAGTCTTTTTCTCTTGGTGTTGTCAGGACTGTCAGTCTCCTCTTCTTCATTTTTCTTCTCCTCTTCCTCTGCTTCATCAAAGTTGTAAATGTCGCTTTCGATCTCTATGTACTCCCCTTGGAACATTGGATTTTCAAAGAGTACTGCCTAATTTCAGACAGAGAAAAACACTTTACAGCTTCCTGCAAAATAACTTTCAGTCAAAAACATGAAGCAACATGAACAATTTAAGCAAGTTGCAGCAGTTCAAGATATCTGTTTAGAGCATGTTTACTCAGATAAACAATTAAATAGCACAGACAGATGCAATAACGCATCCTGTTTGAACAGATCCGAACACAACATCCCAGAATATGACTAAATGAAATGCTACAGAGGTCTTATGGATGATTTATTTTCATACAGCAAAATCCATGACATGTTCAATGTTTGACTGGGGTGTGTTTATGTGTGTGCGTACATTTGTAGGCAAAATATTCTGAATTCTGGGAATTCTTCATCCAGAGTTGGTGAGGCTCTGGCAAAGCTGACTCAAGGCCTGTATATATAGCACTCAGAGCCTAGCCAGACATTAGTTCATGAATGTCAGAAACCTTAGAGGCAGTTCACGCAAACTAACCCGGCTTCCTTAGTCCATCACATAAGAAGCAGTAAAAGCTTATGGCAGAGGATAAGTAATATATAGATCTAAATCATTATGGGACCACACACCTCTGCTGTGAGATACATGTACTGATAAAGTTTTGTAGTTTCAAAGTCAGACACAATGCTGCTGCTTTTTCACGGCTCAGAAATCAAAAGAACAAATGCTGGCACGGACTGAGAAAGCAAATAACAAGCACAAATCCCACACCTGGGCATGCTAAGTCTGGTCCAGACTACCTGCATCAACAGGTACCTTTAATTCCAGGCTGTACAAAAAGTCTTTAACCAAATAAAGGTGCAAAATTTGTCTTTAGTCATTACAATTTTCTCAGTGAACTACACCTATTGGCACAATCAGTGTTCAATGAGATTTAACATGTAAGGCTCACCTTAACTTCATTGGGATTTTCCACCTTAATTTCACCCTGTGGAAATCATAAGGAACAATTTTATTTGAATCTCTGTTCATATATCTTATTAATTATAAAGATAAAATGAGTGTTGGAAAGTGAGTGGTGGTATGTAATTACCATTTTTAAGGGCCGCAGTGATCCGACAAATGGGGTGGGAAAACCCCAGTCCTGAGGGCAGGGATATACTCCTTCCTCCAAAACAGCCAAAAGACCCTGGAAACCTGGGTCACTAAAGACCAGCCATCTACAAACACACAACTTCAGTAAGAATAGATCTAACAGGTAAATAGATGTTAAAACCTGGTAAAAGATAACTTTCATGTTGTAAAATAAATACATGCCTCTTGAAGCTTTGGCAAAGAACAAACATGCCAAGGCATAAAAAAAATATTTTGAAAATGTCATCTCCAACCAACACGCAACAACAAGAAAGCAACATTCCATTCAGACACACAGTCTCTTTCTCTCGAAAAGTCTCACAACTCTAATCACTGGTCACATGCTTTAACCTCAAAACTTTCCACTTGATCATGCAGTGAGGCCAAATATGAAGCTTGTGTCCTTCATCTCTCATTTTAACTCTCAAGGTTTGCTCCCATACGCAAGATTTTTTTTTTGAAAGAAAGAAATTCATACTTTTATTCAGAAAGGAAGCATTAATTTAACAGAGATCTGATATTCTATTTGTCATATTTGTGTTTTGCATAAAACTGAAGAATATTCGGTACATCCTATAAAAAAAAATAATGATAATAATAAAATAAAAATGTGACAAGGTCTTGGAACTGATTATTTCAACATGACAACTAGACAGCTCAACAATAAACCATGAGAAAACATGAGATGAACTTGCAACAGAACACATTATTATTTTACATTTGATTATTTTATTTATTTCTACATAACTCTTCAGTATATGTTGGTGTGCCTTAAGCAGTCATTCTGAACCAGTAATCATGTTTTTGACAATTCTGCAGGGATGGGATACTTTTTTCCATTTTTATTTTATTTACTACTTAAATTATGACTACATTATTATGTAACTATTTGTCCCATTTTTATTTAAATAATATAGCACTTTTTAGAATTTTTTTAAATGCCATAAATTGTGTGACAGATAGGATCATCATTTATCATGCATATGATTAATATTTATAAACGATAAATGAATAAATAACATTAATTATAATCTATGAATTAATCTGTCTAATAACATTTACCAAAAAATTATCCGAAAAAACAAACAAAAAAACAATAGGCCTATACCTATAAAAGCACGGATTTGTCCGTCACGGTATACTGCGGTATACTACGGTATTCTGTCAGATGTCCACTGCACTGCGTGAGCAAATGAAACTGTGCAGTTCGCCTTACGTTCATTATTAGTTACTGGACAGACCCTATTTTCATATCTGGAGAGGAGGTGAGGTTTTAAAAACCGCGCATTACGCACGTTTACGGTGCATGTTCTCTAGACTATGGAAACAAAGACACTAACATGCAATCACCCGCATATGAATCTGTGGGTCCATGTAAAATACAGGACAAATCGAGTCCCTCATTGATTTGATACAGGACGCATCATTTTACCTTTAAATATGGGCTGATTCCGTATTTTACGGGATGGGTGGCAACCCTACCTGCAAGCCATCTTCTTTGGTGAGCCAAATATCTTGAAACTTGTAATTTCCAGGCATCACGTTTCAGTGGTTTCAGCCTAGTTTTGCAATGTTTCATGATGTGTCTGTGAAATGTTGAGGTACCATTGTAGTAGTTTTGTGCACGCGTGAACGTTATGTCAATGTACAACACGAAGTACCTCACGCAGGAAACAGTTAACGTTACACATAAATGCGCGTAACTAAAGTAAATCAAGCAAGCTAGTATGCATAGGCCACGAAGTGTTGGTGAAATAACACATTAACGGACCGGAGAGAATAATAAGGATTTTCTTCCAGAAAACTTCTTGCACAAAATAGATTTAAGCACTTTCAAGGACCTGTATCTATATATGTTTATTTTCAAAAACTTTCCAGGGCCTTGAATTTTTTTCATTCAAATTCACAAACTTTCAAGAATTTCAAGGAACCGTGGGAACCCTGAATAAGATATAATAATAATAATAATAATAACGTTTCTTGAACAAAAAATCAGCTGAAATTTCTGAAAAATCATGTGACTGGCGTAAAGGCTGCTGAAAATTCAGCTTTAAAATATTTGAAAATTGAAAACTTCACAATAATTGTAAAAAATTTCACAATATTACTATTTTTACTGTATTTTTTTTTATCAAATAAATGCAGCCTTTGTAAACATAAGCATCCCATATAAGCAGGCATTTTGGCATTTATTTAAGATCAGAAGCTCACTTACATCCCACTGTGGACCTTAATGGACCCAGTACTCTGAGGAATACCAAATGAACAGGTTTCTATGGTGTCATCGCAGAATGAAGACATTCGGCCCATCCCATTCAGCTCTGTGAACAGGTCTATTTTTGGTGTGCTGTAGTCCTGAGAGGAAAATATCAATGCAAATTAAAGATCCAAGCATGCACGTCAGTGCTTCATTTGCATTTTTCAATGCATATTATACTTTTTTATTTAAAGGAGCTGTATGTAAGAAATGTATTTCAATTAATCATAAAATGGCCCTGATATGTCACTAGACATTAAGAAATCATGTTCATTTCAAATACTTATATCACTGACAACAATATTCCGGCCAGGATATTGTCATTTAAAAAGTGAAGTTGCAGCCCTCAACTGATGTTGATGTTGTTATGTTGTGTTTTGGTCTGATGCGCCACCCTCCACCTATCTACCAATCAAGAAGTCAGTAGTGTTGGGGCATCCGGATTGCCAGCTCTGCTAGTTACCACAGCTGCAGCTACAAACGTGTCAGAATCAGATAAAAAAATGTATAACGTTGCGAAAAACAAAAAAAACTTGTTATGAATCCGAAATACTTTGTGACAAAGTCCGAAATAAAACAAGGATCTATATAGGAGATGCCTTTAAAAGATGGAGACGGCTGAAAACGGAGAAGAATTTCTGGACTGGTAACTAAGATTCATCTATGTTTGGCTAACTTGCACTTGATGTAAATGGACATTTCAAATATTCATGACAGTCGAACAAAGTTATGCATGTTCGTGCAAAGTAACGTTACGTTAGCTCATATGGAGGAGGTGGGTCATCAAATTGAAAAGGTAAGGAATTGTTTGGGTAATAAAAACGGCGAGTCGTCATTACTATCATTAGCAATGCATTATCAGAGCCCGTTTCTCTGTCATTATGCTGAGACGCTGAGGAAAACAACATTAGTACGCCCATTACTGTTTATCATGCAAGTTCTAAAGCCAAAAATAATAGAATGACATGTAATTTTTCAGATCACATATTTTAGCGTTATGGACGTGTACTGCAGGGTAAGTTGTAAAATACAGCTGGTCGCTTTCACTTATAGCGTCAGCTAAATGAATAGCTGTATCTTTGATATCGGTTACACACAGTGACAGAGGCACTTGTACTTACGTTAATGACAGATACCTACCGTTAGAAGTTAGACTAACAGCTACTGTTCTAACAATGTACTGTCACATACGAGAGTACATCTTTACGATTATATTTGGCTAATCCCCATTAGTAATTTTTTGCGATATATAATTACTTTGCAAAACATCTCTCATTTGAAGCATAAACATAATTAACAGAAAAAGCTTCTTGTAGCAGCCTGTATAGGTTCCTGCTGGATCCTGCAGCCTATCTGGCAACCTGGAGTCAGGGAGGAGGGGGAGGGGATACACCGCTCTACAGTAATTTGAAAGTGATTGCAGTACCAGTTTTGGCAACATTCTTACATACGGCTCCTTTGAAGAGATTCTTTGGGTAATTGTACTGATTAATCAGAGTACTGAGGTCAAGTGTTGATGCATGTGACTCATGATTTTAGACTTACCCTTAATGCAAACCTAATGGAGCCAATGACCATGGGTGCGGTTGGGAGTGGTAGGCTATTTGGCCCCATCTCCCCACTGGGCTCTGTCTCCGCCCACTCATTTGCCAAATCAACTGACCCCTCCTCCAGTGCAATGGATCGGCCCTGGAAGCCTGGCTTTTCATACAGCAGCCAGCTAACAGGACAAAACAGGAAACATTAGCAAACTTGCAATTTAAAGTGTCACGAGATTTGTCACATTCTGAACAGGAGGAAGTGATTGTTCCTTACCATCCTCTGACAACCTTTACAGAGATGAGTGGAGAAAGTTTCAGAGAGGTCGCATCCTCTACATCTCTGAACACCTCGTATGCCTCTCCTCCAAAATGAGGTTGTTGGTATATAACAATCTGCGAGCAAGAATATTTAAACACTCTCCATAAATGAGTTACACGTTTTTTTGTTGTTTTTTTTCTTGCTTATTTGAAACATGTAAGAGCAGATAATGAACTGAAAAGTAGCAATAAACTAGTTGTACTAAAATACCTACTAAATATAGTACTATAAATATTACAATTCATGATAAATTTTGTATAGATCAGTTCAGTTCTGCAATACCTTTCCAGGGCGTCTATGGAAGCCTCTGACACCTGATGTCTAGAAATCAAAAACAAATTAGTTGACATTCAAACATCATTTCCAATATAAACATAAGAAAATTATGACATGACATTACATTTTTAAAACTACTTTGAGAGATTGACTGGACCTTTGGTTTAAAAATAGTACTGCTCACTAAGGCACTGTGATCAGTGGTACCTATAAAAAAAACTGCCTAGAGGGCTTAACATTCCCCTTAAACACAGAACAACATAAATTCCACTGATAAAAGACCAGGCAGGTACAGACAACCCAAGCGGTTTCAACGGTGAAGCAACACTTCACCACATCCCTGCAGCCAATAAACTATAAACAAAGGCTTTATACACAAAATGCACTAGAGTATATAGCACATGCTGTTCACTATACTATACTATACTATACTATACTATACTAGCAAGAACTTAAAATGGGCTTTACTCAAAGGAGATTTTTTTAAACGGTGGGCATTCTGTATTAAGAATATTTCTTACCTCTGCATATGTTGGTGAGAGGCTGGTGGGTGTGAGCAGTGGAATCTGCTGAGTGCTGTTGGATGGAGATGTTAATCCTGATATTCCTTTCAGTCCCATGTTTGAATTAAATGTGTTGGAGGCGAGACCAATATCCAATGCTGGAAGGGAGCTAGTGTCAGGTTTTTGCTGGTTAACTGTGTTGGATTCTTTTCCTTTATTCATGTATTTCTCCAATAAGTCAGGCAGTTTGACTTCTGAGAAAGTTGGAAGAGGAGGAGGTGTCAATGGGCCCTTTACTGAATCACCAGGTCCACCCTTTACATTGCCATGATCTGGCAAATCACCAAGCCCCTCTTTGGGAGCTGTGACAGCATGGGACAATGGTATACCCTTCTGCTCTCCTGAGGCTGGCACCACCTCTGGTGGTGGCGTTATGGGGGACTGAAAGCCATTAATGAGAGAGCTTTGTTCAGTTCTGGCTTTTCTTGATGTATTTGGGTTGTTCACAAGGTTTGAAATTATTGACATTCTTTCCAATCTTGAGGACATTTTTCCAGAGCCTTCTGTGATTTGTTTTTCTCCATCATTTTTCTCCTCAGTAACTGTGAGCTTTTTAGCTTTGTCTTGTTCCCGTCTAGATGAAAGACCTTTATAAAGCAGGCTGTCCTCAGCACGTTTGGACAATGGGTTGGTTTTTGCCCCTTCATTGTTCTTCTTAATCATCATGGCTGGAGAGGGGTCTTTTGGTCCCGTAGTTTTTCTTGTCCCAAACTGGAACATGTCTGGGTCAAGAATCTTTTCAAAGTGATCTTCTCTAATGGCCGGCATGGCAAAAGGTGGCGAAGGCATCTTATTCTGCCCATGTTTTCGTGGAGGCAAAGAGAAAGGGGAGCAGTTCTCTTTAATGTCACGAATGAAATCATCAAAGTCACCCGAAGTGTCAAGCTGATTGTCATCACTTGCAGAACAATCCAAACGTCTCTCTGTTTTCTTTTTCTCAAAACTTTGGTCCACGTCTAACCAACTAGATGGTGCCTTGTTAATTTGTGAGAGGCTTTTGGGGTCCAAAGGAAGATTCTGAGATGTAAATTGTTGAACACTTTGGTCAGATGGTAGTTTCAGCTTTTGCAAGTTAATAGCTGGTAGTCTATCTTCAGTCTTTGTAAAATCCTTGAGGTTAGACTCTGTATTTTTAATTCGGACCTCACTCTTCCTGTCCACTATGAGAGTCCGTTTATCTGGTATTTTTTTAACTAATGGAAGGTGCTGCTCTAAAGTCTGATCACCTTTTTGAACAGGTTCTGGTTTAGAAGCAGCCTCTGGAGCCGTGAACACTGCTACTGCCATCTCATCAACTTGCTTTGATATATTGGATTCATTCTGTTTGACACATTCTGGGTTTGTTTTACTTGAGTCTTCAGACTTCAGACTTTCTTGCTTCTCTGAAACTTTGCATTTACCACTTTCTTCTTTATTTTTAACCTTTTCATCTAGCTGTATAGTTGTTTTTGGTCGTTTCAAATCTGCATTTAGAGCATTTTTCACACTGTGCTCTTTGGTCTCCATCTTCTGGACTATCTTTGATGAATTCTCTGAAATGACTGGAATGATTCGTTCCTGAGAAGGGCAAGAATTCTCCATACCTTGAGCACACAGATTACTGGTTTGCTCTTTCTCAAACCCAACAAGAGACTTCTCTTTGACAACATCTGGCAACTCATCCAATGCAACTTGCACATGTGATTCTGTTGAAACTGGTAAGTTGGATTCTGTCTGTTGTTTTATGAATTGTAAATTGTTTTCTGAAAGCGACACATCCAGTTTGTCTTTGGTTTCAACAGCACCAGATTTTTCATCCTTCACTTCAGAAGAACCTTTTGATTGTTTAGCTGTCTTTGGTATTGTGGAAATTCCATGTGTCTTAGTAAGGGCACATGTTTCTTCTTTGAATCCAAGAAATTTCTCTTTGGCAACATCTGCCTGCATATCTGGCATAATCTGGACATGTGACTCTGATGAATCTGGTATATTTGATTCGGTCTGACGTTTTATGGTTTGCAAATCGTTGTCTTCTGAAAGCGACACATCCAGTTTGACTTTGGTTTCACCAGCACCAGATTTGTCATCCTTCACTTCAGAAGAACCTTTTGATTGTTTAGCTGTCTTTGGTATTGTGGAAATTTCATGTGTATTAGTAAGGGCACATGTCTCTTCTTTGAATCCAAGAAACTTCTCTTTGGCAACATCTGCCTGCATATCTGGCATAATCTGTACATGTGACTCTGATGAATCTGGTATATTTGATTCGGTCTGACCTTTTATGGTTTGCAAATTGTTGTCTTCTGAAAGCGACACATCCAGTTTGACTTTGGTTTCACCAGCACCAGATTTTTCATCCTTCACTTCAGAAGAACCTTTTGATTGTTTAGCTGTCTTTGGTATTGTGGAAATTTCATGTGTCTTAGTAAGGGCACATGTCTCTTCTTTGAATCCAAGAAACTTCTCTTTGACAACATCTGCCTGCATATCTGGCATAATCTGGACATGTGACTCTGATGAATCTGGTATATTTGATTCGGTCTGACGTTTTATGGTTTGCAAATTGTTGTCTTCTGAAAGCGAAACATCCAGTTTGACTTTGGTTTCAGCAGCACTAGATTTTTCATCTTTCATTTCAGAGGAAGCTTTTGATTGTTTAGTGGTCTTGGGTATTGTGGAAAGATCATCTGTCTTAGTAAGGGCACATGTCTCTTCTTTGAATCCAAGTAACTTCTCTTTGACAACATCCAACTGCATATCTGGCATAATCTGGACATGTGACACATCCAGTTTGACTTTGGTTTCAGCAGCACCAGATTTTTCACCCTTTGTTTTAGAAGTAGCTTTTGGTTGTTTAGAAATATCTTGCCTACTCAGATCAATGGTTGTGTAATTGCCCATCTCAGGTATTGAGGAAATGTTATTTTCCTCTGTAAGGCCATACTTCTCTTTCTTGAAACCAGTAAGCGGCTTCTCTTTGACTGATTGCTTATCTGGTACATCGTAGACATGTGGATGTGATGAAATCTGTAGATTTGACTCTGTTTGGTGTTTTTCTGATTGTGAATCATTCTTTTCTGAAAGTGGCAAATCTAATGTGACTTTAGTATCAGTGGCACCAGATTTTTTACCATTTGTTTCAGAAGAGGCTTTTGATTGTTTAGCCGTCTTGGATATTGTGGACATTTCATCTGCCATAACAAAAGCACATGTCTTTTCCCCAAACTTAACAATATCCTTTTCTTTGGCAATATCTGACTGTTTATCTAAAGCAACTTCCACATGTGGGTCTGATAAAATAGATAGATTTGATTCTGTCTGTCGATTGGTTTGACAATCATTTACTGAAAGTGACACATCTGGTGTGACTTTGGTCTCAGCAGTATCACAATTTTTACTCTCCGTTTCAGAAATGGCTTTTGATTGTGTACAAATATTTTTAACTGTGTCAGATTTCAGAACAGGTGTGACAGACAAATTTGTCATCATTTTCTCACATTTGTCTATTTTTGAATCTGAAGCTGCAGTTGCCTCTGCCTTCCTAAAATCTTTCTTGGGTTTAAGTTTAGTGGGACTTTTGAGACGTGGTGTTGCTGACTGTAAATCACCCATGTCCTTTACAGGGCTTTTCAATTTGAGCTCTGGTGATACCCTGGCCGCAGCATTCCCAGTGGCTTGATCACATTTGGAAGATTTGCCATTACTTTCAGGACCGTTAACCAGTGATGACTCATTTCTCTCTGGCTTGGTAAGTGGCAGAGAAGCGGGTTCATATGACTCACTCTCTCCGCGGGCAACTTCTTCATCTGAGGGCTGTTTAAGAGGGATCGTTGGTGTCATTTGAGGCAGCTTCCTTCCTGTGGGTGACACATCAGTCATGACTTTTCTTGGACTCTTTGGCCCGCTTAGCTGGGTTTCGTTCGCTAACTTCTCCTTTTCAATGTTCTGCTCTGATTGTTCAATGCCAGGTACTGAGGAAGAAAGTTTTACCTGGGTTTTGTTGCCAGTGTCACCTGATTTGACTTTACTCTTTGAATAATGAAAACTACTCTTTAATGTTGGACTTCTGTCACTGACAATTGTTGGTTGTGTTTTTGATTTTTGGATATCTTTACATGCTTTGAATTCAATGTTAAGCTTTGTTGAACCAGAATTCTCCAGTGAAGATGGGGACGATGGGGATTTATCATCAGAAACAGAAAGTGAATTTTTTAGACTTCTTTCTCTTTTAGGCTTTGAAACAGTGACCTGTTCTTTAGTGGGTTGAGAAGTTTTAGTCACTAGTGAGGCATCCAAAACATCCCTCTCTTCCATTCTCTTAGTCGGTGACATTTTCTGCTCTGGGCGTATTAATCCTGCCCCATTCTGACGTTTGATGGACATCTGTCTTTCAGCTTCAGTAGACACACTATACACTGTGACAACCTCCACCACTTTCTTTGGTTTTGCTTGAACCTCTGGTCCGGTTTTCTTAGGAATTCTGGTCTTAGTGTCAATTGGTTTACTAAGTGTAACAGATTGGTCTTTTTCTGTTGGAGACCTGATCTCTTTTTGGTCTGTCTCCTTCTGCGAAAATCTCTGTAATGGAGGCACTTCTATCGTTGATGCCTCAGAGAGGCTTTTAATGCGAGACATTACAGCTTTTGTTTTAGGGGCAACTTGTGGTGGAGGGGTCTTCGCTTTAATTCCCCCACTTGTTCCACTTGCAGCTCTGTCCATACGCTTGGATGGCACAGATGAGTTTTGATGATTTCTCATCACACTATTAAGTGTTACTTTATTAATTGGCATTTCTGGGAAATCAGTAGCGTCTCTATTCTCTGTTGAAAGTTCAAAGGGGCTCTCTACATCCTCATGGAAAGGCTGCTCTTGACTGAAAACAGCACAATCTTCTACCGACTCATTTGTCTGTTGGTTGGACTGCTTGACATTCACACTTTTGGGGTTTGGTAATCTGTGAAAAGACAAAGGCAACAGCAATGTTAAGAGACAGGTATGGGAGGATCCATGCATTCATATCCATTCAACAGCATCACATTAATGAGAAATAATTGGATTTCTTCAAGCGTGTAAAAACTAAGTGTTATTTTTTTTATGAACTTGTTTGACTGCCTTTTTAACCTTGGCATCATTATTGCACACAACTTAAACAGCTTAAACTTTTAACCATGACATAGAATATTAATTAATTGTGTAGACTTTTAAGATTACTCAGCTGAAAAAGGCTGATTAATCAGAGGTGAACTTGCACAGGATTATTCAGGTAAATTTCTTTTGTGTGAATTAAAGATCAAATCAAACAATAGCTGCTGTAGAAACACAAGCGATCCCTATCTTGACAGTGAATCACTTGCACTTAATTTCTATTGTACGGGTTTTCATTTACTTTTATCACAGCTGTACATGAAGATATGATAAAGAATGAGATAATCAAATCAAATTACATAGAAACAGCCGTTTTTAAACATTAGACAACAACACTCATTGTGGTTAGATCTATTCTTCCCTAAAGAAAGTCCACAACAAAAATAATATAGCTATAAAAAAAACTAGTTTAAGTTTAGGGTGAGTATTTTTTTTAAAAAGAAATTAATATATTTATTCAGTGAGGACGCATTAAATTGATCAAAAGTGGCAGCAAAAACATTTATAATGTTATATAACTATTTTTTGAGGAAACCATAATGAAAGTTCATCTTTTTAAAATAGAATAGATGAACTTTCATTATGGTTTCCTCAAAAAATATTAAGCAGCACAACTGCATTCAACTGATAGTAATAAGAAATGTTTCTTGAGCAGCAAATCACAATTTTAGAATTATTACTGAAAGATCATTCAACACTGAAAACTGGAGTAATGGCTGCTGAAAATTCAGCTTTGCCATCACATTAATAAATTACATTTTAAAATACATAAAAATAACAACTGTTATTTTAAATTGTAATAATATTGCACAATATTACTGTTTTATTGTATGCATTGTGTGCATGCATGACTTATTTCAAAAGCATTTAAAACATCTTACCGACCCGAAACTTTTGAATGGTAGTGTGTGTATGTATGTATGTATGTATGTATGTATGTATGTATGTATGTGTATGTATATGTATATATATATATATATATATATATATATATATATATATATATATATACACACACAGAGAAACCTAAATCTATGGAAAGATCTGAGAGTCATTGTTCATCTCATACTCAAAATCATGGGAACCCAAGTATCATATTGCACACAGTCATCTGCACTGTACAGACTGAACAAAGGCCTTGCTGCTCAGTAACCCAACACAGACACAAAAACACAACACAAGAGTACTTACATTTTTACCCCAACCTGCTGTACATTCTGCGTTATATCCAAGTTAGTCTCACTTTCAGCTTGTTCTTCCCCGTCTAGGCTTGACTGAGAACCAACTAACACTCTTTTAGCGAAGACTTTTTCACTCTCTGACAGTTTCAAGCTTCTGCGTTTCTCTTCATTGCTGTCAGCCTGTTTAGGAATAAGTCTCTCTCGAGTTTCCTCCTCTGGTGGTTCTTGTAAGGTGAAGTTGGCTGGCTCTGGAGCTTGAGAAGGACCAGGAGTGTTGCTGGCAACTGCACTGAGGATAGAGTAACTCTCAGTTGGGCTGGCCAGAGCAGGTTCTGCAGGAGAAAGTGAGTCAGTAATGGAGCTCTCACTATCCTCCTCTGTCAGGTGAGTTTCCGCCCACACGGCTCTGTGTACTTGACCAGGTGAGGGAGAAGATTGAGCTGACCTCTCCGCTGCCTCAGGGGAAGTTGTGTTCGTTGGGGTGGGAAGCTCATTATTGCCTTCTTGATTGCTTAGTTTGCGTGATTTTCGTTTGCAGCCGTTTTTCTTCCCCATGCTTTCAGTTACCGTCTGCTCTCCAGGCTGATTGTCGGAGGACGATGAGTTTCTAGAATGTGATCCCAGAGTCACCCCAACCAGCGCCGTGTAATTCCCACCACCTGTGATGGTGGGTTTCAAAACAGTTTTTTTACTCTCAGTCCCTCCTGAGGCCGTGGAATACTTTGGCGTGTCAGGAGTGTGTACAGGGACGTCTGCACATTTCTTTATTGTTGTGTCTGTTGTCTCCTCTAGGTACACCTTGAGCTTCCTGTTCACTTCCTGCACCAGATGCTCGGTCTTCTTGTCACAGGAGGTCTCGACCCTGCTCACTTTGAACACTTCCACCTCTTTTACGCTCCCTCGTCCACTACTGCCACTGTCGGCAAAAGGCAAGTCTCCTCCATATGCGACAATGGAGGCTACGCTACACACGCTGGGACTTCTGTTCTCTGGACCAAACTCTGAATTATCAACAATCTCTCTGTGTTCAGTCGGTCTCAGTTCTTCTGATCCTGAGTACCTGGTTGGGCTGGTTGCCTCTGGCGACAAATCATCCCTGTCATCCGATGTGGTTCTGCTTTTTTTCTTCCGAGTGAAAAAACTTCCAATACGATTGAAAACTCCACTCTTCTCCTCAGAACTCTGAGAGAACAAAAAGGTAAATCCAAGTAAGAACACCTAAATAAAATACAATCTCAAATAACTATTATTAAACTTGAGTACTTGTGACTGTGCTGAGGGGGTTACAGATTTTGAACATTATTAGCAATTTCAGTTCCAATTACTAAATTATGATAAATGATCTTTACAAATGAACACCAGTAATACTGTGTATTTCTGTGTTCCATTGGCAAATAGTAATCTGAGTTCTAACATTTACTGATGTTCAATTTACTTTTTCAAAATATGCAAAGAGTCACTGCATTGTTTGTATTCCCAGCGGTCTTGTTTTAACTTATTTATTCCATTTGCTGGAAGGTAAAAACTCAAATCTATTGGATACTTATTATTTCCCACATAGAAAAACATAGGTAACTATGGTAACTGGTATTTGTTTTCCCCCATGTGCAAGCCGTCTTCCTTGATGACTACATTCAGCACAGCTTATCTACCTTATTGCTTCAAAATCAATTATTCACGATTACACTCTTACATAAATGCATAAAACCTTAGTTATAGTAGGCTATAAAGGAATTCAACACAAGATAGCCACACACAATCATTAGAAAAATTACGTAAAATGTCTCCAAAAAGACAAGTCCCAAAACCTCCACTTTACAATCCATGGTTTTCAAAATCTGAACATGAGACAAACCCCGCCTTGGCGGGCACTCTAAAATGAGTGATATCCAAGAACATACAGTCAATCGTTAACAAGAGGAAGCACATCAACAGAACATTCAAGTCAGCGCAGAACCCTAATCAGACATATAGCCTCCAAAAAAATACTATATTTACAGTTATTATTGTTACTTAAAAATGTGGTACCTTGACGTTGCCACTCACATTTTAATACTTTATTTTTTAAACAGTTACATTAATGTAAAACTCCAAATATTACATTTTAAATGAATAGAATATTTTTTTTAACGTAATCATATAATTCATTTGATAGATAAACACAAGTACTTAATTTATAAGTAATTAAGTTTGGTTAATCTGCTCCATCTTTCAGATATAGCAGCTACGTTGCTATAGCAGCGCCACGTTGACAAGAACATAAATTCCAGACTCCAAAAAAATCTACATATAAAAAATTCTGAGCACCCGAGGTGAAATGACTACTCATACCTTGCAAATTCCCGGTTAATAGATGATCTTTTCCTCTACAGAGCAGTTCATGTAAACATGTACCGCCTTCCTCCACCTACGAACTATCGCCGATTCATAAACGAATCATTCCATGAAGTCGATACCTTTTAATGATTCAGTTCACAAAACAGGATACAACGATTAATTAATAAATAGGTCAGGGGTGTGTTTCCCACAATCACCGCCAACTATGGTCGCAAGTTCAATTGAACTGTTGACCGAAGTTGCGACCAAATAGTTGGCTTTTAGGAAACGCACCCCTGACCGAGCAGTATGCGGGTAAACTGAACCGAATGATTTGTATCAACATGAACATGAAACGTTTTCAGCTGAGAGATGCAAATTAATATTTTTTTTATTGATTTGATTTATGTACGTTTTAAATCATGGCTGCCACATCCCAAACTGGGGAACATTATACTAGTTTTTTATAAACATAACATACTAACTAATATAAACTTGATAGCACTCCATGGCGTAAAGAATTATTTATTTATTTTGAACCGGCTCTTTTGAATGAACTGTTCAAAAAAGTGATTCGCAGGATCACTGTAACTATCCTAAACTAGGACAAAGGCGGTGTCTCAAAACCGAGTGTCGTGACTGTCTACCTACACAGTATTTGGGCATTAGAGTGTTCCGATTCACTTCAGAGCGATCTGAGAACCCCCGCGGTTAGGGGGGAATTATAATATGAGATGACACAATATGCTGTCTAGGTAGGCAGCTCATGTTTTTTAAGACAGTCAAAAACTCTCTCTAGACACAATAAATAACCGAAAACAAACATAGCTATTTTCCCTTAAAGTTTGATCTGTTTTAAACAAAATAGCAGTCTTACCATTTTATCCAGCTGGTTGTAGCTAAGTTTGTGTCTTTTTTTTTCGTTTGTTTGTTTTTCTTCTTCTTTTTCTTCATGCAGTGTACCGAAATCAGAACACAGATATCATTGTAAGCTGTCCAAAGTTCTCAGCAATAAAACACAGAATAAACAAATAGCCGACAGGGTATTAATCCAGCTCTATTCTCGATTACGATATTCAGTCCGTCTCATTCAATCGCAGTTCAGTCGCAGACTGCATGATCCGAAAAAAATGACAAAACTTTTTGAAGTTGCAATCATGTTCTGTTTACTTTGGTGGCGCCGCTCCAGGAGTTTTGCTGGTTGTGCCACATTGTAAGTGCGCTCAATTTAGAGCTGTTGTGCAACTGGCAAAGTTAAATAGCATTATTCGTCCACAGTCGATGTATGAGGACCGACCACATCCAACCAAACGCCACACCCTTCCTGTCTATCCAACGTGACTCTACAGACCACCGGGCATTAATAACACCAAATAATACAACTCATAATAATAATGTTGTTGTTATCAACCTTTAATGTAATATGTCATTTATAATTACAAAACAAGTAAATAACTTCATCTCTACAACAATTAAAAATTACTTTACTGATTTATATTATTTCTGTGTTGCACTTGTCAACTGGATTCTTTAACTTTATGTAGGCTATATATCACTAGCATCAAGTGAAACTACAGTGAAGAAAATTAAATAAAAGTTAATAAAATATCTAATGTAGCCTATCATTATTACATTTAGTTGCATGTTCAGCCCAAAGTTAGTGTGACCAATGAACTGGATTGTTTGTTCGATCACTATGCATTGTGCATTAATTGAGTAGGCTACAACACTTAATTGAACGAATATTCACTCATTTAAGTATTGCTTTGGATGAAAAGTATCAGAAAAATAGCAAATAACACAAACCATAAGCACAAGTTATTGCTAATAACTTTTAAAAAGGGAAGGTGTGTTCTTTGTTTGGCATCAGGTGGTTATCCATAGAAGGATAAAACCTTGAAGTTCTCTTTGTCATGTACAACAGAAAGGTCAGCCTTCCTTAACACTGCTATTGAGGATTCTGTTTGACTTCACTGTTGTGTGACTTTGACTTTACTTATCAACTCAGAAGGTCAAAGCGAACACTCTAATTTTTACAATATTGTTACTGAAATCTGGGGTAAAGAAACACCCAGTATAGAGTGGTGAAGGGAGGACATCAAAACTATCAAGACTATCGTTACGGAAGACTAACCCTCGTTCCCTCGAGATTTTCCTATGGGCTTTTATAATGGGGTTTTTCAATTTATGAGTAAAATAAAACCATAACCTGATGATCATTTAAGGTTATATTTTACAACATAAACTGCACACACGCATACCCCAAACTGTCTTATCTAGTTACGTTTTCAAAAATACAGACTCAAAATTTGCTTTTTCGCTAGTGTGTGTAATTTATCTCATAGAACAAAAAGTCAAAGTATCATCAAGTAGTGTTTACCAAAGGCTAGATTTTACTCATGAATTGAAGAACCCTAAAGGAAAACCTTGAGGAAACTAGATGCGAATTAGTCTTCCGGGTTTTGACGTCAGCCCTGCATTAATCTATTTCAGATCTATTTAGGTAATAATGAGCAACCTGAACCTGGACTTTGCATTGAGTATCATAGAAACAGAAAGTGAAGGTGTATATGTTTTTCTGTGTATGGATAACTAACAAATGGTTGTGTGGACAAATGGACTTTATTGGACTATCATTTTATAAAATGTTTAAATCATACTTCTATCCACATTTTTATGTTCTTTTTATGTCCATACATATTATGTATAAATCAGTTGTTCAGCCTGTGCTGCCCTCTGCAGGCTCATGAAAGAGCTAACAACACTTAAAGGGATTGTTCATCCAAAAATGAAAATTCTTGAATGATTCTTGAGGGTGAGTAAATAATGACTGAATTTTCCTTTTTGGGTGAACTATCCCTTGAAGCTGTTTAAGAGATAATTACTTAATGAATGGAAGTGGAACAGATCAGCAAATGGGAAAACCAAATATAAATAACCTTATATGGCTACTTATTTCACTAACATCAATCATTTTTGTCATAAATAGCCGACAATGGTTATAAAAATGTATGTTTAACACATTTGAGCTGTTTTAGTTCACTAGAAGCTTTTTACCAAGTATGTTTACATAGTAAGTTAAACCATAGTACAAGAAGCAAGGTACAATGTCCTTGGTTTGTGAACGATTCAACAAACGATTGTTCTCTACAAAAACCATCTATGCAGCTTTAAAAAAAGAACCACATAAAACACGTAATATATTTCAGATAGATTGAGCGTCTGTTAGTGTTTGTTGTACAGGGAGCTGTGACTGCTGTAATCTGAGCCTCTGATGAAAGTAGAGCAGCAGCTGCCCAAGGCTAAAGCAACCATAGGAAATCCAGTCAACTTCCTCTTCCTAACAGTAAACTTTAGTGATGTCAGCAAGATCAGTATGTTATTTTTGTTTAACAAGACAAAGTGTAATATCTATATATTCAGGATTAAAAGATATCACCTCATGTGATGTCCATATCATGTCCACTTCACGAGTTCCACAGTTATACAGACAGAGACAGATAGAGCTACCAGGATCTACTCACCTTCCTGTGTTTGAGAGTGGGAGAAGATGGATCTGAAAGGGAGATGAGATCCAGGCTCATCATGGAATTAGCCCGAGAGCGGACAGGGGTGGGGCAGGTGTCGGTCATCAAATAGTCCGCTGTTTGGATGCTCATCTGATCAAAACTCCTGTGGAACAGAGAACCAATTGTTACTGTAGTATAAAATGACTCCCAGATGCCCTAGTTTGCAATGGAGATGTAAAGTACTGTATCAGTGCAAACAACTGTAAGGGGGCTCTATAAGATTGTATTTTGTTTTTCTGTATTATCTTGACCAATAAAACGGCTTTTCAATACAATTAAAATAAGCTTCAAAACTAAATCCTCTCATGTGAATCACATGTGACCAGTAAAGAATATGTTCAGGTCACATTTCAACCCAAAGTCAAAGAGGGAAAAAAATAAACTATAGGTAAATTATATTATAGTGAAATATAGCCTATAATATATTTTTACTTTTAAGAGTATGTGGCACAGGTTAAAATATCAGAGTTGTAAGCAAATTTAAACAGAAAGCTATGTATATAATACATTAAAACTAAGTAAGTGAATTTATTGCATATATTTCTTGGAAGAATGTGGTGTCATGGTCTCAGGTTCAGAATAAATATTTAAGTGCTGCAACAGCTTTGTTGTTTTTGTCTGCTCACTATAATATGTGTTGTGACACAACAACAACAAGTCTACCTTTTAGCATTAAAGTGCAATATGAATAATTCATGGTAATAGGAATTAATTGTCATCTAGGTGTCAATTCCTAGTTCCTGAAATAAAGTTTGACACCATAAAAACAGTCCTTAGAAAAGATTCCTCCATTCAATGTACAGTCAGTACTTAAATAAAAGTCACATTGGCTTCAAAACTATAAATTTGCTCTAAAGTGAGAAAATCTTGTCTAGGTATTGTGCCATTGAACCATTTTGCAATTTGACCACCAGGGAGCAGTCTAAGATTAGTTCGCTTAGTTAGTTCCAAAAGTATGCTATTGCCTTTTCCTTCTCTTAGGCTGCATCCGAAATCACATACTTCCCAATAGAGTAGGTGAAAAACAGTATGTGACAAATGACGTATGTCCGAACGGTACTTATAACAGAGTAGCCAAAAAGTACCCCTATTCTTCTGTCGAGATTCTGAAGTGTGCATATGATGAACACTTTACTATCCCATGAGGCCATGGGAGAGGATTTGTGAATGGCAGTGAAGAGACGCAACTACAGACATAATAATGACAACATGGCAAATAGACATATGTCCAGATTACATTCACACACTTATACTATATATAAGTCACAGTTCTTATGTAAAATGGGGAGGAAGATAGATCTTTCTGAAGATAAAAAGCATGAAATGGTGCGATGTTGCTGGTGTCTCTGGAGTCCCAAGAACATCTCCAGGCTGGCAGTTGTGCATAAAGTTGCATTTCAGCCAACCCTAACCAAATCTCACAAAGAAAAACGTTTACAGTGGGCGTAGAAATACAATTTCAAACAGTTTTATTGCCATGGTGTTTTTTGCAGCATGGAATAGTGCGTGAAACCTATCCTGCATGAAAATCGTTATATATCAGAAGCCAAAATCCTGTATAATAGCATAAAAGGGTCAGCTATTTACTCCGCGTATCTTGCAGAAGTCATTTTGACACCCTCAGAGACCCCAAAGAGACCTTTCATCTCATTTCTCAATATTCCAGGCCAAATAATCACCTGCAAGCACTTTGCTGACATCGCAGTCTTGTTGGAACAGGGTGGACATTTACCAACCATCCAGAAATCCATCAAGACTATCCATTGCAGCACAGCATTCGTCAACGAATACAACTATTTAAAATGAGTCTTCATGTATTTCTAAACCCAATGTAAATGTTTCTCTTTGTGAGCTTTTATTAGGGTTGGCTGAAATGCAACTTTATGCACATATTTCAGCCTGGAGGGGTTCTTGGGACTCCAGAGACACCAGCAGCTTCATACACCTATTTGCTGCTCATCAGTGGCTTTTTTACAGCTGCTATTTTAATACGATTAATTTGTTTGACAGAAACTTCCTTTTTTAAGCCTTTATCTGACCGAGTTCTTCGGTGCTCTAAATCACTAAGAAATCTTTTGAAAGTTCGACAATCTCTTGCAAAATATTAGTTATTTGTATGCCTTTTGCAAGACATTGCACCATTTCTGAGATGAAAGATCTTTCTTCCTCCCCATATTATGTGAGAAGTGTGACTTGTTTAATAATGGGTAATAATTGCTTAAGTAGGTTTTCCATTTTAGAAGACCTGGCAAACAAGGCCTACTTAAACCTGTCCGAGATTGATACCAGATATCTAAAAAGAGAAATAAAACAAACAAATGCTTTCTTTGAAAAACTAAACTCTGAATGTTTATTGTACTAAAATCCTACTATTATGTTACTTGCATAATAATTTAGAACACATAGTACTGCCCACCGGCACAGATCAAAAGCCGTTGGGAATCATTATAGTTCTGCGAAACACAACTTCCGTGCCCCATAACACAAACATATTATTAAACTTTTTTTTTTTTTTTTTGACTGTTAGAAATATGAGGAAGGTGCAGAAATGATCCGCATGCTTCCATCCTTTTTCTAGAGAACACAGTATCGGAGTAAATAACAACTTTCCCAAACAGAGAATACCTGAACACCATTAAGGGGAAAAAGACAAAAATGTTCTTTGACAGGTTTGTCGTAGTAAACGAAAGTCTCACAGATCTGCAGCGTGTCTGATCTGGCGGTTCTGACCACAATCCAGTGTTAACGCTTGACTCATCACATTGAAAGAGTTCACAGTAATTCAACTGTTTGGGTGTTGAATGCGATAAATGGCTTATGGCATTTTGGTTTCTTAATCCGAACCAACTGCCCTGCTTCATCCTACCCACATTTTAACTGACAATCTATGTTGGTTCTAGACTTTCCAGGAATATTTTATTAAAAATCATGCTTCATATTGTAAATGACACCCATTTGTTTAGCTATGGCTCAAAAAAGGGTTAATACTTCAGTTTCCTCTCTGACTGTTTGAGCCCTCAGGCAAATACATGATCTGGCATGTGTGTCAGTGATCTCAGGGCTATGAATGCTAACACAAACAACCTGAGACGCCTGCAGGTTTTCGTATTTAATCCGAATAAGCTCATATCCAGTTTAAGATTTTGTATCATACAGATATCCATGAATATTCCTTTCAGTGCATTTTAAATTCCTTCGCTGTTTACATGACACACATTACTGTAAATGTAAAATGAAGAAAATGAAATACACACATAATTGTCTGGGTGTTTTTTTCAGTCGACCAAGCCTATTTACAGGATGACCCACTAACACAGATTCTGGATTTAAAACTTCAAATTATGAAATATCGATACTGTGACTCAAATGTGAAAATTTTAAACTTAAAAAGAATTGCTGATCTACAGTAACTTGTCCCTGACTCACACAGATGTTAATAATAATATGAAGTGTGTCAACCTGTCACACAAAATTTGATTATGTATTTAAAAAATCTGATCTGAATATGAGTGATCATCCTAAAACACATCCATTTGATCACATGACAGCACATCACATGTCCCTGTCACAAGTTGTAGATGAGAGCATTCGAAAATTAGTCAAAAAATTAAATAAATGGAGGAGTGGCAGAGCTCTGTGAATGACAGGCTTCAGTTGGAATTCCACTTTCTGTGGAATTATGCAAATGTTCAAGCACTGTTTGTCAGTCTCACACCCACATACAACACAATGAACTATTAAAAATGGGTTTCGTTCATTTAAATAAAGCTGAAATACAATAAAATAGAAATATTAGATGAAAAACGTCTAATACAGTCTTTAACTTCAGTTTTTGCTGCTGACATCTTAAATATTCAGCTAAAAACTTAAACCCTGTCCTATTTGTTTAGGTTTTGGAAGATTAATAATATACAGAAAACAACAAAGAATTGAAATAATTACTTTCAAATGATCACCGATCACAGTTCTTATCACCGAGTGTTATTTATGGATTTTGGAGGAAAAGTTTCACTAACAGGTCTCAAACTTGGATTCTAAATCTGTAATCAAAGAGCTTTATGTTTTCATTACTTAAAGGGATAGTTCACCCAAAAATGAAAAAATGGGCCTCGTGTCAGTTCACTAGTATAATACCATACGCTTCTGTTGTTGTACGTCACACGCATCACCCACATGACGAGCGTCGGCCAATAGTGAGCCTACGGAATTACACTAAGTTAACTGACTAGAGGCCCATAGAGAAGGAAATGAATTGTTGAAATAAAGTCGTTATTTTTGTTTGTTATTGCGGACAAAAAGTATTCTCGTCGCTTGATAAACTTAAGATTGAGCCACTGTAGTCACTTGGACTATTTTAACGATGTCTTTAATAACTTTTCGAGGCCGGCAAGTAGTGCTGGGCAGTTTGACCAAAAATTCATATCACGTTTTTTTTCAAAATTATGCCGGTTTTCCGGTTTATGACGGGTTTTTTTTTCATGCATAATCAGGTGTTCAAAGCATTTTCTACTGGTTGAGAGAGGAATTAATGAAGTAAATTGACTTAGGATGGTCTATTTTACTGTCATTAGTGAATATTGTAGAATAGAATAGCGCCCAGTATAACCTAAAATTGTAATTTCTTAACGTTCTAATAACGTTCTTATAACCAGGAAATAACGTTAATACAACGTTTATATAACAGGAGAATTGTACGTTCTAATGACGTTTGAATGATGTTCTTATAACCAAGCAAGAACGTTAATACAACGTTTATATAACGGGAGAATTGAACGTTCTTATAACGTTTTGAATAAAGTTTTTATAACCAAGAAAAAACGTTACTACAACGTCTAGAACATGTCCCTAGAACATTCAGAAATAACGTTAACTTTTTTATAACTTAATGGGAACGTTATGAAAACGTTCTTATAACCTAAAATTGTTAGCTGGGGAAGAGGAGAGATTCGCGATTGCACTGAACACGTTTTAACTGCAGGATTCTCTGAGCGAGCCCAGAGAAAATAGACCTATTTTAACAAGAGCAGCGTGTATCTGAGAGCGCGGCACATTATATTCCGCACGCCAGCAGAGAGATTCGCGCTCGCGCAATATCGTGACGAATATACAAACCGGTTTTCGGTTTGAACCGGTTTACCGCCCAACACTACCGGCAAGTTCAATCCCTGAAGAAGCCTATGGACTAGTATGGAGGAGTGATCCAGCTCTCAGATTTCATCAAAAATATCTTAATTCGTGTTCCGAAGATGAACGAAGGTCTTACGGGGTTGGAACAACATGAGGGTGAGTAAATACTGACAGAATTTTCATTTTTGGGTGAACTATCCCTTTAAGACAATGCATTTGTGAGGGTTGGGGTAGCTACTTTATTTAAGCAAGCAAATATTTGTGAGAGCTTTGCGCAAGGACAAAGATCCACAGGAGAGGCTACTCTTACTAAGACCACTGCCCCTTAAGGAGCATTACCTAACTGTTACATAACACTGACATTCTGACCAAATCCACACACATTCTGACCCATTTTCTGGTTAATTTCCTCTGCAGAGTCCGTCGAGCTCAGACTGTCACATTATGTTCTGTTTAGTGTTGTTTGCATGGACTTTCAGGTTGTTGTCATTTGTCATGTCTTTGTTCAGATTCCTGCCACTCATCTATCTCCTTGGTTAAAGTCATTATTAGTTCTTTATTAGCACATCTGTGTCAGCTGTGTTCTATTAATAATCCTTGTTTGTGTTTGCTTTATAAGTTCATCCTTCACATTCCCGGTTCGGCCACTGTTGTAAATGGTGTGTGTTGCTGCCTGTCCTTCTGTCCTATTTTGATTATCATTAAACCTTTTGTGTTGAAAACTTCCTGCAACCACCCGTGACACAGACATTCGTGAGTGAAAACACTGGAGAGCTGCTTTATAGTAGAAAATGAAGTTTCTGAAGAAAGGAGACACTGACACTATTTGGGTAAAGCTGTTGGGTATCATGTTTAATACGGTAAAGCTGCTTGATTTTAAGCAATCTTTTGTATAAAGTTCTATATAAATAAAAACAAGACATGACTTTACTGGATTTCCGAATTGCAGAGGTCGCGAAAACAATCATATCCACATTGCTATGATGATTAGATGCTTTTCTTGTGGTTTATTAAAAAATGCTTGCTGTTTTCTCAATTTTGTTGTGTTTATTTCGTTATTTAGAGGAAAGCGCGCAGCACATCATTCTCATCTAACCGTCATTGTCAGCAGAGTGGGCGGCGGCAGATGTTCGATAACATTATCGCGTTCGAACTTCGTCTTATCCCTATACTTTTTGTCATTTGGAGCTCAAAGGTCAAGATCCCCACTCACATATATTATATGAAAAATCTCACCATTATATTATTTTTTCTTCACTTATTTGTGTTACACAAAAGAAAGACAATTATACAGGTTCAGAATGACATAAAGGCATATAAAAAAATCATATTTGGTTGAATTAATTACTCCTTAAAATGTATCTATATATATATATATATAAAAATAAGATCGTTATGAGGATGGTTAAATGTAATCAGGTACAGTTAATGTGACCAGACTCATCTGATGCATCACTTGGCCTCGTGGTACAGTGGTAATGTGACAAATTACACACGATAAGCTGTTGCACACAGTGTTGGGAGAGCCACACCTCTTCATTACAGAAAAACGGTTTGCATACAGACTGTCTCCAGAGCATTCATGACAATTCAGGATACAGGATGTGTGACATCATGCAAGGAAAGACAACAGGCCACAGGATCATATAATAATAAAAACAATAAAAACAATGCAAAATACAATTTCATGGAAGAAATATCGATGACCAATTTTTTTATTTACATTTTTTAATTCACTAAATAATAAAAGCAGGTGTTGCAAAAACTTTAAACACTATTTTGGACCGCGGTTGTCATTCTTGAATAGCCACAAGAGTGTCTTCCCAATTTTAAAAAAACAGTATTTTTCTGAGTATAGTCAATTGGATGGGGGAGCCTGATTATTCCTAACTTTTTCACCTTGGCTCACCTCAGGAAACCTGTTGTTGGTGGTTTTGGAGTTTCTTTTCTTTTGTAAAGGATGGTGAGTTTTTGTTTGTTTAGTTATATTAGAGAAGAGGGAAAGCATAGACAAGTTAGCAGACCCGGAAAATTCTTTATTGTTTGTTACATCTTGAGTTAGGAAAGTTTTAACTGAGTTGTATTTTAGATTAGTTAGCTCACCAGTCCTTATTTAGGACTGGTGAGGAAATTTGTAGATGTTTATCTTCCTTGTTTGTTTGTTTTGTTACTTTTTGCTGCAACTAAATTTGATCTTGTTCTTCCCCTGGTCATTGCAATTTTTCTGAACAGGCTTTTTACGTTGGTCCCTAATTTGAGTCGTAACACTTTACTTATGTAGCTTTGTACTTTGACTGAGTATCAAAGATATTAGCAAATTTTACTCTCTACTTGACTATATTATTGAAAAAGTATATATATCAAAAGGCTATGTTTTGCTCTTACTTGCCGAAACTTGTCAACAAGGCTACTTTACGAAAATCGAATGTGAGTGCATTAGCAGGTAGTTGCTGAATCGCAGGTGTTTCATATATGAGATGAGGACATGGCTGCAAGTCTTTGACTAGTTAATTTTACTTAATATTATTTTAATTATCTGTTATATTGAAGAGACCTTTTTGAAGGATATTTGTTTACTCATGACCTTTTTGAGCACTTGAGCTTAGCTGAAACTTTAGTTTTATAACTGAAACAAACGTCTAGTGTTTGTAGACGTTTAAGAGTCTTGTGTGGATATTGATTTGTTGCAATATTTAGGTGTTCAGTTTTATTTCGATTTTAGAAAATAAACATGTGATTGCTCTCCTCTCAAATAAACTCTTTCTTGTTTTTCACTGGCAAGTCTAGAGCCTACATTCAGTACGAATAAAATACTTAAGTACTTTAAAAACTAGGTACTCTAAGACTTTTACTCAAGTGGTATTGAAATTGGTGACTTGTAACTTGTAATGGAGTCATTTTGACTAAAAGTTATCTCTACTTTTATTATATAAAATATATAGCTGGAAAGGAATTGTATGCAGGTATGATGTGAATTCTATTCATCTTCAGTATGTTTTACTAAGAATTCATGTTGTGTAGTTCTCATGGTATTGGCAACTGTAGTTTCCATACCTCTTCATTTTTACTTTGTGTTGTTTCTATATTTTTGATGATTGTGTCTTATCATGATTATATGTGTTAATCATTTTTGAGAAATAAATTTGCCTGATTCAAATTCCTAAAAATTTGGGTTGCAGCTTCATGACATGGAAAAATGTGGGTCCCATGGCCAAACCAGTTGAGAACCGCGTTACACCTCTACTCTGAATCAATACATTCAAAATATAAGATGTTGAGCTGCCACTAAGGTCTATTTTATTATTATTATTATTATCTCTAAAGAGCAGTAATAACTCCTTTTGAAAAACCAAAAGGTCTCACCTTTGTCTTTATCTTAGGCTGCCATTGAACATAATGATTTAAAGCTCCCATAACCTTTCATGATGATTTCATTTTAAACCCACACACACACACACACACACCGACAAACACAAAAAGGTTAATCTAAATATGGTTACGGTATTAAAACAATGTGGACTGGTCGGTTGCACAACTTATTTTGAAACCGTCAAATCAATCATTTTAATTTGGTAAATGACTATTGTCCAAAAGATAATATTTTAATGGAGCAAAGGGGTTTGGTAAATGAAAACTGCCTACCCTTTACAAATTATGAAAATGACAGAAAACAAGAGAAGAGAAATCTGTCATTATATAACATCTTGACTATGCTATGCTAATGACTATACATTTTGTCAAACCTAATATATATATATATATATATAGTTGTGGCAGGGTTCTACGCTAAGGTTTTTCCCAAGGAGCACATGTGCTCCTAAATGAAAAAATCTAGGAGCACACAAAGACATTTTGGAGCGCAGTGAAAAATGTTGAAGTAACAGAGTTTAACAAACTGTTCATTATATATATATATATATATATATATATATATATATATATATATATATATATATATATATAAACACAACGTGTGTGCTCCTTCTCTTTCTGTTCAACTATGGTGTGAAACTGTCGTTTTGATGCAGAAGCATAAATCACACTTTACAATCACTTTAGTAAAACAGAACAAGGTGAACGTGTTACTCTCAGGAGGAGGAGCACATCGGCACACCTGTGAATCTGCATCTTTCACTGCAGAGGCTTTTTCCACAACATGGAGGAGAAACTAGTTTAAATGAGTGTATTAGTATTTACTAGTATTAGTCGACTAAAACTAGACTAAAAATAAAACAATTCAGATGACTAAAATATAATGGGTTTAGTTCAATTGTAATGCATTCATTTAGAATTTCTCTAAAATGTCCAAACCCATATAGTCCAGGAGAAAACATCTATTAACCTGTTAATATGAATGATTTTAAAGTTTGAACATGCAATACATGTACAGATTTAACTACTGTGACTTAAAAAAATCTTAAAATGAAATAAAACCACTTATTCTAAAGTAGAATAGTCTTCTTTCAATGAATGATATATGCATTCTTTATAACTACTTGCATACATCATTCTTTATTATTTCAAAAAGCAGACATATTTATTTGTATGAATTAAATATAACGAATCCTTATTAAAGCTATTAACGAGCAGTGAATGCTTTTCTCTTTTTCTTTTGTTGCTTGATCAATATTAAGGACACCGACTGCATTAGGTTTATTACTTACTGTCACTTTAAGACATCGTACCATGTCCAATTACATGCGGATCCAATTGCACTGATGCACATCCGATACACTCAAAACTGTTTAAAGGGATAGTTCACCCAAAAATGAAAATTATGTCATTAATGACTCACCCTCATGTCGCTCCAAGCCCGTAAGACCTCCGTTCATCTTCAGAACACAGTTTAAGATATTTTAGATTTAGTCCGAGAGCTTTCTGTCCCTCCATTGAAAATGTATGAACGGTATACTGTCCTTGTCCAGAAAGGAAATAAAGACATCATCAAAGTAGTCCATGTGACATCAGTGGGTTAGTTAGAATGTTTTGAAGCATTGGAAATACATTTTGGTCCAAAAATAACCAAAACTACGACTTTATTCAGCATTGTATTGTCTTCCGGTTCTGTTTGGGATCCGCGTTCACGAGTCCGCAGTGACGCTGATGACGTAAGACGCTGCTGACTTGTATCTGGTGCGTCCGTGTATTCGGGTTCAAATAAATATGGCTGGGCAAAAAAATGCAAGTCTTCCTCTGTGTGTAAATCCTTAGTCATGTTTGTGAAGATTGTTTTGTTTCCAGCGTGAGTCTCCCTCAGACTGTAAACGAAGCTCGGGCGCACCAGACACACGTCAGCAGCGTCTTACGTCATCAGCGTCACTGAACGCGGATCCCCAACAGAACCGGAAGACAATACAATGCTGAATAAAGTCCTAGTTTTGGTTATTTTTGGACCAAAATGTATTTCCGATGCTTCAAAACATTCTAACTAACCCACTGATGTCACATGGACTACTTTGATGATGTCTTTATTTCCTTTCTGGACAAGGACAGTATACCGTTCATACATTTTCAATGGAGGGACAGAAAGCTCTCGGACTAAATCTAAAATATCTTAAACTGTGTTCTGAAGATGAACGGAGGTCTTACGGGCTTGGAGCGACATGAGGGTGAGTCATTAATGACATAATTTTCCTTTTTGGGTGAACTAACCCTTTAAGACTTAACCGACACAGTTTACATGAATACTCTCCAAAACGGACATTTCGACATAATGTTGTGTATTTGTCCATTCAGACACGAAAGAGAGCTAAATTCAGTCCTCGCGCGCTGTGTGTGTGTGGCTGCACGCTTCGAGTCGGGTGTGTGCGCACAGAAAACTATGCGTCGTCGTCACTCTCATTTAGATCTATATGGCTGCTCTACTCATTCTCCCAGACGTTTACATTTTTTAATATTTTATCAGACATGCAGCGCATGTGAACCCGTGTGCCGCTGGTAGATCAGCACGTCCCTACTACAGGACAAATATGCACATCTACAAACGCAGGACATCAGTTCTGACTGGATCGCTTCCCAAATCGTCACTATCTAAAATTTTTGTTTAGTTTTTATTCGTTGACGAAAATGTCAATAGATTTTCGTCATAGTTTTTGTCATTCAAAACTAGTTTTTATTTAGTTATCGTCTCGTTTTCGATTATGGTAGGTTGTAGTTACTCGGACATTGTGCTCGTAAATAATTTTTTCCGGTTCGCACGTATCGATTTTTAGGGGCACATGCAAGCAAAATGGTCGCACTGTAGAGCCCTGTGTGGTCAGAATTAATGGCACCCCTGGTAAATATGATCAAAAATGTCTGTAAAAAATAAATGTGCATTGTTTATTCTTTTGATCTTTCATAAAAAAAATTAGCAAAAATAGAACCTTTCATTGAAGTAAAAGAATTGAAAGTGGGGGGGAAATTACATTATGAAATAAATGTTTTTCTCCAAAACATGTTGGCCACAATTATTGGCACCCCTATATTTTTTTATGAGTAAAATATCTCTGAAGTATATTCTCATTAATATTTACCTTTTTTTAGCACACCAGGGTGGAACATGAAATTGTCTAGCTATGACTTCAAAGGAGTTTAAATATGAGGAAACACAAAAGCCAAATTCCCTTAAACATCCATCACAATGAGTAAAACCAAAGAATATAGTTCTGATGTGGATCAAAAGATTGTTGAGCAACACAAAATAGAAATTGGCTGTAAGAAAACAGCTAAAGAATTGAAAATCCCCATTTTGACCATCAGGACATTAATTAAGAAGTTCCAATCAACTGAAGATGTTACGAATCTGCCAGGAAGAGGACGTGTGTCTGTATCGTCTTAATGCACGGTGAGGAGGAAAGTTTGAGTGGCCAAAGACTCTTCAAGGATCACAGATGGAGAATTGCAGAGATTACTTGAGTCTTGGGGGTCAGAAAGCCTCAAAATATACATCAAACAACCCGTACATCACCATGTTTGGGAGTGTTTCAAGAAAAATCCTCCTTGCTCCTCCAAAAAAAAAAAAACCTCCACTATATTCAGTTGTCGGACACGACTGGAACTTCAAAAGGGACTGGATTCTATGGTCAAATGAAACAAAAAAAAAGGGCTTTTTGGCAGCAAACCTGATGTGTTTGGTGCAAACAGGGATAAAAAGTACCTCATGCCTACGGTTAAATATACTGCTGGATCTTATATGTTGTGGACCTATTTTTTTTGCTGGAGGTCCTGGACATCTTGTTCAGATCCATGGTATTATGGATTCTAGCAAATACTAACAGATAAAAAATCAAAACCTGACTGCCTCTCAGAAATCTTATAATGGGCCGTGGTTGGATCTTCCATCAGGACAAAGGTCCAAAACAAACATCAAAATCAATACATAAATGGGTCACTGAGCACAAAATGAAGCTTCTGCCATGACCGTCCCAGTCCCCTAAACTGAACCCTATAGAAAATGAGTGGAATGAACTGAAGAGAAGAAGCGCCAACATGGATCTGGGAATCTGAAGGATCTGGAGAGATTCTGTATGGAGGAATGGTCTCTGATCTCTTGTCAGTTGTTCTCCAAGCTCATCCGGCATTATAGAAGAAAATTCAGAGCTGTTATCTTGGCAAAAGGAGGTTGCAAAAAGTATTTAATAACAGGGAGCCAATAATTATGGCCAGCGTGTTTTGGAGAAAAACATTTCTTTTATAATGTGATTTACCCCCCACTTTCAATTATTTTACTTCAATGAAAGGTTAGATTTTTGCCATAAATATATATATATAGCAAATATATGTATACGGTATCTTATCATGTAGAAGTTGTCATCAATGTAGTGATGATTCTCTGGCAGCTTCACTTGTATCTAATCATGTTTACATTGCTTAAAAATACCTTTTAGTTTATAAATGGTTTATAAATACACTTATTCAGAAAAAAAGTAAGGAGATCATTTAAATATATCTTCAATAATAAATAAACAGATTTGTTATATAAACAGATTATTTATATAAAAAATATTTATTTTTAATGCATATAAATATAAACATTTTTATAAATATATAAATTATATATATATATATATACACACATACACACCACTTGATTAGCCTATATGTGCATAGGTATCTCATTAAGGAGTGTGGTGAGATAAGATTTAATTTGAAGGTGAATTGTAATAATAATGGTTCTAGTAATACTACTGATAACACTAAAGGTTTGAGTCTTACTGATTTATTTATGTGGCACTCCAAGGTACATGATCAACATAGTAGTACAATGGTACTTTTTGGATACAGCGGGTTCCCCCGTTTGTTTAACAGTAATATTCTGAGCCCATGTTCACCTCTTCTATTTTAAGTCTAAGAACGCCACTCTGTTACTAATCCGCTCACAAACACGCCGTACAAAAACAGTAAGTACTCTGACCCATCTACAGGTACATGTGTGTATGTCAAATGTATGCATAGTTGAGTTCCTAAGCATTCCCAGATAATTCCTTTAAGTGTCTTTCCTGTAAACACACGTCTCCCTGTGTCAGTCTTCGTCTCCCTGGGATTATGTGTCTTTTAGAATGTTTCAATTTTTGGTTTTGAATTCATGAAGTGATGGATGTCAGAGTTTCCCCTGAGGATGTGGGTTTGATATCAACAAAAACGTATTTGATGCAAACTGTGCAGTATACAGTATATTGAATCTGAGCATCATGTGACAATATCTCCTCTTACAGTAAATAAATATGACTAAATTTGCAGGGTGCCCTTCTTTTTCAAATGATTAAAAAAATATGATGAAACTTCCCTGACATAACAATTTTTTTCTTTATCCACCTTGTCATTAGTGATTCATTAGTAAGTACAAAATACGGTTTGTGAGCTGTTTACAATATGGGACTGAGTGGATTCTTATAACAAATCTTATAACAAATCTGTTTATTTATTATTGAATATTTAAATATATATAAATATATATATTTAAAATTTTCTCCTTACCTTTGTTCTGAATATGTACATTTATATACCATTTATACATTAAAAGGTGTTTTTAAGCAATGTAAACATGATTAGATACAAGTTTATCTGCCAGAGAATCATCACTACATTGATGACAACGTTTACATGATAAGATACGTATATGTGGAAACAACCTTTATTTATTTGATTTTACACTGTTTGCATTTCAACACTTTAAGGTGGACCCTCCAAGAGCTCGAACATAATTCAAGGCTCTAACGAATAGAGCCTTTATTTAATCAGATTTCTGTGAGATGTGTCTGGGCCGGTTGAAACATCTCTCAGTGAGGCTGTAAGTAACTTCTCTCAACAGATCTTGAATTATGACAGCCTAGTTATGTGTCAGCCTGTACAAGTGTGCATTTCAGAAACCATGTAGATAAGATAAAAATATGCTTGATAAGGGGAGAAATAACAAGATTAAAATATCAGTAGAAAGTTATCACAGTTTTATCAATTGGCAGCCAACTGCAAGTCAAGTCAAGTCATCCTCATTTATATAGCGCTTTTAACAATGTAGATTGTTTCAAATCAGCTTTACAGAGATAAACATATAATTTAAGGTAACAGAGATTGGTTTGGTTTTATAGTGGTTCTTGAAAAATGTTTTTTCCAGCTTAAGTTAGTTTTGATTGATTCACTTACATCTAAATGATCATTTGTTATTAAATTAGGGGCCGCTAAGACGACACCGTTCTCTCTAAACAGACTTTAAACGTGAACCTGTGATAGACGCTGATGGCGTTCACATACGCATTAAGAATTTATTCTATAGTTATGTGCGTTTGAATATATGTGCGTTTGAATATATGTTTTTAATTCCTTACAAACCATGCCCTACATGGTTTGTAAGGCATGTAGGACAACAAAAAGAGGCATAAATCACCTTGCATTGGCAAAAGCATAAAATGCAAATAACTAAATAAATATGACTAAGTAATAAGGATGCACGATATATCAAAATTATCGAAATATCACAAATATACATATCACGGTATGCATATCGCAATGGCTTGCATGATTGACTACATGAATTTAATACTCCAAAAGATGGTAAAAAGTCCAAGTTTTAGATCAACGCAAACAGCAGAGAGTAGACTGGACACATGACTGTTACAGTACATACATGTGACATACTTAATGTTATTAGGCGCAATAAGCGAAGTACTCGCACACACAGAAAGCCGCCTCTCGGACAGCGTGTGATTCCGAATTCAGTTCTCTCTTATATGGCCAAATACACACAAAATTATGTCTTGGTGAGTATTCATGTAAACACAGTCAGTTATGTATGTTAAGTATGTTAAGTGGAGGAAACAGCTGAGAAAGACAGCAAGCATGTAACAATATATTGGATCCATGCAGCTCTTAAAGTGACAGCCGCCTAATAAACCTGCTTCCGTCTGTGAGCTTAATGTTAATCAAAAGACAAAAGACAGAGAAACTCACTCACTGCTCTTGACTGAATAACTTTTGTAGCTTTAATGAGAATCAGTATATATTTAATACATACAGTGAAGAATAATCAGTGTTTTATTTGTACATTTGATTAATTCAATTGATGTTGTTAAATATAACTGATGTAGGCCTACTTGAAACCCTAAACCCCCTGGTTTACACTAACGTTAAAATGACACTTACGTTTTATGTTATGCTACAGTAAAACACTGCTGTTCACTTTCTTAAGTTGTAGGGATTCTTTCTTCTCACAAAAATAATGTGAAACATTGTTGGCTATATCATTTTCAGTTTTTAAATATATTTAAATATAATTTCAATTTTATTTTACACATTAAAGGATTATCATATCACTTATCGAATATCGCCTTATTTAACGAGTTATCGCATTTTTTCCTCAATATCGTGTAGCCCTACAAAGTATTATTAAAATAACAAAGAAAAACTTTTTTTAATGTCGATGATATGCCAGACAATACAAATTTGCATCATTACAAATGAATGAAAGCTGTTTTCTCATGTGTATAAAACGTTTGCAAACAGCAAGGTCCTCTAAGGTTGGAGATAATAACTTCCAGTTTTTAAGTCTGCCTTTATTATTATTATTAAGCAGGTGCTGACGAACCATATTTTTAGTAATTCCCCTCGAAAGTCACATGGAACACAATAACAAACTGTTTTCAAAGAAACAAAAAACTTCAGAGCAAAACTGGTTTCACTGGTTTTATTAGGAAGCTCTAATGGCAGACATGTTAAAAATACAAAAAGCATTGAATGATATAAACTACAATGGGAAGGAGTGATCAGCTTCTGTTTTATCTCGCTCACTGGGATATTTCACAACCACTCTTTGCACATTCCTGCAGAATGAGTTTATGTGCTCATAGGAAAATGCAGAGCTGCCCAAGACAAAGAGCTTTTCACACAAAAAGAGGGGTGAAAGTCAAGATAGAGAATGCACCCATCCTCCAGCACTTTTCACCAGGTTATTACAACTGTTGAAGAACTGATGGTCTGCTATGATCACCTGGTAACAATATTAACCGTTTCATGACATTGTCAGTGGCATACAAACAAATGAACAATGGTCATATTACCTTCTGTGCGTAACATGCAATTTTCCTTAAAATAAATCAAATAAAATGGTAACACTGTACAATAAGTTTCTGTACATTAGCATTGGCATTGAGTGAGTGAGTGAGTGAGTGAGTGAGTGTGTGTGTGTGTGTGTGTGTGTGTGTGTGTGTGTGTGTGTGTGTGTGTGTGTGTGTGTGTGTGTGTGTGTGTGTGTGTGTGTGTGTGTGTGTGTGTGTGTTGCCTTGGCAGCAGAAAATTCAAAGCAGATAAAGTTATTTATCATGCCAAATGAGTAACAGTAACAAATTAAGAAACACTGAAATGTGTCTACTGAACACAAACATATAGGTGCTTCAAGCAAAAAGATTGTATCACAAAAACACTCAAGCTGTAAAACAATGGAAGAGATTTAATGGAAAAAGAAATATGAATAAGACTAATAAAATAAAATAAACTCATGCCAAAAAAGCTAAAAAAGCATGCTAAAAAAAACCTCCAAACTCATCTATGACTGTTCTGAGTGGAACAAATCCTTCTATTTCTGCTTTACAAAAGCATACAGTGTTGCAAATCCAGATGTTTGCCAACCACAGTGAGTCACTGCTTGTCCAGTGCTTTCTAATATGCCAGTTTTAGAACAAATCTGGCAATGGTAACAATTACTCTCTGATGGGATCCAATCCATGAAGACTTTTCACTTGAAACACACAGATTTGTCTATGATTGTGAGGGTCTAATGTTTTTAGACTCACAAATATAGTCAAACTCGCCAGAAACACACTTGTAAGGACATCTAAACTTGACCATTTAAACAGCTCATAAATCGACCAAATTTTCAAAAATATGCACTGCCACTTAAGGAAATATATTTTTCTAAATGTACTTTAAGGGGAAAGAAAATGGGGTTTAGCAAACATCAACTCAGTATAAAAACACATATACACTGTAAAGTTTCAGGAGTGACAACTGCATTTAAACGCCGGAGTGCATCTCTTTAAGTATCGTGTCCATGTGTGTACGGAACACGACTCACTCCCGAAACTGCGATGATAGACACCGTGGTAACCATAGCAATGTTCTAGCGTCTCGTGTGTTTGGTATATGCAATTCTAACCAAAGAATTGTTACAGCGACAAAGGACTCGTTATGTTCAGCAGTTTTAACTTACCTAAAGCTCAGTCGACGGAGGTGTAGTGTTTTTCATATGCTTGGAAAGGCTGCTTCACAGAGTGTCTCTTGCAGTGTTGCCATGTCCACTTATTAGGCTATAAGCGATTTAAAGTGACGAAGTGTTGATATTTATCACCAAGTGCTGGATATTTTGGTCTTATTTTTAGCATAAAGCATTTGAATTTATTTCGTTTTATTGTGGACTTGTTCTTGTTCTTTGTTTTTCTAGCTAGATCTGGGAACACGAATGAGTCAAGGCTTGTACTGCTTAGCCTGCGATTTCTTGCATCACACATATACAGGTGAAACGCGAAAAATTCGAATATCGTGCAAAAGTTATAATTTTGATGATTATGGCTTACAGCTTATGAAAACCCCAAATTCAGAAAAAAAATTGAATATTACATAAAATCAATTAAAAAATGGATTTTAAATACAGAAATATCGGCCCTCTGAAAAGTATAATCATGCATATGTATATAGTTATACTAAATATATTAGTTTCACCTTTTAATTTGAATGACTGAAATAGCCAACATGAACTGTTGCCCGATATTCTCATTTTTCGAGTTTCACCTGTAGAAGAGAAACATTTGATGCACTTTAATGCATGTTAAACTATTTCATTAACAACTAGTTGCTCAGTTCCGTTCCGTACACTGTAAAAAATGATCGTGATTTTAACGGTAAAAGACTGTAAAAATACTACAGTGAAAAACTGTTAATTGGTTATCAGAAAGTTTCCTTACTATATACGGTAAATAACTGTGATATATATAATGGTAGATTTAATGTAATTTTACTGTAAAATACCGTTAAATTTACCGTTTTTGGAAGTAAAAAACAACAAGTCATTATATAATTTACAGTGAAAAAATGTAAATTGACATTCCCACAATTCCCTGCGTGACACTTCACATTTAATGTATTTTTTTTTAAAATAACTGTTTCTTCATAACTTTATTAGTTTTTTTCTAATCAGTTATGTACATTAGGGTTTTATATTACATATAATGTTGTTAAATTAATGCTTATTGCATTTTTTTAATTTCAACATTTTACCATGATGGTGTTTAATGTTTGTGTGAATGACACTGTGCAGCTTCTATATATTAGTATTAACTTTCATGTGGAAGAGCTGCTTATGATGAGCTTTGATTGATCATTTGACTCTCATTACTGCAGTGATTGTTGGCTGTCCGTGTATTACAATGGAACAAAACACTTCAAAAGATAAATAATATCTAGATAATACTTCAAAAGATCAGTAAATTAACATTATATCAGATAATGAAATATGGTTTATTGCTGTAAAATTATACACAGTTAAAAGTCTGTAAAACCTAAAATGTTGCTACCGTATTTTTAACAGGAAACTCTGGTAACCGCAGCTGCCAGTTTTTTCCCGTAAATTTAACGGATTTTTTTTTTTACAGTGTACACACTGAGAAAGATTTTTGTAAATGCGGTTGTCACTACTGGAGTTAATTCGGTTGTAGAATGCGGTTGTCGCTCCCATAAAATACTGAACTGTGTGTGTACAGAACAGGATTAAGCATTAAAAGGTGAAGTGACAACCGAATTTAGTTGGAGTGTGTAGACTATTTGGCCTGTCATCACTAATACAGAAAAACAACCATGTGTGTATGTAGAAATGTGTTTTTAGCATTTTGTCATGACAACAAAGCTTCCAGCAAATATCAGTCATCATCATGAAGAGCTGGATTTCTCTCAACCCCCACCTGCCCGCAACACACACACACACACACACACACACACACACACACACACACACACACACACACACACACACACACACACACACACACACACACACACACACACACACACACCCTGCCCACAGGCAACTTTAACCATGCAGATCACAGCAGCCCCTTTCGCATTTCCAACTGATCAGTGTTTCCACACAGAGTGGTCATAAACAGTTTAGCTTAACTCTTTAATACTATAAAAAGGCTAATGAACATGCTGTGAGTCACTTTACTTTCTCAAACTGTCAAAGCTGCCAACTGTAAACGTATATACGTGTTTTTCATTTAATGTATGCAGTCTGCTTCTGTTGTGCGGGTGATCCTCAATCTTTTCTTTTCTCTGATCACATTGCTTTTCAGTTTCAGAGCCGTTTGGTTCATTTAGAGTTTGATAGATGAATGCCTAAAGCCTGATAATTGTGTAATCTGCACTTTACATTCTAAAACCTAAAGACGCCGAAAAAAGAAACTAGCGCATTTGTACACAACAACCACCTGAATTCATGTGAGCCAAATTAAAAATCATTGAGCAAATTAGATTGTCAATCTATAAAATTAGGTATAAATCTACAGCTATTTCAGACGCGTTAGTTCATAGATTCCGATTAAGCCACAGCGGTATAGTAAATATTATTGTTTCTATAAATATTTTGAAAATATTAGCTCTACAATCTACAATCTTTAGAAGGCTGTGACTCTTGCCTACTGCAGCAGGAAATTCTTGCCAGTCCTCTTCGTCTGTAGGTGATGGCTTTACTTCCTTTAATATATGCCTTTAACAAATTACAGACATTATGATCTATAATCAAATCAAATTAGGCTGCCATTCTGTCTCTCTAACATCATCTGTTATGAAAGTGAGATGATATATAACTTAAATCAGCATGCTTTTTGAAGATGAAATACAAAACAAACTTTCATTTCTATTTTGTCCCAGGATTAAACTGGTTCTGTGACAAGTGCAACAGGAAAAAAACAAAACAAAACTAAAGTGTCTGTCTAGTCTGGTGATTAAAAATAGTCTGTCCAACTGAACCCATTTCTACTCCTGCAGTTTGAAGCTATTTTGCTTATTCATATGATCATAAATTAATTTTAACAGACTCATTGAACAGTACCAGGTGTAGTGGAAAGTGGCATTAACATGGAGAAGCGTATCATAAATACTAATAAAATGTGCAGGTTCATTATGGACAATAATAGTTATTTTTAGATTATATGTTGGTATGCCTCTTTCCATGTAATCTGGAAAGAACAGATCACAGAATTATACAACAGATTTATTTATTTTACTTACTAAAACCACAGCATATGTGATTCAGTAAATCTAAAAAAGCACCCAATTTATACAGGAAGAAACCTGCTATTGAAACACAAGGACGTCTCATCCCAGTAAACCAAAGGTGAGGTCCTAAACTAGTCAAGCAAAATCTCACGCTTGAAAAAACAGAAGCATGTTTGTCTATTTAACAACATGCTCTCTACATCAAATCAAACAAAGCTCCCCATCAAATGAGATTACGCAAGATGAAAATAAATCAACAGAGGGACTATAATGAACACTGCTGATTCTTGTCAGATTTTGCTTTTGTGTCCAAACCCTTGATTGTTCAACACAGACGAAGGCTCACTAGAATTGTGTGAATAAAGAGTGTTTTGAATACTGCCTCAGTGGAAGGTAACTAGTCTTTAGCAAGTAGAAATATAGCACATCTTGAGATCAGCTCAATGCAGATTCAGCAGTGTTGTCAAACCGCTGACTGTCTTTCTACTGTTCTGGCATGATACAATCCTGATGCTACATCGCACAATGTCACAATTTTTAACAGATAATTCCATGTCTAATAATCTACATTTAAATTAGACCAATGGTACTTACTACATAGTCATATAGAGAGTAGCCTCATAAACTGAACTTAATTCACCATTGTTCAGAGGACACTATAAACGTTCACATTCCAACATTAAAATCAATGAAAACTCTTACCATTATGATTTTTTTTTAATTCACTGGTAACCCAAAACAAACATGTTTTTGTTTAGATTTCATTCTAATTATATTTTCATAACAGTAATTATTTTTTACATCAACACAAATTCAAGATAGTACATATAACACAGCTGGGATATAAAATATTTTTTACAACTGTTACACTTTCACAATGAGAATGAGACATTTTAGCATTATGAAGGAGGAGGCGCTTAATTGTCTTGATTCAAATAATGCTTCATAATAATAATAATTCTGCAGTAAGGCTTTATTAGCTTTATGCAAATTGTAACTTCTTTATTTTGAATTTTGGTTGAAGTTTTGTGAGATTCACACAAACTAAGATATGAATACTAATGAATCAAAGTTTAATATATGAATCATGATACTTCTAGCAATCATGACACTACCTATATCAAGTAGGCCTAAATGAACAAATTATCTGTTGACCATGTTTGTTAAAGACAAAGAAAATTACCCTTCCAAAAAGTGTTACCAACTCAGTCACTACAAACATGAAATTCCCCACTTATGCCTGGCAAAGGTGTTGAGCTTGTTTAGTTGGTACAGCTGGTCTCCCAGTCTGACCAGCTGAAAACTGACCAGGTTAACTAATACCAGTGAATGTGGATGCAATGAGAGATTCCAGCATGGTGCTCATTCAAAAATTCCCATGAAAGATATTTGTGAGAAAAGAGCATTATAAATGATTCGGCAGATCACTCACTTGTGGTTGAACACATGGTCCACTTCTCCGGAACTGCCGAGAAACACTTTATCTTTATTTCTCGTTTTGGACCTCCAGGTCGGGAAACGTTTCTTCTTCTTCTCGCTGGGGCTGGTGGGGAGCGAGTCCGGGGATGAGGTGACATCTCCACGGCTCGACGGTAAAGTCATAGACAAACCTCTGAAACTCGCGCGCTCGTCTTCGGGTGAAGTTCCCCACTGACCATCAGTACTGTCAGCATCCCTGGTTTCCTTACCTAAACTCTTTGACTTTCTAAACAGCTTCTTAATTTTGGACTTTGATATGCTCATGATTAAGTATATACGACATATACAAAAATAAAGTTTCCCTTTAGTCTTAATGAAGGTGTCTAAACTGAAAGTTTGAAATGCGCACGCTTTGTTTGGCGCGCGCTGGAGGTTTGGTGTTATTCACGCGCTCCTGAAGCCCACAGGAGCGTGTTGGGCGGAGCGCGCAGTTCGTCTTCGAACTTCGTATTTACTTTGGTCTGAGCTGTAAAATCTAACAAAAGTAGATTTTAAAGATGAATATAATGGAACTGGAATATATAGAAGCATAACTGGTTCTGAATTATCTATTGTCAATTTACAATGCTTCTTTTATTAAATCTAATCTCAATTTGCTGTGAGAAGCAACTACTGTAATTTTCTTTCGAATGGAAAGGGGTTATAGCGCCTTCTGGTGGCCATACGTCTAAAAATATTAAATGAAATGTGAAACTCACAACTTGTAATTAAATAATATTTTTCAAATTACAATGACAATGAAGTTAATATACTGTAGACGTTTCTTTATGTTTTTTAAATGTTCCTGTAACCTTTTAAATAAGGCTTCATTTGTTAACATGAACAGTACTTCTATTAATCTGGCAACACTTTACAGTAAGGTTCATTAGGTAACATTAATCTATTAACTAACATGAACGAACAATGACCAATGCCTTTGTTACAGTGGGCTATTTATTCATATTTTTTAATATTAGTTAATAAAAAATAGCTGTTCATTGTTTGTTCACAGTGCATTAACTAATGTTAACAAATACAACCTTTGATTTTAATAATGTATTAGTAAATGTTGAAATTAATATGAACTAAGATTAATAAATGCTGTATAAGTATTGTTCATTCTTAGTTTATGTTAACTAAGGTAGTTAACTAATGGACCTTATTGTAAAAGATTAGCATTAATCTTAATGTTGATTTCAACATTCAAAAATCAAAAGTAATCAAATAATTAAATCAAAATTTGTATTTTAACACATTAATCTACTGTGATCTAGCATGACCAATGAACAATTGTATTTTATTTTAAAAACATTTAAAAATGAATAAATACTGTAAAAAATGTAATGTCATTGTTTGTTTATATTAGCTAATGATAAAGTTCACAAATGAGAGTTTATTGTAAAGTGTTAGCAATGTTCTAAACAAAACTTGTTTTCTTGAGAATTTTTTTTATTTGTAAAACATTTTATTGGGTTTGCCTGTCTTCACTTCAGTTTTCACTCTTTTGTAATATTCCTTCGACAAAAGTCAGTGAATTTTTTTTGGTGTAAGTTGGGTTCGTCTCACTTTAAAATGCTCATCCTGTTAGATAAGATGACAAAAACTAGCATATTCTCAGAATTCCCCCCTCCCCCAATGAGCAATGGCTACATTTAATTATAAATCCATTCTAAAAAGGTTTTATATCTGTACTGCAGCCAAAATGTGTTGATATCCTTGACATTGAAAAGAAGGACTGAAATGGAAATGGCGGAAATCTGTTGTGAAAATGATATACTAAAATAATTCATACTCCAAATGTGTCATAGCTGCCAGCAGTTTATTTAATGAGAGTGCGATGGCATATGGCAAACATGCAGTATTTTCATAGTTGATGTCAAACCTGTTCCTTACACGCACAAAAACACACAGGCCCAATCCGAAACCTACAAAGAGCAACGTTTTAACATTCAGTAACTCTGAATAGTATGGAGGGAGCATCTCTCAAAAAAACAAAAAACAAAAAAACAAACAGCACATTGCTGATTCCTTTAAATGCACAAAGCTGAAAACAGATTTTAAAAAGGGGGCCCTGATCCAACCTTCTAATAACTTGTCAATGATCTCCTATAGAGAACTCGTAGTGAAAGGATGGCAGGGTGGGAAAAAATCCCTACATTTTCACTGAACCTAAGCAGAGGAGCGGAAAAGGGAAACAAGCCCCCCCCCACAACACAATCTTCCTGTTTTTTGTTCCCACAGGGCAGCAACTCACTTCCAACCACGTTTTCTTTTTTTGCTACCTTGAGGAAATGTATAAGGCCAGAAGTGTCATTACAAGTACCATTCGATTACATTCAGTTCATAAATGTATAAAAGTTGCATGTTAATCTCTGAAAACTATCACAAATAGAATTGAAAAAACATATGGCAACCAATTTCTTTCATTATTATCTTTCTCCAAATCAGAAACATCAAGATTACACTCAACACTTTATCAACATAAAATGCATTTTTTTCCTCTGGGCCTTTAATCAAACTTGATAGACTAATCTGGTAAGACTAGAAATCCATTTTTCTGTCTATAGATATATCCTTCATAGCACCACAAGCTAAAAACAATGCCCCCTTGTAAACCATTTCCTTAAAAAAAAAAATTATTTTGCTACTATGCAAATTGTTAAGGACACTTCAAGTGAAGTAGTTCTACCTCTAGAGCTACACAGGCATTACCCTTCATGTGTTTCGTGCCATGGGATGCAGTTATGATGGCGCGGCACTCTTAACATTAAATAACGCATTTAGAGTGAATAAGGCAGATCTATAGAATCTCTTCATGCATCTATAGTCTGTTAAAGAGGCCTTTTTTTCATCGAAAGGCCACAGGTGCTACGAATTTACTACATGGTATGAAAGGTGCCATTTCTGCAAACAACTGATGACTAATGTATATGATATGAACTTCATATTTGAGTTTTGAACTTTGATATCATCACTTCATTTAAAACATCAGTAAACCGTCTTTTGAGACTTCGGTCGGTGTGTTCAGCGGGCTACACTGCTCTCTAAAACTCTCTGAAAATAAACACTGGAGCTTTCAACACTGTTCAAAAATGCATTTAGATACAAACAAAAACAAAAATGCTTTATAACTCTTCACGTTGCAAGCTTAGGAAAAGCATTGTTTTCATATTTTAAATCCATAATAAAACAAAAGGCTGGTGAACCCACTCTGTTATTTGCTACATAGTGTGGGTGAGAGGAATAGATATGCGCGAGCCACATGCTCACACGCTGTTAGCCATCGATACACCGACAGTATCTGGAATTTTCTGCTTTAACACTTAAACTAGTCCCAGAAAGAAAAAAAAAGTAACTTGTGATATCAGCCTTTCGGCCAAAAAAGAGCTGTCCTAAAGAGCTGTAACGGTGGAGGGAGAAATCATGCATTGGGTATTTACTCTAAATAAAAGAGAAGGAAAAAAGGAGTCCATAGCTTGTTTTTTTTCTCTTTCTCGTGTGATGGAAATTAAACAGTCCCAGCACAGGGAGGGGAGTGGAGGAGATTTTGAGCCATTATTTGACTAGCCGTTTTGCTACGTCAGCATAGGCGATCTCGATCTCCATGTCGCTGGGACATGTGTTGGTGAACTCCTCACGCTTGTAGGCATTGTTCAGGTATCTCCAGATGCCCGTCATGTCTTTAGGGATCTCAAAGCCTCTGTACTTCTTTGCCACCACCTGCAAAACGAAAGAGAGAAAATTAATGGGTAAATCTTTCTGCTCAGTTTGTCATGTATTATGGGACATAATAATCATATTAAAAGATTTTTGAAGCCCAAAACAATTTTGTGAAATTAACTTTAATCTGAGGCAGAGGTTGACCAGTTCGACTGGTTACCTTAACGATGTGGAGTTTGGGCAGCAGGTTGCAGTCAGCCAGAGTCATCTCTTCACCGTCTAGGAACCTGCGCACAGAGGCTTTCATCTCCTCCATGCTGTTGTGGTCGATCTCGTCCGGTAGAGGAGAGCACAGGTACTCATCCAACTTCTGCAAGGTCTTCAGCAGTCCCCTTTCCAATGCTATGTCGTCAACAACAATTAAGAGATGGTTAAGAAGAACCTTTTTTTCTTTTTTCTTGCAGTGTTAATGCCAGAGATAAGTTTTTTTTTTCAAAGTTTTAAATTATCTGCCATTCACGGAATGTGAACACTCAAAAAGAAATCTAAAGCACACCAAACTCTGACCATCTCAGGTGGTGCACAGTGTGGTCCACTTCCAAGTAGTGTTGTCAAAAGACTCGGTACTTTTTAACTGTTGTAAAAAATGTAACTGTTACGGTACCATCTTTTCTTAAGCACCGGTGGTAACGAAGTACCGGGTTAATCCGGTTCTTGATGCTCTGTCCAAAAGCTGCACAGTTGCATCCTCTTCATAAAAACACTGAGACATGCCGACTGGCGGCGCTGCTAATACAGTGGCTCTGAATCCAATTGTTGACATGAAAGGAGGAAAGAGCCACATATGGAAATATTTTGGATTAGGCTAATGGCACGTTGCCGTAAGGGGCCGCCCACATGCAAATTCGCAATTTCAAATGTAGGCGCGTGGCAAGCGCGCTCATAATTAAAGTGACGCGGCGTGGCGCGCTCGTTTTTCCAGGCGTGCCTCTGTTCATGGTTGCATAGCAACGACAGACGCCACGGGAGAGCAAACGCTTGTGGAAAGAATTTGCAAGCGCAAAAAACTTGTTATGTGAATGGCCTCTAAAGTGGTATCAGGTGCGGTTGAATCAGGGTAGTTTTACGAGTACATGAGCACAGTATCGGACCGGCACCAGAGTAACTTACTGGTATCAGTATCGGTGCATCCCTGTATGTCATTAATATCAGTCTGTCAGAAAAGCAGTTCTAGGCTTATTCTTGCCTGGATAACTCTTATCAGGTTTAAAAAGCCCTTTTAAAATTAAATATGAGTGCAGTTTTGGATTAAATAAAAGTAAAGTCAAGTCAAATAAAACACGTTTTATCTCCTGTATAGTTTGGTAACACTACAATAAGATACCATTCATTAACATTACTTAATGCGTTATCTAACATCAACACATTGAGTGAACAAAATATTTTTACAAAATGAATTAATGTTTGTGAATGTTATTTAATAAACACTTGATTGTTCATGTTTGTTCACTTTCTTTCATTGTGCATTAAATAATGTTAACAGATTTGTTAACACAACTTTTGATTTTAAAAATGTATTAGTACATTTTTAAATTAATCCCAAGGCTACAGTATATAACTATAGTTTATTGTTAGGTCATTTTATCTAATCTTAAGTGTTTTTAATACATATGTACAGTTTCCATCTTTGTAACCATGATATATACTTTAATATATGTAAATTTAATCTAAATTAAGCTTTGGTACCGAAATTGGTACCGAGAACCATGGATTTTTACTGGTATTGGTACCGAATACTGAAATTTTGGTACCGTGACAACACTTCCAAGCAAGCAATTTTGCGTTTAAAAGACGTCTGATAGACATCCAAACACAGCCCAGACGTCTAGGATAAACAAGGCAAAATTTGGGCTATCAGCGAAAATTTTAAAGAGGTCTAAACAAAGCCCAAGAATAGACGCACAGGCTACGTGAAGCATGTCAAAGAAATGAAACGAAACACCTTACATGATATATCATATCTCGCAAGTAATTTTGACAAAAATGACAAGTAACCAAATTCAAGGTTATTTTGGCCTGAAGTGGGTTACTCATAGCCGAACTATATCGGGTCTGCAGTTAACCTAGACGGTGAAATTATAGCTATTGCTTGGTGGGTTGTAACATGTATTAAGATTAATAAAAAAATACAACTTAATCATATAAATCAAAGTTGTTCCTCTGATTTTCACCTTGCAGACAGACAGCCACTTTAAAGCTTTTTTTAATCTGTGTCTGTTTTTCCAAATTGCAGGGACACAACAAAAATATCCCAATTCACAGTAAATTAACTATTTCACTTAATTTAATGACAGAGCATCATGTTGTAAAAAATTAAAAGCAAGTTTAAGAAATAAAATAAATAAAAGCAAAACTATGATCAACTACACGCGGAAGATAAAAAAGGTCCGTTTTCTAGAAAATTTACATCATCCTGCAATGCCTCAGAGTAGACAAATTACAAAACAAATATCGTTATATAATATAAAATAATAAGTGCTGTCATAGATTAATTGTGACTCACTAATTCACTAATTGTGAATAAAAGTTTGTTTAAATAATATGTATATATATATATATATATATATAGTATGTGTGCATGTCTGTATATATGATATAATATTATACATATTATACAATATATATATATATACACACACACACACACACACACACACACACACACACACACACACACACACTTTTATTTCAGAATTGATTAAATCGCTTTGACAGCACATAATATAACATCATATAATAATAAAATTTAATTCACAAAATTATAAATTAAAACTGATAACAAAAGGGATTCAAAAAACAAAACAAAAAAAGGATAAATAGTGATCTGCCCTCTAGAGGGAGAAAGTTCCAAAAGAGAATTGCAGTGTTTGGTTGCACTTCTGCTTAGCTACCACATAAGGGCATTATTACACTCCAGTGAAAGCTGATCCTGACACTTCACATGCACATAATATCAGCAGGCCACTGTAATAGGTTACCTGTTGAGCTCTAAACCTTCAAAAGTGACAAAGTAAAATGCTACGGCATGTTCTGATCTCCACGAGAGGTCTCCTGGCAATTTCTCCTGTACACAGCGCTGTCTGCTAGAACTGAGACAATGTTGACAGACTCTAGCTGGAATAGAGAGGCTGTTATCACCCACAGTCAACATTTCACAAGGGTGGAGACTCTTGAAGTTAGTTTATGTTCAGGGTCACTGCCAAACTGTTATTGAGCCAAAGAGTCTTTGAGATTGTGCGACATTACACCAAGGCAAATTCCTAGCATATTCATCCTTATGACAACAGTTCTACACCTTTTGATAAAAGTGCAGTCGCTGTTACTTTGACAAAAACGCAAGTTTCATGTTAACAGTGTTTACTCTGGAAGTTGACCTAACTATCAAATTGTGGCCCTGCCTACAGCACTTAAGTATGTAAATGAGACACTGGATCCAAGCCCTGCGTTATGTAAACTAGAGACCACACTATTTACATGCACAACATAAGACATGGCAACCATAACCAGGTCTAATCTATTAAAATAGAGCAATAGAAATTATTTGTGTGGTTAAACTGAGCTTATCAGATGTGTGATTATTTCACTGAACAATGTACATTTGTTTTTTTGTTTAGAGGTGAGAGAGAGAGAGTGAAATCTTTCTGGTTACCCTCATTGGCATCCGGTTTGGAGTTCTTGATGAAGGCAGAGAACTTGGCAAATATATCCATCCCTGCAGTGTTGGATTCTGGGTGTCTGGCACCAAGTTTAGAGTACCTGAGTGTACAAACACACACATAAAAGTCAATTAAAACATTTTGACAGGGTGTTGACAGATGCAACACTTAAATACACAAACGCGCTCTCTCACTAACTTTGGAGGGCAGAGGACGTCCTCTAGGAACTCTTCGATCTTGTTGACATCTGTCTTGACCTCTCCATTATAGGTGATGAAGGGAGGGTGGGTTCCTGGGGCCAGATTCTGCAGATCAGCTGGTTTTCTACCACAAAGAAAAACATAAGTGCAACATTAATATGACTACGTTCACACTGTCAGTTTGCCCCATTGCCCCATTGAAACAAAACTTACAGTAGCATCTTGAATACTGTCTGTATGAATGTGCAACGGGAGTCAAGCCCGTATTCTCTTACCAGTAACCATAGTTATTACTTACCAGTCTTACCAGTAACCATAGTGAAAAGTTATTACTTTTGATATGTCAAACGTCCAATCAAGCCGCGATTTCATCCGTCAAATCTTCATTAACTACCAGCAGCTTTTATATCTGGGTGGAGAGCCGAACATTTGAATCACGTGTACAACACAAAACTGACTGGAGCACCTCCAGTAGAGAACAGTGACTGAAAATAACCGTATTATGAGTGAATGTAACCATATTAAGGACTCAAATACAGGTGTGACAACCGTATTCTGTTGCTGTGTGAACGTGGCCTATGGAGTCTACTTCTCCTAATGATGAAATTATTTATTCAAAGAGACTCTTCAGCACATCTCAACAAGTATGTTCAGTCTATAAACCCTACGCAACTTTGCTCAAACAAATGTGACATGAGACCAAAGCTATGGGAAATGTTTTAGTATTTAACTGTAATAACAGGAGGTCAGCATGGCAGAACCCAAAGACATTTAATTAATTGTTTTTCTTTAGAATACGAGGTGATAAGATGCCCTCGGGGGCTGCATACAGTTCAGACAATACAGGGATTTTCCAGAGCATTCACAGCCCAACACACACTTCGCTTTGTATAAACTAGTATTAATAAATATATTAAACCTACCCCTCAAAAAAAAATTTTTAAATAAAATTACATTCTACGTGAATCGTTTTCCCCCAAACAATAAAGTTGTCCCCTGATATCCACGAATGGAGACTGTGAAATATGAAAACATGAACACGGTTCAGGAACAGAGGGGGGTTATGTCCCACGAGGCCTTGAAGGCAGGAACACTCTGATCTTACCAACTACAACAACAGGAAATTATCTCACACCTCTGGCATGAGCACAAGGAGCACCCTATCCCTAATGTTGGCACAAAGGAAAGGGTAAGAGAGAGGAGAAAACAAGCAGCTCGAAAGAAAGACATGCAGAAAGGATCAGCCAAATTTCAAATTCTACGTGCATTATCAAAAACAGTTGTTAAGAAAAGTGCTGAACCCCATTGTACCCTACTCACATTAAGTAAGGAAGGAAGGAAGTGAGTAAGTAAGTAAGTGAGTAAGTAAGTGAGTAAGTAAGTAAGTGAGTAAGTAAGTGAGTAAGTAAGTGAGTGAGTAAGTGAGTGAGTAAGTGAGTAAGTGAGTAAGTAAGTGAGTAAGGAAGGAAGGAAGGAAGGAAGGAAGGAAGGAAGGAAGGAAGGAAGGAAGGAAGGAAGGAAGGAAGGAAGGAAGGAAGGAAGGAAGGAAGGAAGGAAGGAAGGAAGGAAGGAAGGAAGGAAGGAAGGAAGGAAGGAAGGAAGGAAGGAAGGAAGGAAGGAAGGAAGGAAGGAAGGAAGTTGATTTCAGTTTAGGGTCATGAACTTTAGGCTGAACAATGTCTCTGTGTTACAGCCTCATAACACGGACTGAAGATCATATGTTGAATGTCTAAAGAGAAAGTGGGAAAGAGAAATAGACTATAGGTGTGGACAGTCTATGAGGGTATATAGACTGTTAACGAAGTTTTAAAGAAGCATTTAGGATTCACATTTACGCAACACAGTGGACACTATATAATACCAGGTTAAAGTCACAGCTAATATTAGCTGGCTTAACCTCATTTTCAAGTTCTGAAGTTTCAAAATGTTACCATAGATCATTAGTGGTACACAGTTGTGTGCAGAATATAGTGTCTCTGCTGCCTCACCGTCACACTAGTGTCTTAAATTCATCAGTGAAATCCTTTTTTGAAATACATTTTTATACAAATATCTTTATATCAGACAACTGTGAATTACTAAGACTGTGAATGAAAATGTTAAAGTCCCCCTGGCCTGTAATCAATAATTGCATCCCTTAAAACTCATCTTTGATCACCAAAATTACATATTTAAACTTTTTTTTTTTTTTGCATATACAGTAGTTCATCTTTAACATCGTAATATACATCATACATCCGCTATATTGATAAATGTACCCGATTTTTCATATCAACAGAAATGTATACCGGGATAACCTGGCTTCTCTTGAAACTCCACTGGTTCAGAGTTAATGATTAAGTTAATGATATACTAAAGCCCGCCGGCACATTGACGTGATTATAGTTACAAAGTTGGTTGTGATGTAAGAAACACCAATGATATCAAAACGTGTCTTTAGATCAATGCATTTTTTAAGAGAAAATACTCAGCAATGATGTGGACTTTATGAATTGGACTTTAATTACAATATCAGAGATCACGGACTACCCAATACACACAACACACACTCTTTTGTTTGCCATCTAAAAGGGGATATAAAAACATTTAATGATCTTCTTTATTTTATAAAAAAAAAAATTAAACGAAGATAATGCTGTTCATCCCCATGGAAGATTTTTATCAGATTTAAATCACTTTTGGGGAAATGTTCTAAAAAAACACACACCTCTTAAGGTCCACAGTGGTGACATTGAAGACCACACCCTTTAGCCACAGGATCATGAAGAGACGCTGAGAAAATGGACAATTGCCGATACTCTCTCCATCACTGCCCGCCTGAAAGAGAAAGAAGAATGTGTTAGTCTGACTTCAGAAAAGCATATGAAATAAATCATCAAAACTGTCATTATTCCAATGAGTTGCTCCATATCAGCTGAAATTTCAGCAGTGAACATTTTGCAATCACAGAGTCATTATCGTACAAGTCTGTATCAGATTGTAGCCAGAGAAAACAACTAAACCACAACAAGAAAGATTTTTAAATGTTAAACAATCAGCTCCATGTTACTGAGATTTATTTGATAGGAAGACTCACTTTAAACCAGCTTCCAAAACAAAACCTACATTAAGAGCAGAAGGCAAGCTGACCCCATCCGCCCAGTTTTAACCCAGTGGATGGCGAGAGCTACAAGATTCTAAAATGGTGCCCTTTCAATACTGAAGAGACCTTCCAAACCTTCAAAAGACCTGAACATATGCATGTGCATCTATGTATACTAGAGATGCACCGATGTATCGGCCGATTTTTGATTAATTTATTTTTACAAAAATTCACTCACTACACTTGACTAAATAACTTTTGTAACTTTTTTAAGGCTTAATGTATAGGGTCCTATGATTTCCGCGATGCGGAAAACGCAGACGGAATCCAGTCATAAAAACGGAATTTACTGTATAAAGCGGAATGTCATGGAATTTGTCAGAGTTTTGATGAATAAATAAGCACACAGAAACTCAAAGGTCTTCACGGTCGGCAACCCATCAAAATAAAAGTTCAGTTTAACAAAGTAATTGTGACAGAAATATATTACTGTTGTACAGTAGAATTTAGCAATGTCTCAATGTAATAACATATGCATTTAATTTATACAGTGAAGAATATGCAGTGTTATGTTATATTTGTTTACTTTATTTCTACACCTGAAAACTGTTAAACCTACCTAAAAAGCACTGTTTAATTCATATGTATCTTTGTTCTGTTGTGCATTTTTGTCGGCCTACTGAATGTTAAATGGATCCAATCGTTGTTTGATTGTTTAATGATGCAGCAATTAACTAGCTAGTAACTTAATTCATGTTTTTTTTTTTACTTTGCTGATTTAAAACATGATCAAAACACTATCTATTTTAATGGAAAAAAAAATAAATAAGAGAGCAAGTGACACTTATCAGTATTGGCCAATAATTGTTTGTTATAATCGGTATCGGCCCCCAAAAACCTTAGCGGTGCATCCCTACAGCATATTTATCCTGAGAGCAAAAATGTCCAATAACAGAGATCCTGTCCACATAATGTGATTTTATGTGTGGCTTTCCTATTATGTTTTGTGTTTCCTTATTTTCTAACGAGGGAAATGAGTGCCATTTAAAAAAAAAAAAAGCATAGTTATATGCATCATGTAAAGGAATTCTTTAGCAATGCATTTACTGGCATTTATCATGCCAATAAATGTAAACCTCAAATATTCAGATAACGTGCATGTGTGAACATTATTTAAAAGACATGAATTCCACAGTGGAGATATCACCAAAGGAGCCCACCCTCCTCCTCCACATCTCTCGGCTGAATAGCACACTACGTGTGAACTCCAACACACAACAGACCTTCGTGTTTTCTTTCTCTCCATTAGTCCGCCGCCAATCTCCAGAAACAAGATGCGTATGATTCAGAGCATAGAGATGTTCCCGTGTGGTTTAGCAATTCAGATTCAGCCAACTATACAATGAGCTAACAGTGAGTCTGACCTGACTTGAGAGAGAAACAGGTACAAAAATGTCTTGATCTGCCTCATATGGAGAATTTTAAGGCACCAAGGGTGCTCAACACAAAGACCATTCCAAAATAACTATTCCAGTAATATTGTAAAAATATTAATACAATTTAAAATAACCGTTTTCTATTCATATTTAAATGTAATTTATTCCTCTAAAGGTAAAGCTGAATTTTCAGCAGCCATTACTCCAGTGTCACATGATCCTTTAGAAAATTCAAAATATTTGGTGCTCAAGAAAAAAAAATCCTCATTATCAATGTTGAAAACAGTTGTGCCACTTCATAAATTTTTTCTGAATTCTTTGAACAAAGTTCAAAAGAACATTATTTATTTGAAATAATATTTTGTACCATTATAGGCCTAAATGTTTTACTGTCACTTTTGATTAATTTAATTTGTACTTGCTGAATAAAACTATTCATTTCTTTATAAATATACACACACATATACACACTGACCCCAAATTTTGGAAGTTAAGTATATCCTTTGTGGACTGGGCAATTATTTCAGAAGTTATTGCAATGTCTCAGTCAAAAAGATATCCAAGATATATATTATTCAGTAACAAAAGTTGAAATATTTTTTTAACGGTCTCTTTATTAAAATTGTTTGCGGTGTATATTTATGCTTTTCTAGAATGCCTGTATTAAAATCAATTAAGTCGAATTTCCTGTGCATTTAATGTAAGGTGTTACTAATCAGTCATGTATGAGTTTTAAATTACAGTTAGGATGCTGCCTCATAAGGCCAGTAGGCAGAGAGTTAGGTTTTGGAACAGACTAGGAGTAACGATTATCTAGAATCTAAACAATCGTTACTCCCAGTCTGTTCCAAAATTCCATAAATTCAATAAATGGTGGTGATTTCATCTAGATGAAATCACCACCATTTCTTGAAAGAAAACCCATTCCGTACCATTTCAGGAAGACATTACGCAATCATAAATGGTCTATGTAAAATGTAAAATATGTAAAATGTTCTGGATTCTAGCACGTTCTCAGTTCAATAAGCCACACAGAGCAGCACTGATATCTGAATCAGCTTTTAGCCTATTCTTCAGCACTGTATTGTTGTTAGCGCTCTTGTTATCTGGTTTTGCATGTTGAAAAGAATCCAGCAGTCCAATAAACAACAGAAGACTTTGTTCTAGAGAGTACTCTCTCGCTTTCATACTTCCTCCATCTCTCTCCCGTCCAGACACCCTGCTGGTATCTCTTGTTCATACACTTTCGCTCTCTGTGTGGTGAACAAAAGCTTTACTTCAGTTTAGTGCTAATTGTGGCAGGTCCTTCTCCTGAGGACTCGGGGTTCATTTTGTGCAGTTTATTTAGTTATAAACATGCAGATAAAGACAGAATATGTGCCCCTTTCACATACATTAATTAGCTCATATACTCAAAACAAACCCTGTCATTGCAAAAAAAAAGAAAGGGCATTAATCAGAGAGGAGTAAGAGTCAGAGATTGAATGACTTAAAATGATTAAGTGATTCCTGGAAGCTTTCCTGTAGCTCAAACAGTAGACCGTTGGCGTTTGCAACAACAAGGTCATGGGTTCGTTTCCCAGGGAATGCAAGAACTGGTAAGAATGTAAATGTGTACTTGAAATACACATTTCAAGTACATACAATGTAAGTCGCTTTGGATAAAAGCATCTGCCAAATGCATAAATGTAAACCAATGAAAGAGGGATCAGGAAGAGTATGTCTCATAGGGACAGGACAACGGTTTCCATAGAGACACACAAATGTTCTGTCTGTCCTGTAGAGTTCAGTCTATTAGGGCTGACAATTGACTATATAAAACAACCTGTTACACAAACACTACAAATTTGGGTTATGAAGAAAAACATTAAAATCAAAGCTTGTTTGCTGTGTGTGCCTAAAACCTTCTGCAGAAATAAAAGTTAAGATTGAATTGCAATTCTGAATGCATATAAATTTGTAGACCAAGGGTTTTCAATCTTTTAGATGCCACGGACCCCCATATGAGACCATCCTCATGTGAGGGACCTCATCCTAAATTTTAAAGGGCAGCTATAAACAACATTAAATTATTATTATAAATCTAAAGATTCTATTAAAGTTACAAAATTATATATTTTTTCTACTACAGTAATACTGTTAAAAGTATTTATTTGTTTAAATTTAATAGATTAATAACTAATGTACAATTTTTTATTCATTTATTAAATCTAATTGTATATATATATATATATATATATATATATATATATATATATATATATATATATATATATATATATATACACACATATATATATATATACACATATATAGTTTTTTATCAATGTTGAAAACAGAACAGTAAGTTGTGCAGCTTAATATTTTTGTGGAAACAGTTATACATTTTTTCAGGATGAATAGAAAGTTCGAAAGAACGGCATTTAGGCTATTTGAACAAGAAATCATTTTATTATATTATCTATTGATTTTTTAAATGACAAATAAAAGTATTCATTTAAAAATATCTTACTGAACCCAAACTTTTGGTTGCATTACTTAGTAGTACTTTTGACTTTTTGATATATATGGTATACAAAAATTTGAAAGTTGATGATTAATACATTTATATATGCCTTCCGGTTCTCTAGATATCACATAAAATATCAAATGAATCCTGTGTGACTGATCGTGATTGGGAATGATCCAAAAGAGTTTTGGATGGGAAATCCAGTGATAAGATGGTTTTTATTTATTTAAATCATTACATTTCCTAAGTGATTTCTTGTCTGCAAACATCAGAATATCACAGGGCCTGAGATCATTATGGCACTGTTTGTTTAAAGACAAAACCATTCAAATTTTAAGGAAGTCAAATAAATAACTAAATCAGAAATAGTTTATCACAGAGGCCACAAACAGAGGCTAGTGTTGGTCCAATCAGTTTTCTTGTTGCAGTACCAGTAATGGCCTGCAGTAACTCTACTCCTCTGCTCCATTCACCACAACAGACAGCAAACAGACTTTCCTCACACAGACTTTCCTCACACAAAGAGGTTTAATAACAAGGCCAATTGTTGATATTGATGAGGGATGTAGAGAGAAAATGACTCGTCAGCCATTGATGTCCTTTCAGAATTTTATTTAAATTTATTTTTATTTATCTAAATTTAAGGGTTATAAACAAACTCCAGGTGCTTTTTAATCCAGTTTTATAAAAAATAAGCATATTAATTAACTACAACAAACCCTTCATAGTTAGAGCAACACGACAAGACAAAAAGCATTAACAAAGGAGAGCAACAGGTGGGCTTTCACAAACTTGAGAGGATTCTCTCCCGTTTACTTGCTAAACCCCCTCCTGTCTTAATTTCTCCCTTTTTTGTTTTGTTTTTACCCTTCCTCTTCTCTCTCATCTCCCCTTCTGCAAGGCCTCTGAGGATGGTGGGGAGGGGAGCAGAATATATTCCAGAAATGTCCGGCATGGGCTGTTGTAAGAGGGTTTTGTTTAGGTTTTGCGATGTCGACTGAGGGCAAGCATTTCCTCTGAGACAGCTGCTCACTCATCCAATCTTTATTAAAACACATTCTATTCGACTAAAATAAGCAACAGCTACACAACGCACTACTCACACCTCAAGACACGGGAACGTCTGTGCTACATGTTTTTAATCTGTCGGTTTTGAACAGAACTGACGTTGTTCCCTTAAAATCGTAATGGTCCAAAAGCCCTTTGAAAGAGGCACATGGTCAAAAATGAACAGCAGCAGTGTGTTTGCATCTCTGTTTTCCATAGATGTTGCCCTCTATACACATCTCTCCATTCAAGGAGGTCTAGCTCACTCTCTGATCCATATGGATGGCTCTCCAAACACAAACAGAGCCCTTTTGTTCCACACCTCTTAAAAACACATTGGGTGCATCCAAAAGAAAAGAGGGAAAAAACAGATGGCAGTCTGAGGACGTAAAAAGACTAGGCTGTTTGCCTTATATGGCAACCACAAAAACTCCAAAACATAAAGCTTGTAAAATAGTTTTTTTTTAAAATCAAATTAATAAATAAACCAAAGACAGATAATAAAATACAATTTATTGCTTTTCTGTTTTAAACTTCCCAACTCTTTGGCCACTTTGCTGCTGATGTTTGACTCTCCAAAAACGTTTTCAACCTGTCTGATTTAGTGAATCTGTTTAAAACACTGAATGTTTAGAATGATGTCAGAATAGTAGTAAAGAGGTTTTTCTGGTTAATTAAAATAATTATTTGTACATTTTTAAATAAAAATATACACATATATGCTACTGTTGAAAAGTTTTTTTTTTTTTTTAGAAGTTGGAAAAGCCTGGTATGTTATACTAGGATGCCTGCATTTATTTGATCAAAAATAAATAAATTGGTTACAAAAAAAGCATTTATTAATTATACTAGTCTTTTTTAAATCCCCATTTCTCAGGTATCATTAAAAGGTATCTAGATATAAGTTTTCAGCTATTTCAACCAAAAAACCTAGTTCATCATCACTATGTTCCCTGCTAATATGCTCTCAGTTGCATTATGCCACATTCTCTCACAGGTAAATGCTAAGTATTTCTTAATAAACTTTGCAACACTGTCAGGGACAGATAAAGGATTTGAACTCCCTAAAGTAGAAGCACACATAGCTACTGCTGTCCAGTGGAGACAGTGAGTCATGGTGCAGTAGCTGGTAAGTGTGTCATCGTCTCCATCTGATCTGCGCTCTCTGTGAGTGATCTCATCTCTTCCAGCACAGCTCTAAAGACGTCACAGAGGGCAACTCAATCTAATATAATATTTCACTTTATTAGTGAAGACACTGCATAGACGTTCACTAACCCAAGCCCTACCAATCAAAGAAAGGTGCATTTAGATAAAAACAAGTTTATAAGCCAATTTATAAGCCTTTTTAACCATTGAGGACCAGTAAAATGTCCTCACTAGTCGGTTTTCATAATATTTCACTATATAATGTGGATATTTGGCCCTCACAAGAATAGCTAAACCTGTACTCACACACGGCACAGCACCCACTCCTGCCCTCTATTTCAGCCTCCCTTGTTAGTTCACACTGTGAGATTCCCACGGGACAGAAGTGTGTGTGTCTGTGTGTGTCTGTGTGTGTCTGTGTGGCCGAGGGGAAGTGCCCAGCAGACTAAATTTAGAACTCCAAACAGCCAAACTCTTCACAATCGCAATGTGCTCATTCTCCAGCCCCGTGCACAATCTGACCATGGTGTTACCTTATAAGGAAGGAAAGAAAAAGGGAAGGAGAAAGAGAAAAAATAAGACATACAAAGTGAAAGAAGGATTTCCAATTACAGAGAAACAGATTGAGACACATTCAATTTCCAAATGACGTTCGCATCAGGAAAGCTATGATTTCATGTACTGATATATGGATGGTATTGGGACCCCTTTTGGGTGGGAAGAAAGTCATGCTCTCTTACAAAGTTCAGTTGCTATTCAGACTCCTGGGGGGGAAAGTACTACGGTTGGGACAAAAATATTAATCAGCATTTTAACATTGTGAAATAAGAAATGTTTAAGCAACAAAAGAGTTAGAATGATTTCTGAAGGATCATTTGACACTGAAGACTGAAGTAATGGCTGCTGAAATTTTGTAAAATATTTAAAATAAAAAATTGTAAAATATTTAAAATACTTATCTTAAATTGAACTTTTTTTTTCAAAATCAATATATTGTGAAACGCAACATGACTTACCCCGTTCACATGAAAGTAAGTAGTCTAACAAAATCACTTATGTGCAAAGGTACAGCCAACTTCCAACTGACAAAATTGTCTGTGGTCATCAACAGCATCTAACTTGTACTGAAGCTGAAACATTTCAAAACATTCACTCTAATCTGAAATATTTATCCAAAAAGCTCAGTTTCCCTTCAAACGCTTATAATAAAAAAAGGAAAGATACATATACAAATATATATATATATATATATATATATATATATATTATATATATATTATATATATATATATATATATAAGGTGTCTATATATATATATACACACCATGCAGGCCTCCCGTACGCTATGAAGTCTGAGCAAACATTCCCAAAACAATTCCTCCTAACAAAAAAAGCAGACTCCAGACTGATGACTCACAGCCACGCTCCCAGCCTATCATTGGTCACCAGCAGCGCGCACACACACACACACACACACACACACACACACACAGTCTCGCCTGAACCTACACCACTTGTTACACAGTGTTGCACCAGCTGAATAAACAAGTGTTTTTCAAATGAACAAAAACATGGAGATCACTTTATTTAGGAGAAGAGAGACAATCAGCTTTGAGATCTGGCTAGACTAAACGCATGCAAATCAATACCAGAATCCAAAACGAGCTTACAGGCAAAATTACCTAATTTAGAGTTAAATCCCTCCTGCTAGAAGAACTTGGTAAAATTTGCCTACATTTAACATTTAAAATAAAATTCAAATGCTGGTGATGTTTCAGGAGTCATAGTATAGTGACATCCAATGTTATTATGGCACAGGACATCCACACAATCCTGTTTTAGGCCTGAGAGAAAATCAGAGCCAGACAGTGCTGTCACAGCTTTATATGCTATGAACTCACAGTCATATGCCTGTTACACATGGCGGCAAAAGGCTGTCACACACCAACACAAAGTTAGAGTTCACAACGGGCCTGAAAATTACAACCCGACTCGGCCCGTGGCTTTTAAAGCCCGGACCCGATGTAACCCGACACATCAACATGAATTATCTGCCCGAACCCGACCCGCGGCCCGACGCCGATTTTCTTTCTGAACATCCTGAACGACCCTGTTTTTTGCTGTCATATTTCATCAGCACCTTGCATTTTGAGCATTGCACATAACCTGTAGAATTTCCATCAGAATCCAGCACCACTCCAAACACTTTCCAGACCTCTGATTTTCCCACTCCTGTAGTAGCGACGGCGAATTCACCTGCGGCAAGTTTACTTTTCACCAACTCCATCTTCTTCTCCAGGCTAAAGGCGTGCACACAGCGGCGTCAGGTCTGCCCCCGCGATGCACGTTGCACGCAGCAGCCAGACTTTCTTTACAGTGAACAGCAGCGATGATTAATAAATGTTTTTTTTTTCACTGAGCGGAGAAGATTAAGTCCGAGGTCCGACCCGACCCGAGTCATTTGCTTATATTTTCGACCCGAACCCGCGGGTCCCGTCGGGTTTGTCGGGCGAACCGGCCCGTTGAGAACTCTACACAAAGTTACCTCAACTAAGAGTGTGAGTGTATGAGTGTGTGAGTGTGTGAGAGAGAAAGACAGCTGGGGGAGACAATTAGAAAAAAATGAATGAGTAAATGTGTGTCTGCAGCGTGATGCTGCTCCACACAAACTCCATCTCTTCATCTGCTCAGAGTTTGGGTCACTTTAACATGCATTGGGGAACGCAACATGCGGCAAGCATCTTTCCATACTTGTAACGAGACAACCACAAATATTAGTACTGTCATTTCGTAAAATATTTTAAATCACAATTTTTATCAGAAAAACCACAATTACTTTTCTTCCCTAAACTGTGCAGCCCTATAAACTAGCTACACTGAAATCTTGTTTCCTGATACGATATTATAATAAACTCTTCAATATTTAAATAATTCAAGTCACTATGGGAATATTTTATATGATTAACTACATGATATTTAATATACACCCACTAAGTTTCTTGTTTATTTGACTTGAGGAGCATTCCCAGTAATTAAATATTTTGCATCAATCATCTGTTAAACACAAACCTCTAGTGTATTCTGACTCGCATATTCTGTCTGCTCCAATAAAGGAGGAGTGACCGACATGACAAACTTTTCATTGGTTTGAAAATAAAGAACGTGCCCACACAGAACCAAGAGGACACAATGGATCTCCAAACAAACGGATGAAACTTCATGAAGGCTCACTATACTGAGATGACTGGAATGCCGCTTTCTAGATATGAGCCGACTGTGAAGGTGACTGGCTGAAGGACAAAAAAAGAGAGAGAGAAAAGTGGGGGTGAAAAGTTTGAGCAAGTATTTTGTCCTTCAGACTGTTCAGTAAGGACATATTTCATGCAGTGAAAGCATTTGACTCTGGTGCAACTGGAGCCCTAAAGGCCAAGAATGTGTCCATGTCTGTCTGCTCTAATAGTTCTGTATCATTGTGAGAACACCCGAAAACACACAAACTTTCTCCGATCGGAAAACAGACACGCTGGGGTTCTCTTGGAGCATTTAAATGTTTGTGTTTACATAAGTTCCCATCTCGGCAGCTGATAAAAGACTAAATTTCTATATTTAACCATAAATAAAAAGACTGACCACTAGTTCGGGTTAAAAATGGAAGCAGTAAGATATGAAAGTACACTCTGAGCTATCCCATAATCCTTCTCTAAAACTTGAGGTTTCGACAGACATGTCACTGTGTACAGCACAGCAGATCTAAATCTATAAACTCCATGAATATCAAAAAAGGTTAAGTTAAACATTTCACAAGTAAGACTAGGCATATCTGTTTATTGTCTAAGGAGCAATCGTTCCTTTAAAAATGCACACAAAGCTATAAAAATAAGGCCAAACTATGTCATTGAATTCATAAGCAGTGAATAAACTATAACTCTGTAGTCTGCAGGGAACAATCGCTAACATCAGCTTAAACAAAAATCAAACCAGAGGCAAAACACAATGAAGTCATCTGACTCCACATGCAGCCTAAACAATAATTAATCTAAAGAGCCAATCAAAGCAGAGCAAGGGTTACAGTGGTTGCATCATCAGCACCTGGACTGCAGAAAGACACTATCACTCAGGTGCTTCATACAAAGTAAACACCACCACGTCACATGGTGATCTGGCTCATTTTCCAGAGCTAAAACTGCTTTAAACCCAACCCAAACATATGTTATTTTTTAATTGAATCTGTTGATTATATGAAAAAAGTGAACAGCATGAGTAAGATGATAATGGGTCAGACATGATTTTGACCACTTTATTAAGTTTTGTAGAAAGCCTTTCTTTAAATTGAATTTCATTTTGTATAAATTGTATCTTAATTTTAATCACCGTTTCATCAACCAATTGCCTGGTATTAATAAGAAGCAAATATAGCAGACATGTAATCAGGACGTGGAGGCGCCGGTGCAATCTCTTGCATTGCTCGTGAACTGGAGCTCTTCTCATAAATGAACCGAAACTCAGCGTATAGGCTACTTGCCTCACAGACATGAGAAATAAATAGAAAGCTTGAAATGTCTACTTTTAAACAAAATTCAAAACGAAATGATAAAATTGTACAGTAGCCTAGTAAGGTCAGGTTTGCTAATGTGCGTTTTATTTAGGCGATTAGGCTTAGAAATTTGGGGTCAAAAAACGTTGGTGCGGATGGATGGTGGACGGAAGATGAGTTTTGTGATACGGTTGCGGATGAAATAATAGCCCATCCACCCATCTCTAATACGGATGGAATGTTAAGAGTGTGTTCACACTTGGCATGTTTGGTTTGATTAAAACGGACTCTGGTGCCCTGTTAGTGTGGTTCATTTGAATAAGTGTGAACGCTGCCATCTGAACAATGGTGCGCACCAAACAAGTGGACCAAAACCATTGAAAAGATGCTTCCACACGAACTCTGGTGGGGTTCGAATGATAGGGGTTTTTTACAATGGGCACGTTTGCTGGGGTCCGAGTCCGATCGCGATTGTTACCGGCACCCACCGCAGCGTCGGTCTGGTTTCACACTCCACTCGATTCTATCGAACCCTGGTGCATTTGCATGAATCTTACGTCATCAAAAACATGCATGGAGCATGATAGAAAACAGAACGCGGGTCAATATAATGTGCATTTTATTTATTTGGTGCTATTATGCACAGCAGAGAAAACAACACTTGGGTTTACTGTATGTTCGTCACATGAAGGTGGATTTCTGCTGCTTGCAAACTAAATCTTTAGAGGAGACTTTTTTTTTTTTTTTGCCCTGATTGCACGTGATATGCGCGAAGACACTGCAGGCTCACTCTCTCTTGTATCCAAGGTAAATCAACAACACTATCATCCCTTACATGCGTTTTATTGAACTACATACATCGTAATCGGCTACAACGCATGTGCAGGTTACTTTTTTTCCTTAACAAGTGCACAACTGATTCCATGTTGCTTTCACATTCATGCAAATCGTGGCACAGTTCGAGTGCAATCCTTTGGGTAGTCTCGGGTTTGGTACCTCGGTGCGCTCCCAGGTCCGCATTACAGCTTTCACATTACCGATTTTTAATGCAAGCCGTGCCCCATTCCGAACTAAACTGCCAGTGTAAAAACGCCCATATGAACGCAAGATGGACCAAAGACATGTGAACGAACAAGTGCGGGTAGTGATGTCACAAAATGCGACCCTAAAACGACAGAATGCTCAAGCATACCCGTTTTTGCCATCACAGTTCGGTAAAGGCATTAGAACCACATCTCCTTGCAGCAAATCTTCGTTTGTATGTGTGAGAGGAATTCCTGCCACTGTTTTGACTCCTTTACACATTTTTTAAGCTCTTCACAAGCTGGTCAAAATACCATCATATGCAGGCTACGGTCACACAACGCATTTATCCCAGCACACACCATTGTTTTGGATGTTCGTAAGTTTTGTCTCGAATTATACGACATAAAAGCCAACCAATCAGGTTGTGAAAGTATTCCTATGCCTTTAGGTCCAGTGTTAAAAATGCCACTGTAAATTCTTAGCGGACCAGGACAAGTGCTGCAACTAAATATCCTGCTCTAAATATCTGTAATTTACCACACTTCTAGATGTTGAAGTCTGACATCTGATCTGATAACCATGAGATCTGCAAATCCTTCAGCCATCCAATGCTTCATTACTGCTGCATCATACTCTAGAGAAGTCACATCAATTTAATAGACACTGATCCCATTAAACCTCTGAGGCTGATCTCTAAATCTCAAATCCATTAGAGAACAGTACAGGATACTAAACGAACCAACCAACTAAAAGAAAGACAGAATTCTAAACCAGTAAATACTGATTCAGTCACACAAGAAGTCTGTTTAGAGCCCTTTTGAAACGCTTTGTATACTAACACATGCTGCAGTGTGCTTTAATGGCGATCAAAGCAAAAATCTGAACATGCACATGGTAAAGATGACCAGCAGGTGCAGCTGTACAGAGGGAGGGAGGGAGGAAGGGAGATGACTGCATTATCAGCTGCTAGCAGGGGCAAGGTTTGCTTGGTGTCTATGGCAACAAAGGGGCTGGTCCTGCTGTGATGTTGTGCAGGAAGAAAAGGTGGGACAAAGATGCATTACATACATGCGGTTAATTATGAATGAGAGGGACATAAAACGACAGAAAGGGGGGGGGGGGGGGTAGAGGTCACTGTTATCTATCTATTGCAGTGTGTGTGCACTTTCAAACAAATAAAACTAAACTCTTTACCCAGGCGCTATAGAAACAAAACACACTTTAAGTGTCGCTGTAGCTCATCTGATATCAGCAGACTCTGTCAGTGCTGAAAGAGGCAGACCTGCAGTCTCTCTTCATGCTGTTCCACATCAAAGCCACAACAGCAGAATTGTTTTAGCACTGCTCATGTGCTAATTTTGGATGCTGATTTCCTATGTCATGATGATCACTGAACTGCAGTAGGAAACACTGCTGTGCGGTCAAGCAGTCTAAATACATGACCAGCAGTTATAGACAATTTCCTCATAAAATTCATACATTATGTTATCAGACCGATATCAAGCACTTAATACAGCATGACACATCACAACAAGATACTGAAGAATAGTCTTAAAAGGGCATTAGGAAGAGAAAAAGATGATCAATTTATATTTAATATATATAGGGTCAGTCTCATTTTAGAGAGCTTTTTTTTTTTTAAAGTGCCCCTATTATGCAATTTTAATTTTATTATGTTTTGGAGGTCTCCTACATTTTTTTTCAATGATTCTCAAACAACTCGTTGAATGAATCGGTCTCTTCAAATCACTCCTTTCCGCTAGCTACTCCGCTCTGATTGTCCAGACAGCTCAGTCGGTTGTGATTGGTCTTCTGCTTACCACGCTTGTTGATAGCTAAACACGCATTACCATAACTGAACTTCAACTCAGGAGGCTTCCTGTCCTCAGTGATTGTACAGACTGTAAAGACACAGTAACAATGACGTTGATTTTACCATATCAATCCAAACACGAGTCTGATGATGATACATTGGAAGAACTAGTTATTCAACCCGAACCTCCATGGCAATGACGACATGAGCAGGAAGTTTCTCAGTGATACGCTAATCAGTTTGAGGTACATTATGAGATGTTGCAGCTGTAATTCCTCACCGTCAGCATTAACAAGTGTATGTTCATCAACAAACCGATGTGCTTCTTATTTATTGCGGTGCACATGCAGGAACTGTATTAATAACAGCGCATACGTTGGTCAAGCACCAACATAAATTACTGATGAAACAAAGTTTGCAAAACAAATCTTCATCAATACAAAATTTTAGGTAATAGTGGCCCACTGCTGATTTAAGGAATTTCAGTAAGACAGTAATAACGCGAGTTAGCTGGAAACTTGCACAATATAAAACACAAAACTAAGTATTTTGAACACTCGGTAGAAAACATTTACATCAATAATAATTCACACTAACAGGTTGTGATTCTGAGGAGCAAGCTGGTCCAACTAAACTGGGTACTGACCCATCTTTCAAAAGCAAGCGTTTTGCGAATCCTACTTTGAACTCCGAGATTAGAGAAGCAGTCATCAGTAAAATGACGTGTTTGAAGGCAGGACAAGTTGTTTGTGGCCAGACAACGTACAACATAGACAGGAATTATGCAAATGTCTTATCTAGTGACATAGAACCGTAAAGCAGAGGGGTTTGAATTACAGATGACTCGTTTAATCAATTCTTTCTTTTGGGAGACAATAACTTTATCGTGCACTTGCGACTTTACAACTTTGAAGAACGTTTACATACACAAACAGCTACATTACACACTGCATGAAACGGAATATTCGAAAAACCATAATAGGGGCACTTTAATGGTGTTATAGAAATACAAACATTAATTTTAAAAAAATGTAAAACATTATTTTAAAAATATATACTATTTTATGATAAAAACAAAACAAAACAACTAGGGATGGCCCGATACCATTTTTTTCAAACCGATACGAGTACGAGTATTTACATTTGTGTACTTGCCGATACCGAGTACCGATACCGATATTTCTACCACAAAAGTAACTATAGGCTCCCAGAAAAGAAGACAGAAGACTATTTTAGAACACAGGTTAAAAGACTGTTTTTATTTTCTTCTCTGCTTGTTTTAACAAGTCTAAAAATAAATAATAATGAGTAAAATAATAAATCTATTAACACACAAACCACTGTTAATTTAACATAAAAGCAGGCAGTTAGCAGGCATACTGCGTGCATGGTCTGACATTACTGAATGCACGCAAAGTGCGCTCCCTTAATAGCCTAATTCCTAAAAAGCTGACAGTTCATTGCGATCTCACAAATCTGTTATTATCAATTAAGCTGACTGCACAATGAATCTTTCATAATATCCACACTTTGTTTGTTATAATTAGAGGATTTGCCAGCATACAGAATTCAGCACTGAACAAAAAAGTTCAGAGCGTTGAGGGGAGTCTATCTTAAATGCTTCTGATTGGCCATTGCGTTCAAGAAATCAACACACATGTCAGTGATTGGCTACATTGCTCAACGCTGCAAACATGTTATGAAAAGAAACTCTGGCCTGTAAATCGTTTCTATTTTGTTTCAGTTGTTTTTCTTGCTTTTCTGCAACAGATGAATAAAAAATCTATTAGTTTTAATATGTTGTATTCACAGATATTTCGAGTTTGCGGGAGTCCCGCGAATCGTTTTATTCTCCCGCAACCCGCACACAGAGTGAGTGCATTACCGCCCGCGCCCGCACTCGGCCATCAAATCTAGTGCCGTGCCGCACTCTATTGCGTTGGGAGTGCACGTCCCTATGCCTCAGTTCACCTCGACAAAGCACTCGCGGCGGCCAGTTTCGTTTCACAAAATGTATGTGGTATCGGGGCGTGGTATCGGCAAATTTTTATGAGTACGAGTATGAGTATATGAAGACAGTATCGACCCGATCCCCGATGCCAGTATCGGTATCGGGCAATCCCTAAAAACAACATTCATTTAAATTTTTTCTGAAATACTATGATTTTAAATATGAATAGGCATTTGGATAACTCACTCAGTATTTTGGGATTCGTTTCAATAGGAAATATGCAAACGCAGTAAAGAAACCTTAGCTTAACTCCAGTTCTCAGATTTCATGTAGGGTCTTAATCTGTTAGAAAAAGCCTAGATTTAAAATATGAGTCTGTTCTAATGTTTAGCAGGGTCACTTCACAACTTCTCAAAAAGAGCTGACCTATACAAGTGTCTTCTATTGTGACAAACTGCTGCAATGTTCATTGAATTATTAATTACAGTCCATTTAATACAGCAGGGGCATCTTTTAATTAAAGCCTCGGGAATCATAAACTTCTGGTCAGCGTTTTCAAGACTGAAATCCAAAGTCCTTAGCTTTAATGCACTAGTAGTTTAGTAACCATGCAGATCAGAGAGGAGAGCTTGTGTTGCACATTTCCAAACAGACATCAGACCCCAAACATCCACAGTTAGGAGCCCCCTCCTCTTTCTGTAAATCCCTCCCCTCCTCCACTTCCCTTCTCTCCCTCCTTTCAGTCTTTTAGGAGTTTTCCCGCTCTGCCGGGCAGAAGGCCTTCGGAGGGAGAGAAAAGAAGAAAAAAGCAAGGGAAAGAAAGAGGATAGCAGGGTTCCCTGCAGTGGAGAGGAATTCCAATAATTCCAGTCTGATTACACTAAGATCCAGAGAAGGACTGGATTCTTTCTATTCAGTTTATAATGGAACTAATGTCTTGAGAAGCAAACCAACAAGAAAAAGATCCTAACACCATCTCTGGTTACATTAAACAGATCTGACTGATTCCTATTTGGAGTTAAAATATGACACTGTTATGAAGGCAAAACAATGTTGAAGTAGCCTAGATAAACAAAGGCGACTTTTGTGTTCCATTCAAAGGGTTTCACATACAAACACAATGCCCTTACTTAACAGACGTATCTTGAACTCAACAACAGTATTTGGGCTCTTTTTGCTCTGTTTGATACAAGCCTGGGTTACTCTGCATCCTGTACCGGACGGATTTCCTGCAGTTGGGATTAGGAACTGCAGATGTGCATTGTTTCTCATGCAACCTCTCCTAAAACCCACGTGCTTTGTGCGTTTAACGTTAGCTAAGGGAGAAAACTCTTAGCCCTTTATTTTTGTCACATATAATCATAAATATGAAAGAAACAGCACATAGTCCGATAGTGAGTGATATTGAGAAAACGCCTCCACCCATTTGACATTCACATGGACACAGTGTCATCATTCATTCTTACTGTAAAACACAATGGCTGAATCATATTTCTGACATCGTTTTGTATATATTACGGGTTAGGGGATTGCGAATAAAAAAACGGAAAAATGACTCAAATTATAACAGAAGCATGTGGGTTTGGAAGGTGTAACGTTAACGTTAGGCTTAACGTTACAGACTGACAGTCTCGCCATTCACTTTCAACGCTTCTTTTTTCCATATAATGAAAGTAAAAGGTGACAACGGGTATCGTTCTGCCTAGTATCTCGTTTGTATTCACAAAAGAAAGTCCTTTGGGTGAGTAAATGATGACAAAAATGTTCATTATTTGGGTACACTATCCCTTTAATCTCTACTTAAATGATTGGAGTTTCTTAGTCAGACTCTTGGTCTTACCTTCACAAAAAGCTCGATGACGGCTTCGTTATCCCCCTTCACACCGTTTTGAGGTACCGAGAGAGACATCCCGAAACTTCTGCCTTTATACGGACACGTTCACAACAACAAACCTCAATTTCTTCTTCACCTTGGCACAAAAAGTTTTCCTTTCACGACTCCCTCTTTCTCGAGCCGAGTTTTTCCAATAAAAATATCACTCTGTGTTTTTTCCAAGCGCAACCGAAATACAGAGAGTCCGATGAAATCAAGTAATGAGCTTTTCCACGAGATTCTACAACCTAGAAACACATTACTGAAATAACCCGACAGAGTCCGCTAGCTATGTCTCCTCCTCAACTGCTCTCCCAGGATGGCGACGAAGAGGGGGGGAAATCAACGGGAGTATTTAAGGCGGTGATGTCATGCGCAGTGGACTGAACGGGCGCGAGACGAATCGGTACCGTACCGCGTGCACAAGATCTAGAGCTTCCTGCATATTTTTTTCTTCTAAATTAATATAGAAAAATCATCTGACTTTTATTTTAATTCTCATATATTGTTACAGAGAAAGCTTTTAACAACATAGCAGAAAAGTAAACCAGTTTCTGTTAACGAGTTTACCATTTAACCTAACAATTCTGTACATTTACAGAATTGCTATATGGAATTTTGGCAGAAACTATGTAACGCTTTGATTATTATTTTTTATTCTTCACAGCAAGTCGAATCTTTTGTTCGCTTATCCGTTTAGTTACCTTTTTCTATACAGTTTCAATATACCAGTAGGTAACGACAATTAAAGTAATCAGTGACAAGTTAATTCAAAACTTGCCTGAAATTACTGAAAACTGAGAGCCACACAGCATCTGATCACTGGATTTACAGAAATCATTTCACTTTAAATAAGTGTTTTCTCAACAATGTAGGCTATATCTAATGAGCATTACTTTAATTGTTGTTTGAGTCATCACTCAGTGAGTCATTTAATGTATTACTTTCTATGGGAGGATTTGTATTTCAAACACATTAAAATGTAGGCTACAATTTCACATTGACATGCAATGCAGGGATTCCACAACTTTTTGTCAGCTGAACCTCTATGTAAGCCCTCAGATTTTAAGTTAGGTCAATAAAAAAAAAAATAAGTCAGTTATAATAATAACATAATGTTCACGGTTCTCTGATATCGGTTAATGGTCACATGACATGCAGGCAAACATTTTTGTAAAAATCTTTTTTAGTAAGTGTTTTAATTTGATTTGAATTTAATTTTTAATTCTTTTGATTTAATTACTTTATAGCTTTCCATTAAAATCACGAACCCCAGTGTGTGAAACCCTGACCTAATGTAATATTTAAGGCATGTAATATTGTGGCTAACAAAGAATGTAATATATTTTCATTCTCTTTGTATTTTTATATCAATATTGTATAAGATTATCCTATTCAAATCAATCTGAAAAACAAATTAGGTTAAAAGTAATCTAAAAAGTAATCAGTAGTCAGAATACATTACTTTAAATGAGTAATCTTTGATTACCAACTACAATTTTTGTCATGTAATTTGGAATCAGTAACTGACAACATTTTGTAAGTAATCTACCCCGCACTGTCTGTGTGTGTGTGTGTGTGTGTATATATATATATATATGTGTGTGTGTGTACATAATATATACCATTTCTTCCAAATTTCAAATAAAAATATTGTCATTTAGAGCATTTATTTGGAGAAAATGAAAACTGGTCAAAATAACAACAAAAAATGCCATGTGTTCAGACCTTGAATAACGCAAAGAAAACAAGTGTATATTCATTTTTAAACAACACAATACTAATGTTTTAACTTAGGAATAGTCAACTTAAGTTAACCTAATGTTTTAACATAAGAGAAATCAATATTTGGTGAAATAACCCTGATTTCCAATCACAGCTTGCATGTGTCTTGGCATGCTCACTATCAGTTGGTCACATTATGCCACTTCTGGTGGAAATATTCAAGCAGCTTGGCTTTATTTAATGGCCGGTGACTCTCTTGCTTACATTCCAGAGGTTTTCAGTGGGGTTCAGGTCTAAAGATTGTGATGGCCATGAAAGGGTCTTGATCTGGTGGACCTCCATCCACACCTCGATTGTTGTGGCTGTGTGGATTGGAGCATCGTCCTGTGGGAAAAAATAGTCCTTCGAGATGGGGAATATTGTCAGAGCAGGAGGCATTTTTTTTTCAGGATCTTATACATGGCTTGAGTTATGCATCCTTTTTGCACTATTTTTTCTCACAGGAGGACCTGCTATTGGAGGACCACCAGATCAAGACCCTGTCATGGCCATCACAATCTCCAGACCTGAACCCCATTGAAAACCTCTGAAATGTAAGCAAGAGAATCACCAGCTATTAAATAAAGCCAAGCCGCTTGAATATTTCCACTAGGAGTGGCATAAAGTCACCCAACAGCAATGTGACCAACTGATAGTGAGCATGCCAAGACACATGAAAGCTGTGATTGGAAATCAGGGTTATTTCACCAAATATTGACGTTAAAACATTAATATTGTGTATGGATGTCCCCAAACCACATTGGGGAAAGACATGTTTTTTTTTTTTATCCATTAAATGGAAGTCAGTGGTAACCAGCATTTTTCCTACAGAAGACAGACCTTCAAGTTTGGAATGACATAAAGGTGAGTAAATGACAACAGAATTTTTATTTTTGGATAAACTATCCCTTTAAGATGTTTTTTTGTTATTAACAATGATCTTCCAGCACACTGCAGAAGAAACAGATGTTTCAGAAACACAGCTCTCCATTACTTACTCTGACCTCTAGGGACAGTGTAAAGACAGACCTCATGTTTATCTCTCAAACACCTATGTATTCCCACAGCAGCCTGCAGTTAGGAAGCAGGTGGCACTATAAAATAACAACCAGGGCATAAACACTGTTGCCTTGGTCCGTTTTTTGCAGATCAGTCCTCGTTAACCACATTACATACGAAGAACTCACTGAGCTTTCATTTGTGGCCACTAAGATTTTCTTCCCAAGTGTTGCCAAGGTGACAAAACGTGTCATCACCAGACCGAGGACACCACAGGCTTTCCACAGAAGCATGGACTAGCAAATATATGTAAAATAGCCTTACATGCAAAACAGCCATGCATACATTACATCCAAAATGCAATGTATGCAATTCTGTTTGAATCCAATTCTCACCATACTGGTTTGGTTTAAAAGGAAACAAATCAAATTGATGATATGAACAATTATACAACTCAAAGAAAAGAATTTGAGACAAATATTTTCTTTCATTTTAATGTGACTGTTCAAAGCCAGAAATTACTGCAGGGATCAACAATTCCAAACACAACTTAGGTTACAAAAAATATAAAGCAAAAATAAAGAATGAAAACAGACTTTCCTAATTTGTTCTCATGTGCACAGTAGAGCTCTGGAGCGTTGCCACAATGCTCAGATGAACAGAGAGAGCAGCCTGCTGGATCAGCTCTCTAGGTGTTCTGGTTTATGGATCATGCACACTAGAGGACAAACACGCTCGAGTCTGCCGTCCATGCAAACAAAACACTCGTAAAAAGTCCTGCTGAAGTGAAGCGAGAACCCATAGACCAACTTGTACATTATTAATTCAGAACTGCAAATAAGCTTTTCATTTGTTTCATCATGACCATAAAAGCAACAGGAATCATGAAGAGGGATTGGGGACTAAAAAAAGGTTTTTTTTTGGATAAACAGTCGTTGACAGTATTTAAGGTTGGAGAAGAGGACAAATTCTGATCAAGAAGCTTCAGCTGGCTCAATCATTTCCACATCATAAAACTCCTCAGCAATAAACATTCCAAAAAAAAATCCAAACAAACAAAAGTCTAGGGTGAATTTTAACAATTTGTACATTCTAAAGCTGAACCAACATCAAACATTTAAAATGCAGAGAGTGGAAGAAAAAGAGGGAAATGTAGGGTGTGGTAGAGATTCCCTCAGGACTGAGATGGAGACATCTGGGCCTTCCTCATTGAGCGGAGAGCTTTCTCACGCAAGTGCTTCTCCAGATCATCCAAACTGTCTTCTACTTCACTCTCTGATTCCTTCAGGAAAGGTAGCATTAATTATGTCTGACTCAAGCATAACAACAAATATGCTTAGGCTTTACCTTACATAGAACTTTTATACGTATGGTAAAAATGGAGACACTTCAGATTACTGGACTATTTTTTTCTCACTGTACAGAGAGCTTTAAAAGTGTAACTTCACCTTTTTCTGGTCAGAGTCTGGCTCTGCTTCCTGTCCGTGTGCTCCTGCCACCCCTACGCTCTTTTCTTCTCCACTCTTCTCCTTCTTCTGTTTCTTATGCTTTTTGTGTTTTTTCTCTTTCTTGTGTTTCTTCTCTTTCTTCTTTTTCTTCTTCTTACCACCTTCTACATCCGAATTCTACAGAACAAACAAAGAGAAAAAGTTGAGACACCCTTTTGGCATTAATCCTAAATACTTTTTTTAAAGGATTCATTTCTAAAAACGAACAACTGAAAAGTCTTGAAACTAAAACCAAATACAAATTTGGTTTTAGAAGCTTCAAAGCCTTTTTTTGCCCCAGTTTGGGGCAAGTGAGGCCCAAGCTTGGGCAGGTGTGGCATACCTTGTTAGGTGATGGGCTCGGGGAGACACTGCTGTTCTTTTTGGCAGGTGGAAGTGGAGAACGACTAGCAGAGCGAGAGGGTGAGACTGAAGCAGGTCGCTTGTGAGCCGTGGGAGGAGGAGGAGAAGCAGATGGTGAATGTGAAACCTGTCTCCTTACAGGCTGGGGGCTCTGAGAACCTCTACAAATGGACAGGAAGAGTCATTCAGAGATAGTTCATCTGTTACACAAATAGAAGCGGAGCTATAGAAAAACATACCTCTGAGATTTGCGTGGTTCTGGTGTGCGGGAAACCCTGCGAATGGGTCTGGTGCTGTGAGATGGGGACGTCTGACGTCTTTGTCTCTGCGGAGATAAACTTGAGGGGCCAAATCGAGCCGGAGGACTGGAAGACACTCGAATAGCATGGGCAGGAGGAGAGGAGCGGGCATCTCTGCCCCGTTGGGCTGCAGAGGGATTTGGAGAGCTTCTGCGGTGGCGGGGTGGAGGCGAAGCAGAAGTGGGCGGAGTACGTCTTTTTCCTGGACTACTGCCACGGTTCCGTTTGGGGGATCGAGAGGAGCGACGTTTGGCCAAAGGGGAGGGCGATCCTCTACGTTTCGCCACTGGCGAGAGAGATGCCCTGCGCTTGGCCACTGGCGAAGGAGATGCCCTGCGCTTGCCCAATGGTGAGGGAGACGCTCTGCGTTTGGACATAGGTGAAGGAGACCCTCTATGCTTGGACACAGGTGATGGAGACCCTCTGCGTTTGGACATGGGTGAAGGAGACCCTCTGCGTTTGGACATGGGTGAAGGAGACCCTCTGCGTTTTGAAACGGGTGAAGGAGACCCTCTCCTCTTGGACAAGGGTGAAGGAGAACCTCTACGTTTTGAAACGGGTGAAAGAGATCCTCTCCTCTTGGACACAGGTGAAGGAGACCCTCTATTCTTGGATATAGGGGATGGAGACCTTCTACGCTTGGGAGGAGACCCTGATGAGCGTCTTTTTTGAGCTGGGGGAGGGGAGGGACTGTATCTGCGCTGGATGGGAGGAGTGAAGCGCCGGTGAGGTGGAGATGGAGATCTGATAAAGGAGGGACAGAATAAAGGGAATTCTGTGAATACCCACAGCAGGTCAAAGAGACTTCACATCCCAAAACCACAAACTCTTCATAACTCAGCTGGAATTTACCTGCGCCTTGGGGGAGGAGAGGGGGACCTGCGGCGACGAACAGGAGATGGTGAACGATGTCTACGGCCAGCAGGTGATGGAGAACGTCTCTTTCTAAAAGCAGAGAAAGGGAGTCTAAACTCAGGGTCTGATAGGAATAAAACATCTCTCAGTTGAGTAAACCACAGGTCTAAATTCTGTCAGCTTCTGCAAAAAACAATGAAGTTTGTCTAGTGTTTGGCGAAGCTTCCGTTTACCATTTTTGATGTGCTTCATCCTATTCATTTATCTGTTTAAATGGGAATTACAATTGAAAGTAGATTGCACACATCTTAAAAAAAAGATCTGAAAAACAAATTTAATCCTAAAGTGAACAGAGGATCTTAGTAGTGACCTTAAGGTAGTATCACAGGTCAAATGTAAATGTCATGCAAATATTGTTGATTTTCACCTTGGGGATGCATCTCTGTGTCGCCTCCGTGGTGATGCAGGTGAATGGCTCCGCCTCCTTCTGATTTCTCCATTCCTGGCACCTGCTCCTCTATTTTGCCTCCTTGGACCTTCATCTTCAGAGGAAGATGATGAACCAGTGTCTAAGCAAAAATAATAATAATAATAACAATAACAATAAATCAAACATCTACTAGCATACGTTTTCCATATTCAACACAACTTGAAGGTACAAGCACAGGTGAGAGGAAGAGAAAGGGGAAGTGAGGACAGACAAGTGTGATGAAATAAAAACAGTGGCAACCTGAAGAGGATTGCTGATTCTGTCTCCGATACTGACGACGCTGCTGGACAGAATCTGCTGTTGACCCTTTGCCCACCTTCTCCTCTTCTGTAAAACAAAGCAGTGAACTCCTTCAGTGCCCGAGAAACACCCACGTGCCCACCAACACAGAGTAATGATGTGCAAAAACACACAACCACACACACACACCCATGACATGCACCCTCCCCTCATCTTTGAAATGAACAGAAGAGACTTGTGAGACAAGAGCTACAGAGTCCAAAACATTAGTACATGTTATTAGAAGTATAACAGGCCAGACAGACAGTGTTCTGCCTACAAGTCTCTAAACCTTTCTGATATGCACACAAATGCATGTTTAGGCGCCAAATCTCACCAGACTCTGATGCATCGGACCGTCTGGGTTTTGGAGAAGGCGTGTCATTTCTTCCACCAGGCCTGTGCTTCACAGCTGAAATTTTCACATGCATTTCAGTCAGAATCATTTTACTGCTTATTCTCCTACAAATAACATGGTGCTGCCAAGGAACCATTTCAGATAAAAAAAAGGACTATACTCAGGAGTTATTCAAACCATTTCAAATAACAATATTGACTTCTAGGAAACAACCTGAAGGGCTGGTGTCTGGTCCTGAAGGACTGCGGCCTCGTCTTCTGGAGGGGCTGACGGGGTCCAAGCGGCGTGGAAGTTTTCTGGGCGGTGTAGCTGACCTACGCTTCCCTGCTCTTTTATGGGGTGACCGAGAGGAGGAGCTGCCTGAAGAGGACCGGGAGCGAGAGCGACGCCTGGTGGACGAACAAGATCAGGTGAACAAAAGCTGACTAGCAAAATCTTCTAGCAGTTAACATGAGGCAGATGAAAGACAGATTTTTAGATTAAAGACAAGTAAAAGATGAAAAAGACATGAGAACATTTATAAAACTTAATGTAACACCAGTGTGGCATTACCGTTCAAAAAATGTAAGTCATGCTTATTAGGGTTGTCACTAACGATTATTTTGGCAATTTGGTAATCTTGCGATTATTTTGACGATTAATCGAGTAATCCGATTTTTCTTTTGTGGTAATAAAAATAGACCTATGGGAACAATAGACTTTAAAAATAATAACAATGAGGCAATAACTCATATAAATAAAGTATCAAAAGTAATCATGGTTTTATTGAACAGTTTAAATACATAATATACATACTATAAGTACATATGTACCTTATGTATTATAACAAATGCCTGCAGAGGGCACCAACAGCCAGGTGATTGTTGCTGTTGCACTTTACAGCATGATCAAATCCTTGTTTAATATTGTGCAAACATTTAAATAAAATGTGAACTCAATCACTTAATATTTGGACACTTCTTTACGATAAAATGGTACAGGGAGAGTTTAAACTTAACTTATTTTGACATCGCAATGAATAACCGTTTGCATATCTGCAAATCTGGCGAAATGGCACACATTGAGTTCCCAGATTAACATTATCAGCAATCCAAACTCACAGCATATGCAGAGATGGAGTTTGTTTACACGGCTGCTGAGATGCTCCACGCATGTAAATAACAGCGCACTTCGCAATGGAACAAAATGCATACTACGCATGCATTCCCAAAAGCACGTTATTGGAAACCTAAACAAACAGCACATGCAGAGATGAGTTTATGTGGAGTAGCATTTACTGTGAACTGCGCAGCTCAGAAAAAAACAACCACCAAGCAAGAAAAAAAAAATGTAATAGCCCTTGATTAAATATATTGTGCAGCCTTATAAATAAAATGGCCTAATAACGCGCTTTCTTGTCCTTGGAATGTGCCACTTCTGGTATTTTAATTGACATGGGTAAATTCTAATCAAGGTTTTATTTAATCGAGGAATTGTGACAGCCATAGGTTTATTATTATTTTTCAAGTCTCTTATGCTCACAAAGGCTGCATTTATTTGATCAAAAACAGAAAAAAGTAATGTAAAATTTTATTTATTCCTGAGATGCTAAAGCTGAATTTTCAGCAGCCATTATTTCGGTCTTCAGTGTCACATGATTGCCGCTCGTTGCCAATGTTATCAGTTCTCTCTTTGCGTTCATACACACTCCAGTCTTCACACAGACTATTATACACTGTTATATATTTCATAACATTACAAAATGCAATTGTAATAAGCATTATTACATTACTATTTTGGTATGAACATTCACCCGCCAGTGTGGCGGATAGCCTTTTGAGATTTACTCGCCAAACGGAAAATCTACCCGCATTTGGCGCTTGGCGGGTGTTAATTTCGGACCCTGAGTGCACACAAACATGTCCATGCTCTTGATATAGAATTACCGATAAACACCTTTGGTTTTAATGAGAAAAAAACCAATACGAGGGCGGATTAGAACCCAACCTCTCTGATACGCTTAAGTTCTACCACCAGACCATTTATGCACACGAGTGTTCTAGGCAAATCTATGCATTTCTCAGAGATGAGAAGAATCCCAGGACTAATAATATTGTATTATAGTAGATGTAAGGATGAAAATGACATGTTAAACATGACTTCTGTGTCATTAAATTAAACTCAATGTACAATTGGAATTGATTTCTGGACACTGTATTGTTATTTTTTATGCAATTGTTATTGTATATATTGTATTACACCCCCCCACCTCCTCACTCCTGTCCCACCCACTTATTTATAATGTTGAAAACAGTTGTGTTGCTTAATATTTTTATGGAAACCATTAATAATTTTTTTAGGATTCTTTAATGGAAAAAACAGTTCTAAAGAACAGCATTTATTTGAAATAAAAAGGTTTTGTAGCACTTTAAAAAGTCTTTATTATAACTTTTGAACAATTGAATGCATCCTTGTGGAATAAAAGTATGAATAAAAAAAAAAAAGGCTGACCTGCGGACAGGTGAACGGCTACGTCTATGTCTAGAGGGAGGTCGCCGTCTAGGGGGGCTCCTACGTCTCGGAGAGATTCGCCTCCTGGGACTTCTGCGGCGAGGAGAGAACGATCTAGAAGAGACATTAGCTTATCCTCCAGTTCAATGACATTGGCAGGTAAGCAAAATTATCTAAGATAAGAAATCAACTGACTTCAACATTGGAGACTAAACTCACCTAGAGCGTGACCGAGGCCGTTTGCGAGAACGAGGTGATCGAGAGCGAGAGCGGTGGCGCGGGCGATCTCTCCGTCCATCCTTATCTCTGTCCTTGTCTCTGGGTTTGGGCCTGTCTTCTGATTTTGACGTTTTGTCTGGAGAGAACTCTTTGACAGCCTCTGACACAGAGTCCGGCTTCATCTCAACCACCAGATCACTGACAGGTAAAATGGGGGGTGTAGATTTCAGATTCATACACAAAGTCTTTCTGTGGTCAATAGCAACAACAATTTTAAGATTGCATAGTGCAGTGTCAGGTTTCCATAGTTACCTTGTAGAGGAAGCCTCCTCAATGAGAGGCTCTGGTTTGGAGCTCTCTGATTGGTCCGGTTCCTGCTTTGGTTCTTCTTTATTATTGGGCGGACTAGGAGGCGGCAAGGCAGCCGGGCTCGGTTTTCGGCGAGGAGAGCGAGAGGGACTGGATTTACGGTCACGCTTCACAGGGGAGCGTGACTTCCTCCTGGAATTAAAAGTGAACCAGAAAAAAAGAGAGAAAAAAACAGCAGTTAAGCACATGGCCAATTTACAACATTATCCATTATTTACACTAACAAATATACTAATCTAAATGTTAACGTCACCATGAAATCAAAATTGACAATTATTTTTTATTATATATCCATGTAAATAACTATTTTTCTTTTGATTCATGTGCCCTTATGATCTTTCATCAAAAACAACTACTAACATGAAATCGCTATAATTAACAAATTACAATGATCAAACAATTCCAGATGGACAAAATCAAGTGCCACCCTACATTTTTTTCATGTTTGAGAAGCCGTTTCACTCGGATGTCACAATAGAGAAGAAAAAACAATCAAAATTTCCATTTTCCATTTCATGCTGACTTTAAGCAAAACGAAGGCTAAAAAACCAACCGTTTAGGGCTTTTTGACTGAGCTCGCTCTCTGATCTCCTTCTCCCTTTTATCTTCATCTATTTTTTTCAGAGAGGCGAGTTTCTCCTGTTCAATCTAAATCAGCAAATAGAAAAACTGTTGAACACTCAACTTGTTCACAATCATGTTGTACACATACCCAATTACAACACAAAATGTCCAACCTTATAAAACCCCATCATAATCAGTATGGAAGTTCATAACTATTCAGCTCTTCTTCATTACCTGTCTCTGTTTGATCTCCTCTTTCTTTTGCTCCAGGAAAGCAGACGGGATACCTGCGATGTTATCCTGGGCACTTAGCAACAGCGGCCAGAGGTCCTTCATGAATTCTCGAGCGTTCTTCCCGTTCAAAAACCCTGTCAAATTAATCTGCATCATCTTCCCATCCGGGTTCTGCAACACAAACAGCAGGGAGGAAGAGAGGGGAGGAAACCATGCAGTTAATACTGACACAGAACCAGTGTGCTGAGCTCTGAAAGTCTACCTACACCTTCCCTTCCTGAACATCCAGTAAACAGCTGCTTTTCAACAAGAGCCCAATACCTCCGGGCCTCAAAAATGTCTCTAAAACCAACTGTCACAGCTAAATTTTATTTTTTACTCAAACCAATTTAATAAAAGGATCAAAACACTTCTAAAATGGATAAACTCACTTTGAGCATGCATTACATGTTTACATGTTATTATCTGAACTGAGATGTACCCTCCCAGTTCTCATCCCCTCATCAAGGAGCAATAAGACCCTCCCCACCACTAGGGCTGTCTCTTCCTGTGCAATATCAAAACTCCTGAGAGATAGAAAACATTAAAGTCCACAAACAGAGTGCATCAAAACCCCACAAAGCAAGAACAGTCCAGTTGTCTTCAGTGTGAGTGGCGCAGGCTCTGTGGGCTCAGGGGGGCGGAGAAAGGCGCTCCATTGGCTGGCCTCCGCCTCACTACTGCATCACACTCAATCACCTTGAGTTTAATGCTATATCATTTATCTAAATTGCAAGAGACGAACAAGCAATAATGAGTACACAAGGCATGGAAAACTCTTTATTTACAACAAATGAAGAGGAAAATAAACCTATGAGATCCATGTGCTAAGACAGGGATGCTGAATCGTGCTCCTAAAGATGTACGTTCAGTTGTAAGAATAGGGCTGGACCTAAATTTTGCAATAAAGTAGATCTCCAAGAGCAGGATTGAGCACACGGTGTCCTAAAATGTGTTAAATTAACATTTCTGGTTCACTAAAGGTTAAGCTCTATCGACAGCATCTGTGTAATAATTGAAGAATTTTACCATTTTTGATAACAGAAACAAGCAAATATGATGATTTGCTTGCCCTCTTCAGACATATTTTGCATGTATATCAGAGGTGCCCAATCCTGTTCCTGGAGATCTAACTGCAAATTTCAGTTCCAACCCTGATCCAACACACCTGTCTGTAATTGTCAAGTGCACCAGAAGATCTTAATTAGCTGGTTTAATTGTGTTTAATCAGGTTGAAGCTGAACTTTGCAGGAGGGTAGATCAACAGGAACCCTTGATGTACAGTTTATGGACCCATTTAAACAGCGTTAAGGAAAAGTGTGATATAAAAGTGTGATGTTAGCCCTTTTGTTTTACTTTGTATATCATTACTGTACTGAAGCAATTATCTGTCCAATCAATTATTATTATTTTTGTTATTATTATAAGTATTATCTAGAAAAGATTGTTCATATTGTATTTCTAACCACTATTTAAATGACAAACCTGAAGCTGATTTTTTTTAAATTATATAATTTAAAGGGTAAGTTCGGTATTTTACACTTAAAGCCCTGTTTTAAGATTGTTTCTGATTAAATAGAACGGTTAGGATTGAAATTTGGACAAATGCTGCTGTCCCCACAATTTTCGGTTTCTGTGGTAGCAAGAAAGGTACGAATGGTAAAACACCTGTTGGGAAGCATCTTTTGCAGCAATTTTTGTGTGAGCATAACAGTGAACAGCCCAGACCATTCGGCGAGTTTCACGTCTTTGTAAACTAAAGTTTAATGCGTTTTATGAATGATTGTTCCAGTGAACCTATGAAACCAGTGGAGGTTGGGGGGGTGCTAACACAGAAACTGAAAATTCTCGGGACAGCGGCATTTTTCCAAATTTCAATCTTAACCGTTCTATTTCATCAGAAACTATCTTAAAACAGGGCTTTAAGTTTAAAATATAGAACTTATATATTTGTATAGCACATTTCAAAAAATATTGCTCCAAATCAGCTTTAAAGCGAATTTAAAAAAAAGAATGTGTAAAAAATATATTTAACAAATTAAAATTAGATTAATTATATTATATATAATATAATAATGCTTCCTGGGGGGGGGCAATGTTTTTTAGCATTAAGTTTTTTAAAATCCATTTAAATTCATCCCGTGGGCCCTGTGAATGTTTGCAGAGGCCCCAGCCCTAGTTGAGAAACACCCCCCCAGTTTAAAAAACCCTGGAAAAATATCAGTTTCAGTTTCCACTGAAAATAACTACAGGTTCATCCACCAAGATTAGTAGTCCAATTGAAAAAAATAGGATTTAGACCATTTTTAGCACAAATAAAATTATGGAATTAAAAGTGGCTTAACCTCACATTTCAGTCTTTAAACCCTTCAAACCCTGCCACTGTTATAAGTGCCTTATTGTAGTTGCAATTTTATAAGAAAATAAAAACAAACTAAAGGAAGACTTTATTATTGTCTGAGGTAAATTATATTATTCCACAAATGCTGTAGAGCAAACATAACCTGTATTTAACCTGAAACATTCCTTTAGGTTATTGTATGGCTATATAATTACAAAAACTGAAAGCACCTCTTTATGAATGAAAATAAGGAAACACCTGTATGTATCATTAATAGGAGCAAATACCTCTCTGGAATCCAAGCAAAAGCTTCCTGAAAATCAAATCTTTAGAGACTACAACAGTGACTAATAAACAGGCCTTAGCTTAATTAATGAAAACGCAAAATGTGTCTCTCTTTGTTATTTGTATCACATGGTGCAAACGGACAATCATACAATAAACCAATATATTTTTTAAAAACTGACAGCTGAGCTAGTCAATTAGACAGAGCATAATAATAATTATCTAATAAATAATAATTGCCTAATAAATCCCCTTACCACCAATGTCGTACTGCATTATCACATGCAATTTTAAGTTTTCTTTGCATTCTTTAATGGTTGTATGTCGTTCTAAAATTGTCATTAAATTAGGCCTTTGTGTTTAAGATGTATTGCTAAACTTTGAAAGGCACAAATGATAAAGCTGAAATGACTCTACCATTGGCACAATGTCAATCCCTGCTTATAACTCACCTCAAAAAATAAAGCTCATCATCAAGGGAGAGTTGGATTCAGAGAGACTTTGGGCTCAGGTGAGATCTAATTAGGAGTTGGTGCTATACTTCAGATGCAAGGAATAAGATCCATATTGGTTCAGGCCTTTTAAATCATAAATCACATCAACATTAGAACATTGCTGTTCAGAAGGAACGGTGTCACAAATCATATCTTCAGAGAGAGAGAACATCATTTTTTTACCCCTTTTTCTGTCTTTTTAAAACCAGACAGACACTTAAAGACTGTGATGTTAGATGTTTTCTGCTGTTACATCTACACATGACAAATGTTTCAAATAACTGACAGCGGTTATTCACTGATCTTCAAACCTTCTCTCATCCTCCCAAAGAACAAAACACATTTAATATATAATTGCAGCATGTGTGAAAAGAGCGGGAAGAGCAGAGGGGGCGTCTACCTTTTCCTCCAGCTGGTTGAAGACAAATTCGATGACGACGTCATCCTCAAAGCCAAGGATCTCTGTCACGCGCTGGGTGATCCAGGGCTTGATGACTTCCAGGTTGACCTTGGTCATATCCACCTAATAACACACATCAGAAAATACAATCATGAAGATCACAGGATTTTCCATATATTTTTTTTTGGGGGGGGGGGGTAACTTTAGGATCAAATTTTCTTTGTATTAAAAATTATTCAGTACATGGTCCTTCAAGAATCATTTTAAAATTCTGGGGCTCAAAAATATTTTGAAAACAGTTTTAATATTTTTGTGGAAACTGATTATTTGTTGAATAGAAGGTTCAAAATAACAGCATTTATTTGAAATAGAAATCTTATGTAACATTATAAATGCCTTTACTATCACTTTAGATCAATTTAATGCCTAATTTATTTGCATTGCAAAATTATAATAGTTAAGAAAATCATTCTACTAAAATCATTGAACAATTTAAAATCTAATAAACCCCAATGTGCAGCATGCTTATGATAATCTGGTGCTGTTAACAAATTTGCACCAAAGAAAACAAGTATTTTTATATTTTCGACCTTCTTCTCCAGACATTCTGCAAACTTCAGCTGCTTCAACAGCTTCTTATGTTTGTTGCTGAAGCGGTTATCCTGCTCCGCACTGGTGCCCTTTAAAAAAAAACATGAAATCATAATTAAAACATCATGTAACACATTTTAATTTTCTTTTACCGGTCTCTGAGGTTAATATGCAATTTGCAGTATGAGACTAATGAGAAAAAAAAGAACGTTACACCAATACACACATAGCAGCTAGTCTATTAATGTATAAGAACATTAAATAATCTATATTTCGTTTTCAGTCTGTATTTCTCAAATATAACTAAGGTACGTCGACTACATATTACTTTATAGTGGACTTTATTTGTAATAATAAGTGCGATAATATGAAAATAAATTCGTTAAATCTGTTGTTCCTGATTAATCTGTTGAGTATTTTCAGGTTCTCTCACGCAGCCGCCATTACAGCCACACTCCAATGAACACATCAAATACAGCTTTAAAACAACCAACCAGTCAACCAACTGACGAATAACAAATAGTAACAACGTATACGACCTTTATCGTGTGATATTTGTAAAAGAATAAAACACTTACGCGGAAAAACCCCGCGTCCATTTCTGTCGTGTGTCAATATGGCACGATGTCCCAAAATCCACTGCGGCGCGGCAGCTTTTAAGCCACTTCCGGAAGATGGGTGATCATGTGCCTGAAATCTGGGCTGCGTCCGAAAACTGGAAAGTGCTGCCTCCGCAGGCAGTAAACAGATATTGGAGGGCAACAATGCACGTCCAAATCCAATGATCGTGTCACATCCTGTATCCTGAGATACCTTCATCTGATGGATTTTTGAAGGCAGCATAGATGTTTCCTTCGCTGCATGCCTTTGATATCCCACAATCCTTTAAACAATTTATTATTATTATTATTATTATTATTATTATTATTATTATTCTCTCCCCTGGCACCTTTTTTTCTTTTGTTTTAATACAGTTTTTTTTGTATTGTATGCATAATGGCATACTTTTAATACTTGCATTTGTACAAAATATTATATTTAATGTTGCTTGAATAAAAAAAAACTGGACCATTGTCCAAATCTATTTAAAACGAATTCATGTTTCATAATATAACTGATTATTCAGTATAAATTATAAAACATAAATTAATTCATTTTTGTTTTGTTAGTTTATCCTTCAACAAATGAGACAATGAAACTGCATTTGAGCAGACATTTTTAGGATTTTATTTATTGTTATTGTAATTTAACGTGCAACGTTTTTCCTAAATATATAGTTGTTTGTTGGTAATGCTGCTGTTGGTAGTATATAAGTCCTTGAATGGTCTGGCGCCGTCCTATCTCTCGGATCTCCTGAGTGAGTGTCAGTCTAAACAACTAGTCAACTGAGGCTACTGGTTCTGAGGTTCAGCCTAATAAAACAAAGTTGAGATTAAATCACACCTTATTTAAACTTTTAACCCATGACTGTTTATGTGTTTTATTGTATTATTTATGTTAGTATCTGCCTTTTTAAAGTTATGTAAAGCACATAGATCTGTGATCTGTGTTGTTTTAATGGTGCTATAGCCTTAAAAATGTATTGACATTGGCAGTATCTGGGACTACTAAAGAAGTCAAAGTGTAATATATATATATATATATATATTTTTTTTTTACATGATTCATTTTTAAAACAACATTGAACAAATACATAAACTGTTTGCTGTATTAAAGTCATTTATTTGACATACACTGCAATTTTCCACTAGTTCTGAATGTATTAGCATTAGCAACTTTTGAGGTTAAATGATAACTAAAAATTAAGGCAGTTTCAATTGTGAACACAATATGTTTTGTCCAGAAATCACACTTGCTTTTGAAAGCGGTGAGTCATTCTACATATTGTCTTAGTTAAGACCAGGTTACGACTCATTTTTATTTGTCTGCACTAGGCAATACAGAAGGCAGACTAAGACTTTCAGACAGGCAGAAGCTAAAGAACTCTCCCCTTTCTATTGCAAGGCCACCTTGGGTGTTTTATCCAGTAGTTTTGCTCTTCTGAGTTAACAGAAATGTAAAAAATATCTCTTCATTGTGTATGAATAATACAGCAGCATCAGCCATGCTGATGGATTAAGTACTTAATTCACACCACCACACTATACATTGTGAATCCAGAGCCCTTGATAACTGACTCCAAATAAATAAGCAATAGTGGGCAGAACCCAAAATTCAGGCAACTGTGAATTCATCACGGATAGCAGTTGGAACAAAGGCAATATCATCTCTTGATTTACACTAGAGCTGGTAGTGAAGCTTTTTCTGCTGTGTTCAAACCAAGACACACGGTACATGGTCTAGAGCACTGTGAAAAGTGTCTAATGGTCCTTACTGTATTTGTACAAAAAGACTCAAATGTAACCCCTCCCAAAAAGAATGTCAGGATTGGTTAAGCAGTGAAAGCAGTGTTTTAGTAATAACATCAGATCGCTGAAAGTATTTAAGGGAATTGGGGCCAGAACTTGCTATTTTCATGTAGTTAAAAACAAAAAAGCTGTGTGGTGTCTCTGAAATAATTAAATTGGACTGTTACATATATACAGTAATGTATGTAATTATTATCATTATGCTATTATTATTATATTCATCAGCATTTTGTCATTTTCTTGTTTTTCCCCTGTCCCATGATGACTAGAAAACTATGTAAGAATAGATCACAGAGTAGAAAGACAGACCCTGCATCCGAAATACTATATAGAAGGGAAAAAACTGTATGTGAGCCAAGTTGTATGTCCGAAAACACTAGGCCGAAAATTACCCGAATGACCTACTACTTCCGGCGAGATTCTGAAGTGCGCATCCACTGGCAACTGATGCCATAGGTCACATGACAGTGACAACATGGCGGATATAGTATGTCCGAATTGCATTCATTCTACACACATTCACACTATATAGAACATACTTTTTTCGCAAAGCAGGTATGAAATCGAATGTAGTACCTACTTTACGGTATGCGATTTCGGACGCAGCAAGAGTCTCCTGAGCAGTGAGAGAGTTTTCACTGTTGGTTTACATGTTTTCTTCGAAAGCATATGTTTGTAGAGAACTGTCCGTGTCAACAGTTCTCTTACTGACAGAGATTCCTGGTCTAAAGAAATTTGAGATAGAAATGTACTGGAATTTTTGTGTTACAGCTGGTGATTTGTGTTACAGTCTCTGAGAAGACCTGCTAGCTGACAGGTAGTCCTGCATTGGTTCTCTTTTCACGGATGGAGGCCAGCATGTCGCTAACCATCTCTGACAGGCCGTACTCAGGCTTCCATCCCCAATCCTGTCGGGCGTTAGAGTCATCAAACCGCACAGGCCAGCTGTCCGCTATAGAAGGAACGTAAATTTGAATGAACATTAAGATCATTGCATTAATGGATTGTTATCAAGGGTTTTATGGCCTATTCCTTTATTTGTTACACATACAGTGACCAAGAGGCATTATTTGTACAATAAAACAAAAACATTAAAATGAATATGATAATAGACCCTTTCAAAAGGTCATTCACTCACACTGTTCTTACCAATAGTCTGCCGGATGGTATCAGGATTGTACGTGACCCTCAGGTGGGGCAGGTGTTTACGGATCTCTTCTGCCACTTCCTCAGGTGTGAAGCTCATGGCTGCGATGTTGTAAGTACGCAGTGAAAGTCGGCTTTCAGGAGCTTGCATGAACTCAATGGTGGCCCTGTGGCAGTCAGAGATATGCATCATGGGAAGCCGAGTGTTGGAACGCAAGTAACATTCATGGTGGCCGGTGCTGAGGGCATCGTGAAAGATCTGGACAGCATAATCTGAGGAAAAGAGGATGTGTACGATTAAATAGGTCAGATTAGGTGTGTTGTTTTATTGCAAGTAAATGACAATTCAACGAATAAGTGAATAAGTTTTAAGGTATTTTTCTTTATATACAACTAAAGATTGTAAGTGAGGCTGGTTACCAGTGGTGCCTCCTCCTGGCTTGGTGTGGGCAGAAACAACTCCTGGGTATCGCAAGCATCGGAAATCCAGGCCATATTTATGATGGAGATACTGATCCAATCAGAACACAGTTAGGATGTTTGCATTTCATAATTAAATATCATGTAAGGGTTCCAAAACTTTTTTGTCAGCCGAACCTCTTAGATGTAAAATATTTACTTGAAGTACCCATTGAGATTTTAATTTAATATTTCAATAATTTAACAGTATTTGCAAGTTCTCTGATGTTGATAAAAAGTAATAATTATTAAAAAATAATAATAATGTTCTTCACTCTGAAACAGAGAATACAGCTATTTAATTAAATTGCAGCCTTTGATTTGATCATCTCATCAAGCTTTTTTTGGGATTATCATGGAGCCCCATTTATTTATTTATTTATTTTAATTTTACGTTAGATTTGTTATTGGGAAACCCTAATGTAATTGAGAAATTGTTCACATTAAGCTAACAAAGTATATATACATACATATACATATTAATTCATTAATTTCCCCAGACTAACTAGAACATAAAAAATATCAATCTTTACTTCCCCCATCAGCTCCGCATGGACTTTGGAAACTCCATAAATGGTGCGAGGTCTCTGGATGCAGAGGTCAGGGGCCGGGTCGCGGGGAGACGAAGGGCCAAATGCTCCAATGGTACTGGGTACAAACAGTCGCAAGCAGTTCTCCAGAGCCAGATCCAACACATTATGCAGACCTAAAGAAAGAGGAGTGGGGTGAGGAGAAGAGAAGATATCAGGACAGGGGCAACAGGAGAAGGACAGAATGTGGGACGTCAGGGATAGTGGAAACCTTACGTTGTAAATTACGTTGTCATAGCACCTAACCCTAACGCTTAAAACATGTGTGACAAGAGTTTTCCCACCTGTGATATTGATGGTGCGGGCGAGAGCCATGTTAGCTTCCCCGATAGCACTGAGCAATGCGCTGTAATGCACCAGCCAGGTGATTCTGTTATTCACAACTAGCTCCCTCAGGTTTTTATAGTCCAGCACGTCAGCATATACAAATGGACCTGTGAGGTAAAACACACAACAGACGTTGGAGTTTAAATGCGAGCTTTATTAATAGGAATATGAACGAGGCCGAGTGATTGAAATGTAAATAAGGTTCAATTTGTTAACATTATCATGATCTCACAATAAACAATATTTATTACAGCATGATTCTAGGCTAATGCTAATTCATAAATATACTATCACTTATAGTTAAAGCTGCAGTCCGTAGTTTTTCCTCATTGTCGCCATCTCTGTTCGAAATCTGCAGTTATTCGCGGAATTATCAACTTTACGTGGGTTGTGCCTCGGCACGGCACAGCGCGGATGAATCCAATGTTTTGAGCGGCTGTCAGTCATGGCGCCGGTGTCGATACTGGCATTCGGAATGACAGATTCTACTTTTTGGAAGTATGACTTATGAAGTATGAAGAATTTTCACAGGAAAATGTAATGACGAAAAAATGTAAATGCAAAGGCTATAAATCTCCACCTCCAACATCATTCACACGCAATATAGCCTACTAGCCGAGACAGATTCTTTATGTGTACAGACGTAATGACGCAAAGACATGCTCGAAGTGCCACTGGAATTAAAAACATTATTAGCTTATTAGTTTTGAATCGAGCTAAGGCAAGCAGATAGTTTTGAACACTGGCTGGTTATGTACTTGCTCAAACATTTATTTTGGATAATTTTTAACCCACAAAAGTAACTGACTGCACCTTTACACTAATGTTTGAATTACATTTATGTTAATTTATACAAAAAGTGTGAATCAAAATGCATTTACATTCATTAATGTTCAAAAGTTTGGGGTCAGTACAATTTTTTTATGTTTTTGAAAGAAGTCTCTTGGTCTTTTATGAGTACCAAGGATGCGTTTATTTGATTAAAAATACAGAAAAAATACAATATTGTCAAATATTATTACAATTTAAAATAACTGTTTTCTATCTTGATTAAAAAAATGTTATTTATTCCTGTGATGGCAAAGCTGAATTTCCAGCCTCATTACTTCACTCTTAAGTGTCACATGATCCTTCAGAAATCATTCTAATATGCTGATTTGCTGCTCAAGAAACATTTCTTATTATCATTATGTTGCAAATGTGCTGCTTAAACCATGAGCATTTAAATAAAAAGCATTTATCACTTTTGATCAGTTTAATGCATCAGGCTATTGCCAAATCAAAAAAATATTAACGTCTGAAAACCCAAAATTTTGAACGGTAGTACAAATTGATACTATAAGATTAATAAATCCTTTAAGATTTATTTTATTGTTAGTTCACCTTAGCTATTCTATTAATTAATGATAACATATAGAGCATTATCCGGTGTTACTAAAATGTATTTGGAGTGTTGAAATAAAAGATCCACATGATAAATAAACTTATAGCTACTGTAAACTTTAACAGCCAGTTCAAGACACCACACTGTCCATGTGGCTCTATATATATGTGGCACCTGATGCAAGTGCCTGCCCATATCAGAGCCATATTAAGAGTCAGTCAACATACCCATGTTATAAACTTCAGCGGGAGGCCTCCTAATATCCGACAGGATGACGTTTTCCTTTCCATACTGCTGCCTGATGTAAAGGGGGTTAAATATGATTATGAAACAAAATAGACTAAAAAAAAGTGAAATGTGCATCAGCGTTTGCAGAATTTCACAGAGTCTATCTCAGGAAATTAAAAAGGGAAAATGTTCACAGCAAATATCAACGCAAAGCAATGCAAATATCCTATCTATGCAAAGTTGTAAAAAATTGTGTGCTGGAGTCTGATTTCAAGTTTCTCCCACGCTACACATCTTTCAGCTGTTCACTAACCTCAGCATTTGAGCTAGACCAACTCCAAGCTGTCCTAGGCCACCTTTTAATAGGAGAAAAACACATTCAACAATTAAAGGAGTTTAAACACACACTACAGCAACAAGCATTTAACAACCAGAAATGTCACCACTCACAATGCCACAACTGAGCAGCAAAAGAAAACATGATACCACACATCGTGGGATCAACTCCATACAACTAAAAAATGTATATTACAGTGTTTACTTTAGACTGATGCCTAAGACACACGGGCTTAGCTACTAGGATTATTGTGAATTTGCTAACCCATATGATGCTATTTGTAGTGTGCCTGCAAATAGTACACGGGCAAATAAAGTAGCCTACTCAAAAGATCGAAAAGCTCACAAATGGCAGTACAGTTTCATAAACAGGCCTAATTAATTTAAAATAGACTCCGTGATTGTTATTGTCCAGACATTTTTCAGCTCCACGTCAACTGACAGTCCATTTACACACTCTTTACACGCTATTGCACAAGCATAAAACGGCCGCGCGCTCTATTGTGCGCACGCGGAGCGCTTTTAACACTGTTTATTCCCAACCTATTGTCATGGCGATCAATAGGGCCTCTTACGTGGCATGGAAAACAAACATAGAAGGCATGATGGAACGGATGACTTTTTACACCAAAACATTGCAGTTTATACCACGTTATTTAAGCAGCTGAGAAACAGAATGGCACCTGTGATGAGGACTCGAGGACTGTCCGTAGGAGGCTCGGAGGAGTCGTTGTTCGGCCATCGGTTGATTTGACGCGGCGACAAACTCATGCCGCGAACTGACCAAACTTTACACGGCGAGCGGACACACACCCGGGCACCTGACAGCATCTCGTCTATCTGTCAGTTAATAAACAATTCAGTCATCAAACCGAATGGTTCAGAAAGAATACAGTAAATATTTTACATGTTGTTTCTTAGTTTTTGCTAAAACTGAAGGTCAAGTATTTAAAATGTAGTTGATTGATACACGATTAATGTAAATCAGTAGCTAGTTCAAGAAAAAGGGCAACATCTCACCTTGAGCTTATCAAAACTTGAAATCAATGATGATGTGAAACACGTGTCTTGCACCAAAATCACAACATTGCTGTAGTGTATCCGGAGGTGGAAAATCAAGTAAGTAAATAGTGCTGATAAGAGGGGTTTTCATGGTATTTAGACGTTAGAATTAAGAGATTACTGTCCGATTGGTTGCCGGAGGAGCGCATCGAATGACCATTGGATAAAAAAGCGGCCGAAGCAGAGAATGCTGGGAAATGTAGTTGTAACGTTATGTTAGCATATGCGGTCGCGTGATAATGACTGTGGTGTCCATTAGCGTTACAAGAGGGCAAACTTGCTGACGGGCTGCCCACTCCGGATTTATATTGTGTGGGTGAGTTTAGCTGAGCTGGGGCTTTACCCTGAAGACTTTATTGGCCAGTGAGATGTTATTGTTTGTGTGCGTTTGTGTGTGCGAATGCGCAGATCCCCTTTATAATTTTATAATCAAATAATGTGTATTTAGAGGCTAATATACTTTAATGTCCAACATGTCAAATAATAATATAATATAATAATTTCTGAATGGAAAAAATATGTCAGTTATACATTCTATAAAATTTAAATAAATTCTAAAATCAAATAAAAAGTAAGTGTATCAAAATGTCACAATACAAACACGCTAGAAAACATTTTTAATAATATTTATTTAAAATAGTTCCATAGACAAGTTATATTTGAAAATATCTGAATGCTGAATGTGAACGATTAACCAATCAGAATCAAGTATTCCAGAGAGCTGGGCAATAATTAATTAGGCTATAAACCGTGCTCTAAAGGCAAATGCTGAAACTTCCCAAACATGTATAAAATCGCCTTCTGGTAGGTGATCAAACTTCTCACATTCACCTGATTCAACATTCAGCTGTCTGTAACAGTGTGAAAAGTGTTTACAATAAAACATCATCATTGATGTTGTCTCATCTAATCACAGTAAATCCCAACAAACTACTCAAACACACTATAATAAACACATCATTTACATTAGCATTTTGCTTGAAAGTAGCCTTACTTTGGACTTATTGGACCGCCAATATGTCTGATCTTCAAATGCAAGCATGTCTGATTACCATTCAATGACAGAACATCAGATTGCTTTCATAAATTACATTATATCTGATATATCTGATTGGCAGTGATACTCATTTTTATGCCAAGACTAATTCTTGCCAAGACATGCATAATAGAAACAGTCTCTACAATGTCCTTTCAACCATGAGGTCACAAAATAGTCAGCTCATCCATGAGATTCTCAAATGGGGTCAAGGTGTCACAGTGTGTACTAGGTGTATTATTGGTCAGGTCAGGTCCCGCTCTCTCACGGTGTTCTTTCACAATGCTCCACACCTCCTCTCGAGCTTCCTCCATGTTCTGAGCATACTCAGTCCACCTCAGGAACAGCCCTACCAACAAACCCATAGAGATAATGAGGATCTACACACTAAAAATACCAATAAACCCCAATAACATTATCACACCACAGCTGTAACTTTGTATTTATGTGTGTATTTACTAAATAATCTTGACCTAACCTGTCCATAGTTGTAAGGACTGAGGATGCACCGAAGGCCAAATGGCTAAATCAGTGGGTTCATACAGTGGGTTGAGGTACTGCTTTTCAACATCAGGACTCAGTAGGGATTGAAACAAACAGTGTGTGTTCTCCTTCACTCCTGCAGCACATCTATCCCAGGCAAAAATTTTAAATAAATAAATAAATAATACAGTAGCTATACATACATTACTGCTCAAAAGTCGAGTGTCAGTAATAAAAAAAAAGAAATGACTTTTTTTATTCTAATTGATCAGAAGTGACAATAAAGGTATAGTGCATAATTGAACAGTATAGTGCATAATAATGAGGAGTGTCATAATTGGTGCCCACCTCTCCTGCTCGTTGTTACATAGAAAGGTTCCATAGTTAGAAGCGTAAACCTCTTGTGCCAATCGGAGCAGCAGGGCCTCACTAAACTCCAGTGCCAGAGGAAATTGCCGCCACACCTGCCACACACAGTCAAGCAGCAGCAGGAAGGACGGGCATTCTTGCTTCAGACGGGCATGAGAGTATGCCGAATGAGCACAGCGCTGCTGGAAGGGGTGTCCAGCCTGAGAAACAACAAACATACAATTCATCAACTTTCTGACAATCAGATCTGAGACTATCTTAGGTGTAGTTTATTAGAAAAGTGGCTTTGTTGGCATAATGCATCTGTAACTATTCACAAATTTCACAGATACCTAAGCACAAATGATGTCACACAAACAAACATTCACCTGTATCCAGTCCCTTTCCAGTAGGCCGAGGAAGCCAATGAGAGTTCTAGAGGCCGGGTCTAGGATAAGTTGAGCCACTGAGCTCACCAGCAGAGTGCTGTCTGTCCCTTCAGAGCCATGCACAAGCACAGAGTGACCATCCCTGCAAAAAACAGAGCACAGAAGTGACACAGAAGTGCCAGGAGTGACCACACAAAAATAGACCATATGCCAGAACAATACATCCCAGAGCCATGCATAAGCACAGGATTTAAAAAACAACAGAAAAAATATATATATCTATTTCACACAGTGCTGGGTAGTAACTGATCATATTTCATCTGGATTACGTAACTTTACTTTATTGTTTATTTTTACAGGGACAATGCACAATTAAGAGTAATTGCACCAGAGTTAGCTAACAGCTAATACCAGATTATAAAAATTAAATACTTGTAATCCGATTATATTACGTTTTTTAAAACATTCGTGACTACAGTTAATTTTTAATTGATTACATATTATTGGCAGTAAATCACTCATAGTTTATTGATTCTCACTAATTCTTCTTTTTCAAGTTTTAAATTTTCCTTTCTAAAAAAAGCATATCACTTTTATTCATTCAGAAAGTCTTCTAGTTTTGCGAAATTGTATACACAGACCAGATAATAACATGGAAAATTGAGAGGCCACAAAGAATTTGTTCACTTGATTTACAGAAATCATTTCACTTTCAAGAAGTGTTTTCTCAACATTGCATATCTAATCAACCCCTGACGAACACATTAATTATTATTCGAATAATTACTCAACATGTCATTTCACATATTTCTAAGTCCTTGGAAGGCTTTTATTACTTTAAAATTATTTATTTTAATTTTACATCAACTCATTTAATTAAACTTTATTTCATTAAACTCACAAACCCCCTGCAGTTCCATCATGAACCCTGACGTAATCTAATGTTTAATGCACTTCATGTTGTTGATATATATATATATATATATACAGGTCCTTCTCAAAAAATTAGCATATTGTGATAAAGTTAATTATTTTCCATAATGTAATGATAAAAATTAAACTTTCATATATTTTAGATTCATTGCACACCAACTGAAATATTTCAGGTCTTTTATTGTTTTAATACTGATGATTTTGGCATACAGCTCATGAAAACCCAAAATTCCTGTCTCAAAAAATTAGCATATCATGAAAAGGGTCTGTAAACAAGCTATTAACCTAATCATCTGAATCAACTAATTAACTCTAAACACCTGCAAAAGATTCTTGAGGCTTTTAAAATCTCCCAGCCTGTTTCATTACTCAAAACCGCAATCATGGGTAAGACTGCCGACCTGACTGCTGTCCAGAAGGCCATCATTGACACCCTCAAGCAAGAGGGTAAGACAGAAAGAAATTTCTGAACAAATAGGCTGTTCCCAGAGTGCTGTATCAAGGCACCTCAGTGGGAAGTCTGTGGGAAGGAAAAAGTGTGGCTAAAAACGCTGCACAACGAGAAGAGATGACCGGACCCTGAGGAAGATTATAGAGAAGGACCGATTCCAGACCTTTGGTGACCTGCGGAAGCAGTGGACTGAGTCTGGAGTAGAAACATCCAGAGCCACCGTGCACAGGCGTGTGCAGGAAATGGGCTACAGGTGCCGCATTCCCCAGGTCAAGCCACTTTTGAACCAGAAACAGCGGCAGAAGCGCCTGACCTGGGCTACAGAGAAGCAGCACTGGACTGTTGCTCAGTTTTGCATGTCATTCGGAAATCAAGGTGCCAGAGTCTGGAGGAAGACTGGGGAGAAGGAAATGCCAAAATGCCTGAAGTCCAGTGTCAAGTACCCACAGTCAGTGATGGTCTGGGATGCCATGTCAGCTGCTGGTGTTGGTCCACTGTGTTTTATCAAGGGCAGGGTCAATGCAGCTAGCTATCAGGAGATTTTGGAGCACTTCATGCTTCCATCTGCTGAAAAGCTTTATGGAGATGAAGATTTCATTTTTCAGCACGACCTGCCACCTGCTCACAGTGCCAAAACCACTGGTAAATGGTTTTTACCACTGACCATGGTATTACTGTCCTCAATTGGCCTGCCAACTCTCCTGACCTGAAGCCCATAGAGAATCTGTGGGATATTGTGAAGAGAAAGTTGAGAGACGCAAGACCCAACACTCTGGATGAGCTTAAGGCCGCTATCGAAGCATCCTGGGCCTCCATAACACCTCAGCAGTGCCACAGGCTGATTGCCTCCATGCCACGCCACATTGAAGCAGTCATTTCTGCAAAAGGATTCCCGACCAAGTATTGACTATTGAGTGCATAACTGAACATAATTATTTGAAGGTTGACTTTTTTTTTTGTATTAAAAACACTTCTTTTATTGGTCGGATAAAATATGCTAATTTTTTGAGACAGGAATTTTGGGTTTTCATGAGCTGTATGCCAAAATCATCAGTATTAAAACAGTAAAAGACCTGAAATATTTCAGTTGGTGTGCAATGAATCTAAAATATATGAAAGTTTAATTTTTATCATTACATTATGGAAAATAATGAACTTTATCACAATATGCTAATTTTTTGAGAAGGACCTGTATATATATATATATATATATATATATATATATATATATATATATATATATATATATATATATATATATAATCAATGTTGGGGGAAACCCATTACAAGTAGCTTGAGATACATAATCAGATTACTTTTTCAAGTAACTAGTAAAGTAATGCACTACTTTTAAAATTTACAACAAAATATCCCTGTTACTTTTTAAAATAAGTAACGCAAGTTACTTTGTTTTCATGTATTGACTGACAGCTCTCTTGTCCCAATGTTGAAACAAATCGAAGTGCAGAGGTGTTGTGTGTTAACATGATGGTTATTGTAGTTCTAGACTAAATGTGAGCGTGCATTTACTTGTCTCACTTGCACAAAAAAGATTCAGTATAAATAAATAAATAAATCAGTCAAATGCTAAATCAACTATGCAAACCTCCAATAATTAAAGTTTACATAAAACATATTTATGTGCATTTAATATGACTTTATTGACCAATGTACTTTATATTGACTACTAAAAATGTCTTTATATTTTTAGTTTTTATTGGTCAAGTAATCGTTGAGAGTTGAAAGGTTTACTTGAGCTGCACCCTCTACTGTACACATGTGAATTTGCACTTCTTTCAGTCTGAGGCTAATTATTTCAATTTAGGTGTGAAACGGTCTTTGCATTTGCCCAAATATAGCACTTTTTAAAATAAAACGCCCAAACCAGGGGAGAAAAAGTAACGCAAAAGTAATGAACGCATAACTTTTCTTAAAAATCAACTATTTTTAAGGGAATAACGCAATATTGTAATGCATTACTTTTAAAAGTAGCTTTTATTTATATTACTATAATATTACTAGTACAATGTTATAAAAAGTAATTGGATTATATTACCTAAAATGTGTAATGTAATTGATGTAATTTGGAAACAGTACCAGACAACAACCTACCCAGCACTTTTATAGGCCTACACACACATTTAGAAGTTAAGGGTTAGTAAAGTTATAATGTTACAAAAGATTTCTATTTTAAATAAATAAAGTTCTTTCGAACTTTCTATTTATCAGAGAACCCTGAAAAATGTTTTATTTCTGTTTCCGCAAAAATATTAAGTGGCACAACTGTTTTCAACATTGATAATAATTAGAAATGATTCTAGCGCAGCAAATCAGCATATTAAAATGATTTCTGAAATTCAGCTTTGCCATTACAAGAATAAATTAAGAAACAAATGAATAAATATGCTTGTCCACCATAACTGACATCAAAAACATTAAAACATACAATTCCTAATATATATGTATCAGTAAGTTACACAAAGGCAGTGGATAAAATAATAATAAAGAGAATGTAAAAAGCAAACCACAATAATAGTTAAAGGTACAATAAAGAGAATGACATTTTTCTATTAGAAATTAATAATAGAGCCAGTACACAGACAATCAGTGTTAAACAAAGTTATAATAAAACTGCAATTTTATGTTTTAAGCACAAATGGTGACAGAGAGCCCAGCATTTTGTAGTGTCCCTAAAAGACCAAAGTAATAGATCTTCCCACCTCTCCACACACTCTACCACCAGTCCTGCAGTGGACAGCGCACTGTGAACATGAGAAAGCCATTTGGAGTTCTCCAGTTTACTGAGCCAGCGGTCCACACTGTGAGACGGGTCACTACACGCTTCCACCAGCTTAATAAGACTCTCCTGCAGAACCTTACCCCTGTAAACACACACGATGACATGCAAAATCAAAGTCAAAGCCAGATCTATTTCAAAGTCAAATGTGTTACAATATCAGACAATTAAAAATTACTTGTAATATTCCCTCTCACCTTTCATGGTGTCTATGGATTCTTTTCCAGTGGCTATAACAGGATTTAGACTCAAAACCTCCTCCTGTCATCCGGGCCTGCTGGGCTTGCTGGGTAGAACGCAGGTCAATGATGTAACCCAACACTGACCCATCAATCACAGCCTGGAGAAGGAGCTCATCCTCCTTACATCTCTTCCTATTGGCTCCTGTCAAGGGCTGGCTACTTCGCATGATCACCTAGGCAATGGATGCAAATAGCTTTTACTTTGTATGAATTTATTAGCCTACAAAACTTAAAATTGAGCTGTATGAAGCAGATTTCTTTGGTGAAAAATTATTTAATGCTGGAAACAATGTTACACCTTTGTACAGTTTTATGGTTGTACTGTTCTTTCACACCAATACCATGTTACATACACTTATATTTGAGACATGGTCGTAGCCAGCTATGAGGTCACCGAGGTCCGGACCTCTGTTCAAATTTAAAGTTCTCTGAATGACTAATTACAACTCTGTGAGGGACTGCATGTTTAATTCAGTTTAGTTGGATTTTTACAGTTTGCTAGATTGTTTAGTCCCAATAGTGAGAAAATTACGGGGAGGGATTCATGTCGCTGCGAGAAGCTGGCAGAGTGAACAGGGCTTGCTTGAGAGAGAATTATGAGTGAGGGCACAGATGCAGCCTCTGTTGTGTTGCCAGATCCAGTTATTATAAGGTTCTTTAGACTTGTTTTATTTCATTTACACCACTTTATTCCCTTAAATGCACCACAAATACCTCAAAATTTTCACCAATCATTATTACATATTTGGGTCTTTAATGACCCACATCTATATCTAACGTGGATGGATATCTAACTGTCACGATAATATAAAACTCTCCTGATATGGAATTACAGAAGAATAAATTAAAGCATATTTTGATACCTTTTGGATCTTGGAAGGGTTCAGTTTGAGCAGATGTTTCATACCATCATCACTGTCCTCGTCAGAGCTCATTTCCCAGTACATTTAGCATCTGGCTCATATTCGCGATCTCAAACATATTCTCAAAACTATCATTTTCAACATCTTCAAAATCAATATTTTGATTGCTGACAGTTTCTTCACCCGATCCATCACCAAGTGACAGTGACACTAATAATTGATTGTGTTCAGTACTTGCTCTGCAGTAAATCGCTGAGCCATTTCAAGTTTTGCTGATGATACTTTCTATTCTTTTGTTTTCTGCCTGTGGTAACTATGATTGAAACGTCACTTCAGAGAGAGTTTGAGAGCCAGACATTGCCACTTTATGGAATACAGGTTAATGGCACTTATTCAGTCATCAAAAAATAAATTATTGTTGTGCAGAAAAAATATACCTATACTGTTACACACATTGGGTCGTTAGCGACCCTATACAATTTTTACATAAAAGGAATGGGAAAACAGGGATTCTTTTATAATTAAATATTTTTTCTTGTTATATTGTTTATAATGAATTGATTGTCGAATTCTAAGAAGGTTGATGTTTAATTTTTAAAAAATGAATGAGGAGGAGGGTAGGGAATGATGTCCCGGGTCATTAAAGACCCGAGGTTGCGTTTAAGTGTTAATGTGACATTTTAGGAAGTTAATAAAGTGGGAAGTTGCAAGTTAGGGTTAGTCATATCTTTATTTTATTTCCAAAACACAAGATTTCAGATTATTTTGGGCTTATGTTTTTTGGTAGGGAGAGGGCTGAGCGGGGGTTGTTGTTTTTGCAGCAATATCTGGCAACACTGAATCGACGCCACCACTTAAACGGACAGCAATCAAAAAAGTCCCATGTTAAAAATGCGTGGGGCAGGTTATTGCTGACAGGATACCACATTCATGATATTATCTGTAAGAACCGGTATTAACGCTATCAAAAACAGTAGCATGATAATAACACTAGTACACAGATCTGTAGACAAGTGGGTTAGGTTACAGAATGAAAATATGCCAAATATGCAAACACTTGAGGAAGGTTATGCTATTATATTGCAGTTAACAAAGTTTCACAAAGTCATGCTAAAAACATTCATAGAGCACTAGACAAAGTTCTTATTATTTATCATCCATATAGCAATGCTTATTAAATATATTACAGCAATAATTACTGTTACATGAATAATAAACAAATAATACATTTACCTAGCCTATAGTAAAGTATTAACAAATTGCGATGCAATAAATAAGGTCTTAACAAACAAACAGGACAGAGTGTACCCAAAGTGTAGGATGGCAAAAAGGTTTCGACAAAATACCCTAGAACTCACTACACTCACCATTCCGTTCCTATGGTGACAGTAGGAGAGCACAGGAAATCTGCCGCCCTGTCTGAACCGGGCTGACTGGACCAACTTCTCATCATCCACCTCGCGAGGCACAATGACCGCATGTGGATACGATGGGCATACAGAGTAATCTGAGTTTACTGTACTGACCCTCCACCTGTCCCACTGTTCACACACACACACATGCACATATTATGAACATACACAAGCATGTACATGTATAAAGTTAAATATATATGCATACAAGCTTTATATATTTAAACATATTAGTTATAAATATATTCTTATAAATAAGCAATTTTTATATAATCTAGATACAGCATATAAAATTAAGTGACAAGTTAAAAACACAGTTATTATGATGATACAAATATGATGTCATTCCAAAAGGAGGCGAGAGATAAACATCTACAGCTATGGAAAGAAATGAAGGCCTGTGAAACAGCTGTGAGATGACAATGGGTGATAATGAAAGCTAATGAAACAAACAAGGAATAGTAAATAAAAAATATGCATATAGGTTAAAAACTATTAACCACAGAGAAAGCATACACACTGTTTCCTGCGAATTTAAGTGTCCACATGTCTCACAACTGCTTTTAGTTTCCTGTGGCAAACAAAGTGCTTCCTGTTTGACTTCCTTTCAGGAAACTAAGCAATGGCTTACATTAAATAATGATTTTGAGCATCATTTGTTTGTGTTAGTCTATTTTCTTGTGTTTCTCAAACTGAGGGAATTACAGAATGACATTAACTGGTCTGAAGAAAAGGGAAGTGAAAGTGAAAGAATACAGCTTACCAGTCTTTCTGTTTGTTTGTAATATTTCTCTGTTGAGGACAGGCCCCACGGGCCATGCAGAGTAAGCTGTGACGGTCTATAGAAAAAGGGATACATCTCTGTCACACTTTCCAGAGCCGAGAGAGCCTACAGAGACATGAGACAATATCAGAGTCAACTCTCATTAAAGATGGGGCAGTTTGATCTCAACATTTATTTTACTGCCAGTGTCTAGAGTGAAGATTGGCTTCTTCTTTCAGAATATATGCTTGATGTCATCTTAAGTCATCTTTAAAAGTATGAATGGCAACTTGCAATGACCCATAGTATTTAGGATTTTTCAGGATGCTTTACTGACGAGAGGAAAATATATTACAGATTTTCTCAATATATTCATTTTTAATTTATCGGTATCTGCCAATATTGGATATTTAATTGTGCATGGTAATTTCCCTCAAATTTTACCTTTAGATAAAACCTTTGCCATCATCTAATACTAATTCAAAGTGAATCATTAAAAACACTAATAATATTGTAACACTTCTAAATGTACGCTTTCGCAAATTTCAGATTGAATCTTCATTTTTCAGACTGCACATTATGTTATGATGCCTAAATTTACTTTTTAGTATTATTTAGACAAAATAGTACAAAGTTTTATATTGGGCAACACTTATCAGCCATAACATGAAAAGCAGAAATTTAATATAGGTGCAATCCTAATTTTATTGTATTAGTGTATTATTGCTGTTCGCAAAGTTGAATTACAAGTCAGACACCTCTCTTCAATCAAACTGCTTGATTTGAGGTTTAATTTATGTTCGTAGCACAAATAGTTGGGGACAAGTTGTGCATTTAATACTTAGGGAGGGTTAGGGGGTTTGTTCGAATGTACATTCAAAAGTTTGGGGTCAGTATGAATTTTTTTTTATCAAATAAATGCAGCGTTGGTAAACATAGGAGACTTCTTTTAAATACTTTAAAAATTCTTTACAAAACAGACACCAAACTTTTGACCAGTAGAGTACCTATTCCTAAAAATGAGCAATATTCATAATCCCTGTCGCAAGCGTGAGTAGTGAGAACAATATTAATACCTCTATAGAACTGGCTATGTTCAGACATTCCTCCATTCCAGGAATTTCCAACTGAAGAACAAGCAGGTCCTTACATTTAATGGTGATAGTACCAGAGGATCCCACAACCCTGTATTAGACACATACAAACACCCCCACACACATTTTTAAGAAAATACTCACATTCTCAAATTCCAGACAATCATTCCCATTGGGACCTCAGAAGAGACAGAAGCAGGAAGCAAAAACAAGCCATGTGCGTAAGGCTAGCAGAGAGACACTGAGATAAATAGATAAGTATGACTGAGCTCTAAATAGAACTTTAATAGAATGTAAGCTAGTTCCTCTCCGTATCTGGACATTAGATTACAAACATAAATATAGGCCTATATTACAGAAAAAGCTGCTTTCATGTATTCAAAACACAAAAGGCATGTCAGAGTGATATGATCTTTTGCGTAAATGCTCATTGCGAAGCACAAAAGATCTTGCAAAATATGTTTATTCTGTTCTCCTCCCTGCCATAAGCTAAGAACACATTGCCAGCGCAGCTCATTTTAGAAGTTGCCTTATGCTGAAACGAGATGCTGCCCACGGCTCTCCTCATTTTTAACATCACTGTATTAAATTAACAGCAGATCCCAGATCAGAATAAAACAGCAGCTTCAATGAGCAATGAAAGTCCACAAATCAAACATTGGGCCAGCTTTAGAAGTGTACCTGGGGTATCCGAAAAGATTCTCGACACTGACACGCAGGAAAAGTGATGGGTTATATTAGAGGAAGAGAGAATTAAGAGTTTAATTTTACAGAAGCAGGTCACTTCAGGGATTAAACACACACACAATTTGCTAACCTTATCTGTAATCATGAACCAAATGCGATTCAAAGAGTATATTTGCAAGTAATAATGAGAATATGAATTATGCATTTACAAAGGATAGGCATATTATTAATTTAGGCTACATAGGCCTACATGAAAAAAAATCCTGGTCAAATAAAAGTGTTTAATATGGCAACATTGAACAATAAATAAAGTCAAAATATTACTTAACATAACTGAATCAACTTAAATATATTTGATTACACCAATAAAACGAAATTGAAATACCAGCAACCCAATTTAGGCTGGTTTATGATGGGGGTCATAAACCAGCCTAAATACCCCCCCCCCCCCCCCCCCCCCCCAGCAGGGAAAAATCTCCAGCTGATGAACATCTGCCCACCTTTTCTCAGTGGAATCGATGTTTCTGAGGAGAATGAGAAGTTGCCAGGAATCTTCATCCTTTCTGTCTGAGAATAGAATGTGGTGGCTGGTAACGCACAGGGTTCCTCTGAGCGCTGAATGGAAAGGTCTTCTCAGGGTAACATCTTCAACATTAGCCGTCTTAATGTGCTCCGACAACTCCATTTCACAATGACAACAACCACCATCTGGTACTTCTCGAGTTTAGAAAGCTGGTGGGCGAGCCACTACTTCGGTCTCAGTTTTCCGCAAATGTTTTAAGGCAGTCCTTTACAAAACTGTGTCCCACCTCTTGATGGTAATGTAGCCTGTAATAAAACTTACCGGCATTTGGCAAATATGAATTGCCACTAATCGATAGTGCGCGAGCAGCTGGAGGTGTGACTGCTCGCGCGATTCATAAGAGTTTTGTTTGCTTCTCTGCTTTCGTTTCCGTTCATGATGTCCCAGCCGGCCAGCCCTCTTCTCTTTTTGTGATGTTTCTGTTTTTTGTTGTGACTGTTTTTTGCCCGTAATCACTCTTCCTGCCATAACTTGTTAAGTAGAATTTGGTACAGTTTTTAGTTAACTTACAACTGAGATCCTTGAGAGATGCTGATGGTGATGATGATGATGATGGTGGTGGTGGTAGTAACAGAAAAAAAAAATTGACAAGGAGAGGGCATAAGCTACAGCCAATAAATTAAGAAAGACTTAAAAAATAAAATACTTAAGTTACACTGACTATGCTATATTAGTCCAACAAAAATGTTTGCAAAAAGAAGTGACAAAAATGCTGAATGAAGTGTCATTTCAAGTCAACATTAGTCACTGTGCATCTTGACTGGAAATGACACTTCGTTTAGCATTTTTGTCACTTATTTTTGCAAACATTTTTGTTGGACTAATATAGCATAGTCTGTGTAACTTAGGTATTTAAAAAAAAATGGAGTATGGTTTAGAGAAACCTTTTTGCATTGTTTTGCTGTTATTACTGTAAAGCTGCTTTAAAACAATCTATTGTAAAAAAAAAAAAAAGCCCTATATAAATAAAGGTGACTTCACTTGACATCTAAAATAACTTGATTCAAATGAAACGTGGGATCTTTCTCTTTTTTCGTCAGTATTGAACCTGTTTTTACTTTTTAAAAGTAATTTGAACATTTGGTTTACATTTATTGATGTAAGTCTTGCGAGGGACCTCCTCTCTAATAGGCCTATATAGCTACAGGTAGCATATTCGTGTATAAAGATCAATTTATTCTGTGAAAAAATATATCCCTTTACTCCCTCTAATTGTATGTAAGTGTGAACTCGAAATATAATTAATGTGTGATTATCAAACTTTATTGTTGTTGTTGTTGTTGTTAATAATATTAAATAATAATTATAATAAAAAATAAATATTATATCTAAATATTTTCATCTTTTTTTACACAATTTGTTTCTGAACTACTAAGCCTTTGCTGCTCTCTGGGGGTCCCGGCCGGGAGCCCACAAACAGGCCTGCCGTTCAGAATAATAAATTATATCTGAATGATTCTTTTTTAGCTAAATAGATTCTCGCTGCAATTCCTCAACATTAGCAGAAGATGGAGACATTCTCTTCTCTTATAAAACAGTTGCAAAGAAAAGACTGTGACAAAAAACAAAAAACAGTTGACAAAAAAGTTTGGTGCAGTCGCTATGACTAGTTGATATATAAAGTATGAGAGAGCTTTGGGCCACAAGATAGGCCTACATCAGTTAAATATTTACTGTCATTTCTTAGTTGCCTTTGTGAAATCATATTGTTTGATGAAAACGGTCTGTCCTGGAAAATAACACTTGTTTCACTTTAGTCTATGTGATTTATTTGTGAGGTGTGTGAGAAGCTGTTTAGCTACTATAGGTTTTAAGGGAGCCAGTGACCCTGTGCCATAGTTTCACATGGGAACACGAAATGTTGCACACGGCCGCAACATAGCCTACAACTTCAGACTGTCTAAAGTTCTCAGATTAAACACTGATCATGACATTAGGCTGCAGAACATGGGCGGTCACTTTTCTGTCTATATAAACATGAGCTCAGCACACCTCTTGAGATTAATCACTCGTGCACATGATCAGGCACAGTACACATGTCTGAACAGTCACAAGTCACAGTCTCGCCCAGCTGGAATGAAAGCAGCTCAGTGATGGAGTTCAGAGAGCTGGGAGCAGACGAGAGCTCCGAGGGAAATGTGGAGGATCTGGATAGTGTGAAAGCCCTGACAGAGAAACTCAAACTCCAAACGCGCAGACCGTCGTACTTCGAATGGAAGGAGCGACTGGAGGCTCACCCGTGGATTGATGCTACACAGAGTTCAAATGTCAGCAGCCCAGGATCTGTGGAAGAGGACACCCAGCCACCCGACATATGGAAAGATGGGATGCCTTTTAAAAATATATGCGGCTTTGATACTATAGACGACGCGTTACAGTGGCTCAGAAACGAACTGGTATTGTATTTATATTTCATAAGCTTTATTTATTTTTTAATTTTGACTAAATTTGGTATGGTCATACCTTTAGGCTATACTCTGTCTGTCTATCTATCTATCTATCTATCTACAAAAATATTAAGGCACATGTAACGCTGGAGCAGTGGCAGCTGAAAATTCAGCTTTGATATCACAGGAGGAAAATTACATTTTCAAAATATATTAAAATAAAAACAGTTATTTTAAGTTGAAATAATATTATTTCAGAATATTGCTGTTTTTTTATTATATTTTATATTATGTGATATAATATAAATATTTTTGATCAAATAAATTCAGACTTGTTGAGCATCTTTAAAAAAAAATCGTATCGACCCCAAACATTTGAACAGTAGTGTATGAAAATGCCAAATTACTTATGTTAAATAAGTAGATATAAATAATACATTATAACAGTTAAGCAGGCAATTTGATTAGGCTAATAAGCCAGGCTGCTGTGAAGTGAGACATGTCAACTGATATTGAAATATTCGGCATATACAACACAGTGACATGACTCTTGTCTCTTGGCATATTACAATTAAATGCCACATGGTGCAGAAACTTGAGTGGGTGTTCCACAGAAAGGTGTACACAATTCCCTGCATGTGTGACTGCTGTTCTGAATCATTTAATATACTGCTGGTTAGCAAAGTATCTGGTTTCACCTGTAGTCCACCGCGATGTATAAGCTATAAAATCACATTCTCTCTCTCTCTCTCTCTCTCTCTCTCTCTCTCTCTCTCTCTCTCTCTCTCTCTCTCTCTCACACACACATTTTTTTTTCTCAGAGGGAGATGCAGATGCAGGATAACCGTCTTGCACGGCAGTTGATTCGCTTACGGGTGGAGATCCACAGGCTGAAGGTGGAACAGGTGTGTCACCGTCACAAAGAGATGTTGGATGACGCCACGTTTGAGCTGGAGGAGTGCGAGGAGGACTCAGACCTGCTGTGTGACATCCCCATGAAAGCCGCCTTCACTCTTTCCACAACTCTCAAACATATTGGTCTCACTAAAATGAACCTCAACTCCAGACGATTCTCACTCTGTTGAGAGGCTGTGGGCGACGAGAGATGCCCCTCAAGAAAACTCAATGCAGAACTTTTAATGTATTACTGACACTGGAAGCCAAAGTTTTATTTCATCAAATTTGGAATATAATCATAATAATAAAAACGATTTTTTCTTCAAATCACTTGAACTTTTTTAAACGAGAAAGTCCTCAGAGTTGGGAAAGAGTTTATAGTTACATTTGAATATATCTGAACTGATCTGAGAATCAGGAGGAATCAGCTTAAGTGTCAAAAAGCGTGTGATTGGCTCAGCCTCCAATGTTCCTGGCGGCTCAGGGGACAAAACACTCTCCCGCCGGCTTGGCTGTGATCCCGAGCTACAGCTTCACAGGAAGTGTGAGTTTGTGTTCAGGCATTTTGTCACCTCGTGTATTAAAACCTAAAAATAACACACTCTAAGGCTCAGAGCTGCAGCAAGTAAAAAGCTGTTCGGTGGTTGGTCTATCATAAGTTTTTTGCTTGATGTTCGAGAATGTTGTGCTTGGGAAACTCTCATTTACACAGTAAGGTTACTAGATTTAAATGAGTTTAGTGTTCTTTGTACTTCCACAGAACCCATTAAAGTTCAGTTTACTTTATTACAAGGACTGGAAATATAGCACTACTTTTGTGCATATACTGTAAGTGCTAAAAGCTTCATGATCAAAACAAATCAGAGAGGACCTTTACAAATATCATCTTGGGACTGAATGTGTGTTCACAATAAAAAAAATTATATATATATATGAAATTAATACTTATATTCAGCAAAGATGCATTAAATTGATCAAAAGTGGAAGAAAGGGCTTTTACATTGTAATAGTATTTCAGTTTTATATATTTACTATATTTTCTGAATTTCTGATCGAAAGAAATGCAGCCTTCACTCTAAAAATTCTGGGTTGTTTCAACCCAAGTTTGGGTCAGATATGAACGAACCCAACCATTGGGTTCAAAATTTTAATTAAAAAATTAAAATTGACCAAACCATTTGTGACCCAAGCATTTTTTTAGTGTTGGTTAGAATAAGAGACTTAATTTGAAAACATAAAAAAATCTTACAGACTTGTAACTTACAACTTACAGACTTACAAACCTTTGAACAGTAAGGTATGTTTTTTGGTTAATCAAATGTTTGATGTACAAACTAAAAATGCTTTAAAAGTTGCCTGAAATTAAGAAAGATTCCTTAAAATTAATTTGAAGAGATATTGTGATATAATCTATCCATCCTTATTGAGAAAAACATCCTTCACTGTAACTCATTCACTATAATGAACATTTATAAATCTTTTGAACATTATTGTTGCTTTAAATTTGTAAATAAATGTATATTTGTAAATACATGCATTTAAAATCTTCAAATTTTTTTATTGTGTTGATTTATCAATTTGTGTAATTATCCAAACAGTTTCGTGCAGTTCTTATCGCCTCTGCCTTCTTGCACATCCTGACAAGAATACACTCAGAGAGTTTTTATGCAGTGTTGTCACAGGAATGAATATAGATGGTATTTCTCAGACAAGGCCCTAACCCTAACCCTAACAATGGACCAATTGGTTTATTGATTGAAACTGTAGTGACAGGACTGGTTGTCAGAAGGAGCCATGTGACTGCCAAGAAATGATCTCATGCTAGATAAATACATGGAGAGAGAGAGAGAGAGAGAGAGAGAGAGAGAGAGAGAGAGAGAGAGAGAGAGAGAGAGAGAGAGAGAGAGAGAGAGAGAGAGATCTGCTTTTTTCCCTAAAGCTGTTCTCAACACTGATATTACAAGTTTTTGTAGTTTATATCTCATAAGGCATTAGGGCAAGTACATTCATTGAAGATCTCACATGAGGGTTACTCCTTTGAACAGAAACATGAACTATTTTTGTCACCTGAGAAGACACAAAAAGTGGTTAGTTGTGTTCCACAAACAGATTCCCTCGAGGCCTAGAATAGAAAACAAACACTATACCATGAAAATGCCATTATGCTTTGTAGAGTTTAAATGAAACCATCATGATAACCTACCTAAGCTTACTTTTATTTGACATGAATTAAAAATGTTGGATTGTTTTGTTACATATATAGACTACCTGCATATAGAGTGAATAATTTCCTGCAAAGAAAATTGGTTGATATTCATAAAGCATGGCCTGCAAAATCCTGCTATAACAAGTTTTTCAAAAGTTTTAAGGCCATGGACCGCCAAATATGATACTCCCCTTGTGAGGGACCCCTTTTCTAACAAAGCCAAAAATAAATGATTGAAATATTATCTGAAAAAACTTATTTACTTTATGTTTTTAAGTATTTACATACAATATGTTTTCAACCCAGTATTAGAATATAAATGAAAAATATTCAAATTTATATGCATATATTTATTTGCATAGCTCTATTTTTTTTTGCAAAGCAATATGTATAATAATTTATATTACTTACCATTTTTAACAATTATTATAATAATGATAAAAATTTGATTTAATATTTTTCAAAAGCAGCTTTACAGAAAATAGTAGGCAACCGTACAATTAGTGCGCAAGCTAAAGACAACAATGGCGAAGAAAATCTCCCTAGAAAGAAACAAATAAAATTCTTGAATTATTTTTGAACATGTGTATGTTGCAAGGAAAGTGAAATGAACATCTATCACATGCATATTTGCTTAGTTTAGTTTTTGTGTTAAAACACATCAAATATTTTTAATCTCTTAAATTTTCCACAGATCTTTCAGAACCCCCCTTGTGGTCCCAAGACCCCAGTTTAAAAAGTTTTGGTATGGATTCACAATCTCAAATCATCAAATGAACATTTGCCTCTCACAAGAGATGTAACTGTGAATATGTAACTGTCTGTTAAGATGATCTGCCCCACTCAACATCCCCCCTCCTTCAAACCCCCCTCTTCTCAACCACAAGACCCCCAAAGAATGGAAAAACAATTGTTTCAGTCTTTTACTCAAATTGAGAACCAAAAACTAAACAAGAAATCCAGGATTTGACATACTGTTGCAAAACTGACCCCATATGTGGTTCATTCTCATTGAGTAATAGGCCAATATGATTAATATATTCACTGTATAATATCCCCACCCCCCAACCACAATGAAACACATATTTTTGCTGTGATCAGTGGACTCACCACAAGAAGAACCTGGTCAAACGTTTCAGTCATGTTGAATGACATAAATCACAATAAGTAGAAATTGCAGAGGAGGCTTGGGCGTCAGTGTCTAAATTAAGATGAGTGTTCCTGCAGTAGAAAAGTTAAGAATGTACCTCATTTCCTTTGAATGTTTGGGCTGCGACTTCCTGCAAATGCATGCACTATCTGCAGCCTGTTGCCACAACAAAAGTGTGCGGTCTGCTTGGAGAGAGCGAGAAACAGAGAGAGAGACACCGAATGGGTTTAAGAGAGACAGATAATGAAGAGAGACATGAGATGGGTTAGCATCATCTCCAAGAAGCTGATTGAAAAAAAAGTAAAATTTACTTTAGCTCACAATTATCTTTGCATATTAGTTTATTGCATATACCTGTTGCAAATTGCATATTAGGGCTACTATGTAACAGAGCAACTGATGTTTGATTCAAAGTTTGATTCAAATGGTGCGTAGAATATCAATGTACGTCACACTTTTAAGCATGAATATTTAAATGTTACGTTTTGTGGCTCTATTCAGTACAAGTACAAGCCAAAAACCCATGAGTGCCGTTAACATTTCCACTCTTTGACATAATGGCGCGACAAAACCAGGTGACAAGTGGAGTCCTGACCCAGAATCCTTCACTCCACTGACACCAGCTGCTCAGAGTAGTGTGCACCTGCTGAAAAAAATGTTAGATATCAGCTCAAACACCTCAACGACAGGAAGCTCTATCATCAGCTTGCTCTGCACCACTGTGGTGTGTGCGTGTGTGTGTGTGTGTGTGTGAGAGAGAGAGAGAGAGAGAGAGAGAGAGAGAGAGAGAGTGATGCTTTCACAAATGATGTGCCTTTGTTAAGGTGGGAAGTCAATCTCTGACGTGACTTACACAACTTGAGACTTTAGCAGCACATGTCATCGAAACACGCCGAAGTTTTACAGATCTCGTTGTTTTGTTTGTGATCTTGGTTTAGATGCTCAGAGGAAAAATGTGTTCTTCATAAAATATAAAGCTAACTACATGGCAATGCCTGCTGAACCGGCCCATCACTGATATCAGCATCGTCTGTCAACAGAAAAGGTGAGTTTTACCAGCGGGTTGCTACTTTTTCTTCACTTAAATAGAGGCCCAGATGAATTTGAATGAGTACAGGTTATCAGACCGGTAGGCCTACTCTCAGCTAGTCTACTTTAAATCAATGAATGATTTATCGGATGAGACTTTACAAGGTAAAACTAAAGCCTGAGACAGTGTGAGATAGATCAGGCAGATTATACTATTTTAAAAATAATTTTATAAGGCTTAAAATATAAGGGAAAAAAAGAAAAGAAATCAAAGAGTTTTAAGCTGAGCTCATAATATTTGCTAATATATTTGATATTTTATTTTGTCAAAAAAAATGCAACAGAACACTCAGTGAATGTAATGTAATTTTAAATGCAGGTATAAAATATTACTATTCTGAAGTAGAAAAGTAGATGTGAGTGTGTTCGAATTGAAACAATAACTCTGCACAGTTCAAATCAAAATTTCTAGAACACGTTTCTAGAAATGTGTCGGCTGCGTAGCGATTACAATACGTTCAATATGAATTCACAAGTAAGTAATTTAAATGAATTAAATAAGTAATTCACAAAGGATATATGATATAGTGACTATATAATGTATGTCAGCACTGGTTGTGTTGTTTTCGTATTCGACCTAAAGTTCAGTCAAGAACAATTGCATGATTTTACATTTAAATTTTGATTCCATCACTAGGGGTGATTTTTGATTGAGTTTTCACATAATATTAAAACAGTAAAATAGAAAATCCTCATAGATTAACAATGGTAACATTTTTTTATTTTTTATTTTCATAAATTCTGGGGAAGCGATTATAAGAAGGAAAATCCTGCCTTCATACTAGCTAAAGGCTTTTACTTTAGATTTTCATCTACAAATTACATTATTGCATTATTCCTAATCCAAATCAAATTATCATGATGTTAATGATATTAAGATCATTTATTTATTTATTTATTAGGGCAAGTGTCAGTCATAAAATAGTACACTTTTCTCTTGTGCAGGAGAACCGCTAAAACATTGAGGTAAAATAAAATAACATTAAAAAAACAATAGCTCTGTATAATAAAGGAGGCAAAATCCAAACATATTTTTTTGCCTTAACTTTGACGGTTTGGTGTGAATCAGTGAAGTTTATCCCTTATGTCTCTACCTCTTGACCTCTGTTTACTCTCCAGCATAATGCTGAGTTGATATCTTTGACTTTATTTCAAACCTATAAAAACACATCTAATGTAACAGGAGAATCTGGAGGCCTAAATGAACACAAAATCGTTTGTCAGCAGCCTCATGTCGTACGTATGACTTTTTTATTTTGAAAATTATCTTAGTTTTTTTTGTCTGTATAATAAAGCCAAAACCACATTGGACCCCACTGACTATCCCTTTAAGTGATTAGGAACACCTATGTTTTGCAAACTATTAACTGTGCTTGGTTCTTCATAAAGCAAGCTGAACCCAAAACATTTGACCTTGCTGTGCATCTCTCGAGACTCATTTGCACTGATTCTGGTCGGGTCAGGTACAGCCCGGAGGTCAGTGGAAGGTCTTGTCTCTGTTTAGAGATCCTGCTTTGATTTGGGCTGTCTTCTCAAACAGTCCCAGGAGCTCACAGCGTTCCGTTTGACCCAGAGTGTCGTGCTTTTCCTGACCCAACAACAGTTTCTCACGGGGTCCAAAGCCCACAGAGACATACACATTGTTAGCACATGAACTCTGATTATTTATCTGTTTAATGGAAATGAAAATGGTTTTGGGCTTGTGTGTTTACATATGGATAAACGCTGCAGTCTTACGAACACTTATGTACAGGGATTTTTAAATGAATGTTCTTTATTCATAATGAAAAACACATTATGTTCAAGACAAGTGAAAAATACATCTAAATCGTTCACTGAGAAAACTGTCTAACACTTATGTGTGTGAGTTGGAAAAAGTGTCTAGAATTCATTAAGAGGATTAACCTCCTTTACAGATCTGGTCCAGAACTTTTTGTTAAATTTTTTTAATAGGCAGCTTAACCCATGGACACAAATAAACGGTAAAATACATAAACTGAATGTTTTTGGCTCTATTTTTTTTTTCTGATAAAACAGGAAATACGCTCTCCATTAATTCCCTCTTTGTTTTAAAGTGAGCAGTCCTACACATTATAATGTAACTACAGTAATAAAACTCAAAGGGAAAGCATGCCAACAAATAAAAAATATACACACAATAATGTCAAAACCTATTTATTTATTACCCATTTGTTTATTTAGCCACTACCCTGCTTTTATTTACCAGAAGCTAGATCGATGCACTTATTGCATTTACGAATGTATATTCATATCCTATATTATAGTCAGAAATATGATAGTTGTCATCTTCATCTTCTGTTTTCTCTCATTTTTAGTAAATATGGGGAACTGCGGCTCTTTTGATCCTGATGAGGAATTCTCCTACCATCCAGATGAATGGTGTGATCAATGTAACTGTCCAAAGCCTCCAACCAGTCAGGTACGTCTGTGTCTGCTGAAGAGAATATTATCGCACAGTTAACTATAATATTTCTTTTTTTCTTTACACATGCAATTAAATCAATGACCACTAAATTAGATTATAATTTGGGATAACCAGACGCTCGCGAAAAGAAATTGTAACCATAGCAACTCTTGGCTCTAGGATCTGTTTCAAAGTGGGAGGGAAAAGGTATCGGCAGGTATAGCGACAATACTGTGCTTTCCTTGTTTTCCACAATATTATAGATTTACACGTCACAAAAATACTACATTTAAATTTTGATGCGTTTCCACAGTTTTTGCTATTTTCATATTTAAACAATTTAACACACATTTATAACGCTATACTTTGTGTTATATTAGGCCTTACTTTGGCAGTAAATTACATAAAACTAGTTAACGCTGCTGCGAGGGCGTTTCTAATTGGCTTACAACAGCTGTGGGAGTGATGGCAAATTTGACATCTTTCTCTCTTTTCACAACTATTGTTTTCCTTCTTTTGGAAAGTCGTGAAAGCCCTATCGCAGATTTTTTCTTTTGCTTTTAGAGCAAACGCAAATACAAAACTTTTTTTGCCATCATCTCCCATTCACCGCTACAGAAGTTTACACAAAATGGTGATTTCCGCTTCTGAGAACCTCGGAAATGTGAGAAGGGTCTATTCAGTGGTTTGTTTACTAAACCTATTTAAGATCGTTTTACGGTTAGCTAGCTGTGCTAGTGTCGTTACAAGATATTTGGCTTGAATAACCAAGATCTTTGCACGCCACAAATCCCAATGGAAGTCGTTGAATAATTCACACAGTGAGCATTAGAAAATGTTGCCGTTTTTTTGTTTTTTTCCTCAATTGATATATTGTTTCGGAATTGTGAGACTGTTAAGAACAGGCAGGTTCGTAATGTGAGACAGTGGCAGAAGTCACTAAATATGTAGGGAGATGAGAGAGAAAGGAAGTGGTGGAGCCGTTCTCTACATTTAAGACATGCATTACAAATTTCTGTGGTTTATAACATAAGACAAAACGCAACAATGTCTCACAAAGTGCTACACAAAGCGTTTTTGAAAAATGCCTATAGCTGAAATTGAAATGGAATATGTGTGTTTTCAGGTGATCTTTCAATATGAAATGGCAAGATGTTTCATTTAGTTTAGTTTAGTAAAAAAAAAAATTTGGAAAATGATTTATGATGCTGATAAATGATGACCTTTGGTTTGAGAAGGGGAGAAGATGAAAATCTTAAATGCTTAAGCAAGGCCTATGTTAAAACAGACTGACAATCTCAGTAGATCTTCTAAACATGGTTAAATATGGTTGACCACTGACCCCACACTCTGATGTGATAAAAATAACACAACCCGTGTTAACACATCCGGGCAACACATTTTGTTTTACTTTTGTTTACAACTTTACAAGTTTGTTAACTCAAGCAGTATATTATCCCCTCTTAACACAGAACGTTTTTAGATATTTTACAAACTAATATGTTATGATCACACAATTTGTCAGGGCATATCTTAATCTGAAATTGCCTAATTTTTAATTTAGTGTAATTAAAAAATGTGGATAATTACTTGTTTCATTCAATTTTCTGATTAAATTAATCTTGAATACACATTCTTTGTGGCTAAAACAGAAAGAAATTATTAATTAATTGTATCTGTTCCTACTGTGGTCTGTCTGCGATGATGTGACTCATTGTTTAGATGGGTCAACCCATTCAGGGTTACATTATTTGACGGAAATGTGCCTTTGTGTTTGTTATCAATTGGAGACTTAAACTTTTAGCTAAATTCCAGGCACATTTCCTCGTGATTTGTTTTTATTGAAGTAGGCCTAGATTAGAAATTAAAGAGAACAACACATGTTGTTATTGCATAATGAGAATAATGGAATGTTTACTTTTACTGTGATTGTTGTTTCATAGGCTGTGAGAGAAGAAAATAAGAACAACTCCACCCTGTTTATAGGGAAGTGGCTTTGTTTGGTTTATGACATTATTAAATTATTGACATTGATGAAAGGATCCAGATATTGAGGTTTTTATATCATAAAGAGCTCATTAGGGAAATTGCTAATCAATCAAATAACTAAAACTGCTATCCTTCAGTATTTTTTTAAAAAGCTCATTTAATATTTTTTTTTTTTTTTTTGATCATTACTGTAAACAGAATTACAGTCACAGGTTTCTACTATATATATATATATATATATATATATATATATATATATACGTATATATATATAAAGAGAGAGAATTTTTTTTTCACATTGTGCTCTCTTCTCTCTATCTCACACAGAACTTTGATCCTCTGATTCCGTATCCATCCCAGTACACGCCTCCACCATCATCTCCTCTTCCAGGTGAGATGATACGTTAAACACCTGTCCTACATTTTTCTCTTTAATGTGTGTTTCAGATAGCTCACTCTTGTCATCTTTGTATTCCAGAAAACATAGTGGTAGCCATATACAAATATGAGCCATGCCACAGTGACGACCTAGGGTTTGAGAAAGGGGACAAGATGAAAATCCTAAATACGTAAGCAAAGCCTATGTTAAAACAGACTTACACTCTGTGCCGATTATCTAAACATTGTTGACTTTGGGGTTTTGAGAAGTTGAAATGAACTAAATGTCACTTGTAGGTTTAGGGTTTTCCTGTTTAAATGTTTGTGTGGTTTAAAACACTGTCCTGGTATGTGTATATGTGTGTTTCTTAGTGATGATCCTGAATGGTACATGGCAGAGTCTCTGTTTACCGGGCAGAAGGGATACATACCACAGAATTTTGTAGCAAAACTGAACAGCATTGAGACAGAATCGTAAGTAATGTAACATTCAATTGCATTCGGAGCTCACACGTATCCAAACAAATCCACAAATACTCATGTACACCAAAACATATCTACCCAATCACAATTAAATGTATGTATGCAGATCAGCTGTTGTGGGTTTTTGAAAAGAAAAGATCAAATCAGCTTCCCCCACAATGAGATTTGGGAAATGACGCCCAAAACTGTGGCCGAAAGGTGATTCATTCAGGGTATCCCTTGTCGCTTATGACTGATGATTTACGAGGGTGTTAGTAATGGAAAGAGAAGAAAAAACAAGTTTCTGAGCAATCACTATGCTAAACCACTCCAGTACTTGCTGATTACACATTTCTGCAAGCGTGGGAGGAATGAAACGCCCCAACCCTGTATCTTCAAAACATTTTAAACTCAAAATAAATTATACAAATGAGATACATAATGAGCCAAAGCCCTAATAAATTGACAATAATATTGTGTTGCAGGTGGTTCTTTAAAAATCTCTCCAGGAACGACGCCATGAGGCAATTACTGGCCCCTGGTAACACGCAGGGCTCCTTCCTCATCAGAGAGAGTGAGACCAACCCAGGTGTGAAACAACCCATTGCTTCTCACACAACAGCAAAAACAAACACAAAAGCATGAGGCCACATCAGACAGTGCCACAGTCCCATAGTCCTGGTGCCAAGACACATGACTTGGGGGGAAGAGGGGTTACTATATTTCTCAGGGCTGCTAGTGGTTGAAATCGTGTGTGTGTGTGTGTGTGTGTGTTGGGGGGGGGGGGGGGGGTTAAATCGCATTCCTTGGGCTATGGGAGGCTTGAGATCATCGTACGGCGGCATTACAATGCTGGATCAGAATATTTTGCTTTTCCAGTTTCACTATAAAAATGACAAAAAAAACAATTAAATAAAAAACGTAATACATTTTTTTAAATTAAAGTAAATAAAAAAAATTTATATTATTAAAATACAAATATTTACATAAGTTATTGTGTCAGGAAACCTTTTAGGATAATTCAAGGGTGAACTTTAGAACATTTTCTACATGTCATTAACTGTAAAATGCCTCCAGTCTTGAAATTTTCAGTTTTGTGAAAGTAGATGTGTGACTGTATGTGCACTTGCAGCCTCTGATTGTCTTCTTGTTCTGGTCCCTCAGGTAGTTTTTCCCTATCTTTGCGAGACCTTGACCAAACACAGGGCGACATCATCAAGCACTACAGAATCCGCAACCTGGATGCAGGCGGATTCTACATCACCACCAAGATCTCCTTCACTTCCCTCTCAGAGCTGGTCAAACATTATTCACGTATGTTTGAGTGTTCATATGTGCCTCAGACAAATCGCTTGTCAGGTTATTTATAAAAGACGTAAGACAAAAACAGTTTGATCAGGCTGTTTATAAGAGCTCAAATGTAGTGTTGTTGAAAAATGACACGATTTGTTTATCTTTCTCAGGAGAGGCTGATGGACTATGCACCCGCCTGGTGAAACCGTGTCAGACCCGAGCCCCTCAGAAGCCCTGGTGGCAGGATGAGTGGGAAGTTCCCCGTGAGTCTCTCAATCTAGAGCGCAGGCTAGGGCAGGGGCAGTTTGGAGAAGTATGGATGGGTAAGAAGTGTTTTACTTCCTTTACTTTACTTAGATTTGAGTATTTTTACAATGGGGATTCATTGTAATCGATTAAGTTACTTTCCTAATGTATAAACATAAAGCATATTTTCACATATTTTTATGGACATTGAGCCCATGTCAGTCCACGGAACACCAGTATAAGAATACACCACCCCCCCCCCCCCTCCCCCTCCCCCTCCCCCAAAAAATGCATTTCAGCATCCAGGTGCCTGGCCAGGTCTGTCTGTGCTTGTCTGGAAATGTTTGTGAGTGTGAGCAAACATTGTGAATTGGGCCATCATAAATGGGTATTGATAAACATGCATCTACAGGCTAGAGAGTATGTGCTGCTCTTTGAGTGTCTCAGCAACCGCCTGGCATATCATAACTGTAAATACAGTAAGCTTGTTGGAACGTTTGACAAATGTTAAGCATTGAAGTCAGTCAGAGCACTGTAAATTAGTCTCACTCATCCTGTGATCCAAGACAGTCACACTCATGGGTGTGTGCTTAAACTCACTCTTTACACAATGCAACTAACAACAGGCTTTTGTAACTCACCTTGATTAACTTTTAAAGATGAATTTTGGGTGAAATGAACACATTTGTGGTAGCTATTGTATTTATCTATCTAGAACAGAGATTCTCAACTGTTTAGACTCAAATTTTGTGTTGGACAAAATTCATTGCACCACCATAAAGGCTAAGATATTTTCCTTATTTCTGATGTAATTATGACAAAGCTGCTGGTTTTCAAACAGAAACTGGTAGTATTAATATGTAATAATACATCATAAAACGAAAGTTCCCAATTGTGACGCATATCTGAGTGAAATAAACAAGAATAAATGTAGGGCGGGTCTTGATTTTGTCCATTGAGAATTGATTGGTTTGTTGTGGTTTGCTATTGCTGTGATCTCATGAGTGACAAGTTGTCTTGGGGCCAGTTGCTTAAAAAGTCACTAAGTTAAGACTGTGTCTGTTGAACTAACAATTAGTTAGGGGGGCTAATCAGTCTTTCTTTTCGGATTCAAATTAGACCAATCTATCTTTTAATGTAATTGACCAGTCTTCAAGAAAAAAATGAGAAGACATTTGGTTCTAAACCAATGGGCCTGATCAGATGAGAACTGATCTAGAATATTAAGTATATTAATCATGATACACATTTTTGTTTAGTTACCAACAGGATGCGGTAGTTTTGTGATTACAGTAACATAATCATATACGGCCTACATTCTATATGTTCATAATTCAAGAAGATTTAAATGTGTCCAGTTTTCAAACATAAACAAACTACAGCAGTGAAATCATGCTTGTCTTGTTGACCCTAAAAATAGAACTATGGAAGTCACATCAATGCTTGAGTTTTTACCACTTCCTGTCCCTGGTTGCCTGCCATAGCAACTGACTTGTCATCATCGCTGCCTGTCAGCTCCTTGACCACGAAAGCCTGAATCATAGCTGCCATTTTGTTTGTTTTTTTTGCAGTAAATGACTTTCTACATTCAAATGAAAGAACTGTTCCGTGTAATGGACCGTTCTGTTCATTAAACCTCAGTTATTTTCATTGGTGGGATAACATCACACAAATCAAGCCCATAGAAATAAAGTAAACCGGTTATCAAGCAGTCAGACAATGTGAAGCCAAAGAAACTCAATGAAGGAAAACATTGTGAATTTCTCAAACAGCAAATTCTTTACAAACACCCTTGTGCAAAAACACTCTCATGGTAAGGAAGTAGCAGTAGTTTTCACATGGCCACTTATTTTTAAATTCTTTTATAAGTATGTGATCCAAACAGAAAGATTAAATTCAGACCTTAATGAAAGTTTGTCTCAAGTAAATCATTCTCGGTGAATGAGCTTCTACATGTTTATTTTTGAGAATCAGATTATTGAGCCTAAAAGGGATAGTTCAAACACTTATACTTCTATCATAATTTACTCATCCTCATGTTCCAAAACAATGGTTGGCAACATTCTTCGGTAACACTTTAGAATACGGTTCCTTCGTTAATGAATAACTACACAAGAACCAATGAGTAACACCATATTAACAATCTAGTAACTATTATTAACTAACAAGAAACTCTGATTAACGAACTAGTAAGTAATAGCGCACAGATGAAAGTGGTAGTTCACTATTAACTAATCAATAACTACTATTTTTTTAATGCTTCCCAGAGAACTACTGAAAAAGTTTATTAACAATCTAGTAATAAACGAAGGAACCGTATTCTTAAGTGTTACCCATTCTTCTTTTGTGTCACACAGGTTTAAAACAACATGAGAAACTTGGAAATTTTCATATGGGTGAAATACCCCTTTAAAATAAAACATAAATAATTTATTCTCTCTCTCCTTTTATAGGGCTGTATAACAACAACCGTCGAGTGGCTATCAAGAGTCTCAAGGCAGGTACCATGTCCATGAGTGCTTTCCTGGCTGAAGCAAACCTGATGAAGACCCTGCAGCACCCTCGACTGGTGCGACTTTTCGCTGTGGTTACACAGGAGCCCATTTATATCATCACAGAGTACATGGAGAACGGTGAGACACACAGATGCACTTACACACTCGTTCGAACAAAGGAGGGGAGAGTTCAATGAAATGAAAAATCCTTTATAGTACTAAATGATTCATCTTTGCATTTCACCCGAACGTTCTTTACAAAACACAGACAATCTCATTGAGTAACTTCCATTTAAATTTTCATCAGGGTTTCATGATCTAACAAGTCTGAGTAGTATTAGGGCCGTGAGCACTGGTAAGTTGTTTGAGTGTGTTAAAGCCCACAGCAGTTCAACAGTTGTGTCCGCTCTATGAAAACAAAGCTTTCTCACGGCTTTGAAGATACTGAAGGCATCTCAAAATGCGTCCCTCATTCACCTGAATGGCAACTTTTTTCAGTCTCTTTCATTGACCGCAGTGTTTTTACATTTACACACATGTGGTCTGCCTCTTTTTCTTATATGCACAGCCAGTGTTGGGTAAAGTTAATTTGAAAAAGTAATGCATTACAATATTGGATTACTTCTTTAAAAAGTAACTAATTGCGTTACTTAGCTAAGTAATGTGTTACGTTACTTTTGCATAACTTTTTTTCTCACCTGGGCTGGGCTTGTTTTTTTATATTTTATACAAAACAACTTTTTTTGGGGGGGCAAACGTAAAGACCCTTTCACACCAAAAGAGAAATAATAAGCCTCAGGCTGAAGGAAATGTAAATTCACGCGTGTACAGTAGAGGGCACAGCTCAAGTAAACCTTCCAGCTGTGCTGCTATTCTGGATAATGGAAGAATAGGATGCAGGAGAAAAAAAAATTATTTTATACTTACCTACTTACTTAACAATAAATAAAAAATATCGATTGTCGTTTTTGCTTATGGTTTTACCTGAATCATCGAAGGTCAGAAGCAAATACATTTTGGTCAATAAATTAAGATTAAATGCATAAAAAATTATGTTTTATTTAACATATTTTGTCATTAAAGGTTTGCATAGTATTCTGATTCTGCATTTCACTGATTATATTCATTTTGAGGAATATTGAATCTTTTTTTGTGCAAGTGAGATGAGTAAATGCACACTCACATTTAGTCTAGAACTACAATAACCATCATGTTTACACACAACGCCTTTGCACTTAAGTTTGTCTCAACATGGGGACAAGAGACCTGTTAGTCAATAAATGGTAAAACAAAGTAACGTGCGTTACTTATTTGAAAAAGTAACTCAGATATTTCGTGGTAAATTTTAAAAGTAATGCGTTACTTTACTAGTTACTTGAAAAGGTAATCTGATTGAATGTAATGAGTTACCCCCAACATTGTGCACAGCTATGGACATTTTGAGTTTAACTATGATTATACATACATCTTTGTTAACATACAATGCTCACGTTCCCCCGTTTATTCATAAAATGGAGATTTAGCAACAGCATACACTACCGTTCAAAATAAGTCTCTTAGGCTCACCAAGGCTGCATTTATTTAATCAAAAATACAGTAAAAAATATAGTGAAATATTATTTCTATTTAAAATCACTGTTTTGTATTTTAATATATTGTAAAATATAATTTATTCCTCTGATGGCAAAGCTAAATTTTTTAGTCTACAGTGTCACATGATCCTTCAGAAATCATTCTAATATAGTGATTTGGTGCTCAAGAAAAATTTCTTATTATTATCATAAAACAGTTAGTTCACCCTAAAATGAAAATTCTGTCATTAATTAACTTACTCACCCTTATGTCATTCCAAACCCTTAACGTAAGAATTTCATTCATCTTCGGAACACAGCTGTAGATGAAGACAGAAAAGTATAGTAAAGACATCATTAAAGTAGACTCTAAAGTAAAGGTTTTACAAGAAGGCGCGACTGCTTTGTTTGTGCAAAAAAACCCTAACTCTTCAATATTTTGGGGGGATTATTATTTGTAACAATGTAAAAGTTTCAGTCCATTTAATTAGATTCTTCCTAAATAAAATAAAAAAATCTTGCCTCCAAACTTTTGAACAGTAGCTAGTGTGAATTTTCAAGATTAAGAAGGGACAGGGACCAAATGTAAAACTTACAGATAACCTCAAACTTACAGTAAAATTCAACCACTAATCTGAACATTTGGGGGGAGATGTCCCCGTCAAGGTGGTAGTTACGGCCCTGATGTTTATTCCTTCATAATACCAGTCATTGTTCACTAAGCGGTTCTGACGTCTCTCGTAACACTCTTGTAAATAGCATGCATGCAGAGCTTTTGTTTTATATCTGGCATTCCCACCTTGAGTGTTCTATCTGGAACATAAAATTACCCACTTCAGTTTTGTAGAACGCATGTCCAACTCCTTGTGTTTTGTGTCACATCATTCTATTTTAGTTCTCAGAATGTTGTTGTTGTTGTTGTAATACTCAAG